>NC_044034.1:200092043-200409114 GCF_901765095.1 Microcaecilia unicolor
TGTGCAGGATCGCCGATCTGTACTATTCTGTCTGGTTTCATTTTACAATAGGTGAATTGATGTTCTAGTGCTCAATGTAGTGTTTAAGATGCTTTCCTTTTCCTTGTGTGATTCGTAGAAATGACTGCTTAAGGTATGGTAGAATTTCTCTATAGGTCCTGAGTGTTTTGTATTCTTGGCATGCCTAGTACTGGATTTTGGAGGGGGGTGTCAACTACCCTAGCTACGCCACTGTGTTGTTTTATTTACAGCGGATCTGGCATTAATATAGCCCACTTGGATTGTTTGGTATGGGTCTTCTGTGTTTGGTATTGTATGGATTTTTATTAGTTGTCGTTGTTTTGTTAAGGTAGGTTTGTTAGGGCCTTTCTTTCCCTTCTGTTGTGATTGTCCACATGTTGGTGTTCTACCCTTGTTTAAATTGCTGTCAGTTTGATGAGGTGTGGTGTGTCTGATCAGTCTTTGTTGATTGTGTAATATGGGTATGATATTGCTTTCTGCAATGGGATGGTTAGTGTTAATTGGATCAGTGTTAAGGAGTAGATTGTTAGGAGTAGTTTGAAGGTATTCATTTTGGTTTCAATTCACTGTGGGCTATTAATCATGAGGACCTTTCCAAGTAGTTGGAGGGGGGTGTCACAGATGTAACACTAAGCACTTAGGTTGGAAGATTCTAAATACAAAGTACCTTTGAGGTAATTAGCAGGGAGGTGACATACATGCAGACCGAGAACTCAGGTTGGGGATTGTTCTCTCTCTGATAACCTACCTCCAAGTTTCTGCTCAACTCTACAGTGGTCATTTTATGTTGATTTAGTTCTTAATAATTCTTGTGTTTGCTTGGAATGTTAAGTTGATAAGGTTGTCAATGTTCATAGATTTATCAGTGCTGCTGTGCACCGGGTCCCAGGGAGCCCATCTCTGGGACACCTCCGCCGCTCCGCACCTGCTCCTCCTGTCGCCGCCGCTGCTTCGAGCGATCTGATTACGAGGCGCCGTTGACTGAGTATATGAAATCTCAGGCTTACATTGCTCCAAGTCATGAAACATATAAGCTGTCTGAGGGGCCCTTTTACAAAGGCGCAATAGGGCCTACATGCGTGCAGCATGCATCACATTTTTATTTCTTTTATTTATTTGTAACATTTATACCCCGCGCTTTCCCGCTCATTAGCAGGTTCAATGCGGCTTACAAATCCTACAGTTTAAACAAAGTAGCATAACATGGATGTAGCTGTGATACAGTAAGTAAAAAGGAGGTCGTTTAAATAGTAATGCAGATTAAACAAAGTAATATAAAATGCATATAGATGTGATATAGTAAAATTGAAAGTGATCATAAGATGTGGATAGGTGAGATGGGTAAGGAAGGAGGATGGTAGAGGTAGGGAATAGGAGATGGGTGTGTAATTGGGTTAGCATATTATTTATAATGGGAGAGTGAAAGGGAGGGAAGAAGAGGGATGCACAGAATGGATAAGAAGGTGTAGGAAGAGGAGAAGAAAAATATGGGACAAATTCCAGATAAAGTCTTTGTAGTCTAGTTTAGGTAGTACCGATGGACTTGCAAATTAAGTCAAGTTTTTATTGTTGGCTTGCTTGAAGAGGTAAATTTTTAGCAGCTTCCGAAAAGGTAGATGGTCATTGACTAAACGGATGGATCTTGGTAAGGCATTCCAGAGTTGGCTGCCCAAGACTGAGAAGTTGGATGCATAATATGTTTTGTACTTAAGTCCTTTGCAATTAGGGAGATGAAAATTGAGATAAGTTTGAGAACATTTTGAACCATTTCTTGCTGGAAGGTCGATCAAATTATACATGTAACCTGTGGCTTCTCCGTAGATAATCTTATGAATCAACGTGTGGACCTTAAAATATATTCGTTCAGAAATAGGAAGCCAGTGGATCTTTTCACGGAGAGGAGTTGCACTTTCAAATTGTGATTTACCAAAAATAAGTCTGGCTGCAGTGTTTTGGGCGGTTTGAAGTTTTTTCATAATTTGGACCTTGGATTCAATAAAAATATTGTTGCAATAATCAGCGTGGGTAAGTATTGTGGTATTTAGGGGAAGAAATGATTTAACTCGTTTCAACATCCACATCATATTGAACATTTTTCTTATAATAACTTTTGCGTGATTTTCTAGAGTTAGATGATTGTCTAGAACTACACCCAAAATTTTTAAGTTGTCAGATATGAGAATATTGACATCTGGGGTATTGAGTGTAGTTGGGAAAAGTGTAGAATAATGGGATGAGAGGATTAGACATTGAGTTTTCTCCTTATTCAATTTCATCTTGAAAGTGTTGGCCTAGGAGGATATAATGTTCACTCCTTTGATTATTTTATCAGAGATTTCTGTTAAGTTGGCTTTGAAAGGGATGAATATAGTAACATCAACTGCATAAATGAAGGGATTGAGGCCTGATTTAGATAGGGACTTGGCCAAAGGGATCATCATAAGGTTGAAGAGGATTGGGGATAAAGGTGATCCTTGAGGTACCCCGCTTTCCGATGACCAAGGAGACGAAATTGATGAGGATGATTTGACACGATAGGATCTAGTAGTGATGAAACCCTTTATCCATTTAATGATGTTACCGCCAATCCCTAGTTTGTCCAGTAATTTTGTAAGAATATCATGATTTACCATGTCAAATGCGCTAGACAGGTCGAATTGCAGAAGGAGGATGCTCTTTCCAAATGAAATTTCGAGTTTGAATTTAGACAATAAGGTAAGTAATACCATTTCTGTGCTGTGTGCAGGTCTAAATCCCGATTGCGACTCATGTAGGATGGAGAATTTTTGAATGAATTCATTAAGTTGGGAGGTTACTCTGTTTTCCATCAGTTTAGTCAAAAGAGGGATGGAGGCCACAGGATGGTAATTGGTGATGTCATCTGCTGGTTTCTTAATGTTTTTAGGTATTGGTGTAAGTAGTATGTCACCATGGTCGATGGGGAAGAAACCCTGTTGAAGGAGGAAGTTTAAGTGAGTGGTAAGGTCCATAATGAAACTTGATGGAGGATTTTCCATTAGGTAGTTAGGGCAAGGGTCAAGGTGGCAATAGGACTTAGAAAGTTTGGATATTGTTGTGGAAATTTCCTCAGTGGTAAGAAGGGTGAAGTTTATCCAGGATCAGTCAGCTGGAATCCCATCCATGTCTGGGTCAAGTTCATCAAGAAAGCTATCAATATTGGCGTTGTCTTGGGGATAGTATTGCAAAGGTTGATGATTTTATCCTTAAAGTAATTGTCTAATTGGTCAGCAAATGGACAATTTGAGGATGATGTTGTAACTGGTTCGGTGTTAAGAAAATTTTTTATAAGTTGAAATTGTTTTCTAATGTCTGTTCCAGTGGCTGTAATCTTCTTTGTGTAATAGGATCTTTTGGTTTTTTTTATGGCTTTCTTATAGTTTTTTTGTGCTTGCTTCCATGCATTAAAGGTGAGGTTGTTTTTTGATTTACTCCAAATTTGTTTTTAGTTTCCTGGTTTGTGATTTGAGATTTTTTAAAATGTTGTTAAACCAAGGAGAAGGGTTACTTCTACGTAGAGTTTTGGGGTGTAAAGGTGCTATTTCATCCAGATTAAGTTTGCACCTATTATCCCATTCTGTGAGGAAATAACTTGAGTTGGGATGTGATAACCAGTCGTTCTTGTAGATTTGGTGCCAGAAGATTTCTTTGTCAATCCGACCTCTGGTGAAGATTGTTAAGGGTTCGCGTGTTAAAATCTGATCCTTTTTATGCCAGTATAAAGATAGGGTTGCTCTGTAATGATCAGACCAAGGTGAAGCAGCCCAATGTATGTCTGAGATGAAGAAGTTTTGGTCTGAAGAGTGTTTAAAGGAAATGATGTCAAGTGAGTGGCCTTTGATGTGGGTAGGTTGCATAGGGGGTAGATTAAAGTCACATAATTGAAAGAAGTCAATACACTCTCGAGTATGGACAAAATTAGAGTCTTCTAGATGAAGGTTCAAGTCTCCAATTAATAATATATTGGAACTGTTAACGCATGCGTTTGAAATAAAGTCCATGAATGTAGTTTGGCTAATATTCCACTTGTTGGGAGGCCTGTAAAACAGTATGCAGGTTAGGTGGTTGCATAATATGGAGTTAAAGAGTTTGATTGAAGCAATTTCTATTTGTGGTGAGATGGACTCCGAAATAGGTTCTACGGAGAAGTTAGTTCTATGGCATTACGGCCTGGCTAGCGCATGCAGCTGGTGGTAATTCCGAGTTTGGTGTGCACTGAAATTCCTGGCAGTAATCGGCAGTTGGTGTGTGCTGAACAGTTACTGTGCGGGTGCGGCGTTAAGGGCTCAGGCCATAAATAGATGTGCAGTGGTTTTCATTTTGCTGCATGTCCATTCCCCCCCCCCCACCCCCACCCATCATGCGTCCAATACACACGCCCACACTACCGGCCACTTTTTGATGCACCTTTGTAAAAGGGCCCTTCAATTTGGTATACATCAGCTCCCTATAAAAAAAAAAGGGACAGTGAAAGCATTTGAAACACGTTCAGGCTATGACATCAGTCCAACCTAAAGGTAAGAAGCCAGAAAAAAAGCTGCCCATACTTCTACAGTTTCAAAGTACCTCATTTTTAGCCCAGTTCAATATAAAGTTAGGCTGTGTGTCTTGTGGTGTGGAGGTACGGCACTGGATGAAACATTAGACCATTTTAATTTTCAAACTTGGGGAATCCTGTGGGAAGTGGGAGGAAGTTGCAATATTTGTCATAGGAAATGCATTGAGACCCAAACTAAAGCTGAAATTACATTACTTGTCATAATCTATGAAACTCTTACTTGCTTTAGCTCCAGAGGAATCAATGATCAAAAAGCAACTGAGAGTGCTCATATATCCTTATCACAATCAGAAATCAAACTACCAATGCCTTAGCAAGTTGCAAAGCATACCAACTGCTGGCATGCAAGGTCAGCACATGTCCAGATGTAAAAAAATTGTTTTGTGTTTTGTTCTACATCTCCACAAACTTTATTTTTCATCTTTTGCTCACAACTGTCCTCTCCTTGATGGAACAGCATTCACAGGACAACAAGTATACATCTTTCTCTTATGTACACCATAGGACCTTGTATGGCTGTACAGTCTTGCAATCCCTTCCACATGGGCTAGCCAGATTAGGGTCAATGGCTGAGTTTCATCTGTTGGACACAGGGGCTTCATCAATGCATAACTCACCTGCATTCCCCAACAGTTATGCCATGACAGAAGCTGTGATCCCATTACACACTTCCCCTGCAAGCCCCTTGTCACCTTCTATACCACAAGAGGTATAATGCTTTTTATTTGAGTATTCTCTGCACACACCCTGCTAAATAGAGATGTCAGTGATCAGGGGCAGTGGAACACCCTTTTGGTTGAAGGTTCCAAACAAGCTGGCCCCACCCTATTCAATTGCCTATGTCAGTAATTGTGGAGGAATCTATGCCATATAGAAAGAATGACTATTGCCACTATCTCTTCTGACCCCTCATAAGAACATAACACTAGCCATACTGGGTCAGACCAATGGTCAATCTTGCCCAGTATCCTGTTTCCAACAGCGGCAAATCCAGGTCACAAGTACCTGACAGAAATCCAAATAGTAGGATTACTGCTGCTGTTTGATGGATGCCATGGGCTTGGAGGAACAGCAGTGGCCCTGATGCTGGCAGCATGGAATCTTGGAACTTTCTGGGATTCTGCCAGGGACTTGTGACCTGGATTGGCCACTGCTGAAAGCAGGACTCTGGGCTAGATGGACCATCGGTCTGATCCAGTATGGCTATTCTTATCCTATGCTATCAACCCCAGGACAAGCAGTGGCTTCCCCATGTCTATCTCAATAACAGACTATGGACCTTTTCGGCAGGAACTTGTCCAAACCTTTTTAAAACCCAGATACACTAGCCACTGTTACCACATCCTCTGGCAACGAGTTCCAGAGCTTAACTATTCGTTGAGTGAAAAAATATTTCCTCCAATTTGTTTTAAAAGTATTTCTATGTAACTTCATTGAGTGTCCCCTAGTATTTATACTTTTTGAAAGTGTAAAAAATTGATTCAATTCTACTCATTCTTAACCACTCAGGATTTTGTAGACTTCAATCATATTTCCCCCAGCCGTCTCTTTTCCAAGCTGAAAAGCCCTAACCTCTATAGCCTTTCCTCATATGAAAGGAGTTCCATCCCCTTTATCATTTTGGTTGCTCTTCTTTGAACCTTTCTGATTTTGTTATATTCTTTTTGAGATATGGCGACACAATACTCAAAGTGAGGTCACATCATGGAGCAATACAGAGGCATTATAGTATTCTCAGTCTTATTTACAGCCTCCTGTTTAGAATCACCAGAGAGCACACGATGCCTGTCCATTGAACCTAGGCAGTACAGACAGACATGGCACTTTTACACTGGTAATGTAAAACACTAATAGTGGTGCTGGACACAGTTGAAATATGCAGTCATTATAGGTTCACACATTGCTGGACACAGACAGGATGGCATTTGGCTCCTTAGATGGGACCCCATGCTGCTATCTACATACAGACTATGGTTTGTCTTCCAGGACCAATACTAAAATGAGGATGACTAACCTTGGAGGGTTCTTGTGTCAATTAAAGTAGTCTCACTCTAAGAGAAGGGTACGGTCTGTTTTACATTAATGATGGGTTCATATGTGTTGCTACAGTGAGAGCGAGTGGTTTCCCTTAACTTTGTTCTTTATTTTGCTGGACTCAGTTTACTGAATGTCTTCATCCTTTCGAATATTTTTCAGGTTGAACCACAATCCTTGAAATACCTAAATGTGGAACGAGTCCCTAGATATGGAGGAGGTAGGAATGGGCAAGGGTGTTCCCATAACTGAAAAAAAATATTTAATGTCACCCTATCCAGAGGCAGAGAAGGCTCAACAATTTAACTCCCTTTCCACACCAAGCCCTGGGAAGAAGAAAGAAATAATTAGTATTATTGATGTTTTTTTCCAATGTAAAAACAAAACTTCTTTTTTGGGGGTTTTGAGTCATTTAGGGGAAGAGGATGAGATGCTGGGGGGGGGGGAGCTAGAGGGAAAGGAGAGATGACCACTGGGGTGGGGGGAAAAAAGGGAAAGGGATGAGGGATAGACAGGGTAAGGTGGAGGGAGGAGATGGCATGGCTGAAAGTTTGCCTAGGGCAGGGGTGCTGAACTTTGGTCCTTGAGGTCCACAACCCAGTTGGGTTTTCAGGATTTTCCCAATGAATATGTATGAGATCTAGAAACTGTTCATTTCATTCACATAGCATTAATTTTGGGCTGATCCCTTAAAGTCAACCTGATTACAGCTCTCCTCAGAGCAAAAAAAAATTCATAGATATTTTAAATATCCTTACAAAATTTTAATACCTTGTATTACCCCCCCCCCCCCCCCCCGACATCTTTTTTTATAGAACTTTGTCTAGTTACTTGTGTTTAAGGTCAAAGGGGGTCATGGATTTGATATACCGTCTTTCTGCATTGCAACCACATATATTTTTATTTATATCAATTTAATATATATACCGTATCTTATTGCAACTGCAAACCAGAACGGTTTACATATATAAAAAATACAATTTGTATATACAATTAGACAGTCAAGGAACTCCATTCATGACAGGAAAGCACAGCAAATCAGAATTAACTACATAGTACAAACCAAGATGAATTATATTTAATATACAGCGAGGCTACCCTTTTATTTGACCTTATCTCTTATTCTAAATTCTGCTCTACGTAATTTATAAAGAAAAAGGTATTCAAGAGTTTTCGAAAATGGATGCAAGAATTCTCTAGTCTGATCTCTTTTGGAAGGCCGTTCCAAAGAGAAGGGGACAGGTAGAAGAAAGCTGATCTCCGTGTAGATTCCCATCTAGCCTTAGCGAGAGAGGGAATAACTAACCTATTATCTGTTAAAGATCTAAGAGTACGAGCCCCAAGGTACTTTTGTGGTCCCTAATGGGCTCATAATCTAAGTTTTACACTGTCAGACTTGTGAGTTCTTGTACCAAGTAGAGCGCTGCTGAGCCCGGTACTTGGACCAGGTTCTGCTTGGCGGCCGGACAACCCTGGGTTTCACCTGCGCTGACCGCCGTTCCCCAGAGGTTGAGCCCCTAGGTGAGGGTGGCCTGCAGGACTTACCGGCCTCCCTCTTAGCCATCTCTCTCCTCTTCAATCAGTCCAAAACTCTGCTGCGCGACTCATTTTCCGCCAAAGTCGCTATACTCACACTACCCCTCTCCTTAAGTCACTTCACTGGCTCCCTATCCATTTCTGCATTCAATTCAAACTTCTCTTATTGACCTATAAATGCATTCACTCTGCCGCTCCCCAGTACTTCTCCATTCTTGTCTCTCCCTACACCCCCCCTCGGGTACTCTGTTCTGTTGATAAATCTCTCTTATCTGTCCCCTTCTCTACTGCTAATTCCAGACTCCGTTACTTTTATCTTGCTGCACCTCATACTTGGAATAAACTTCCCAAGTCTGTACGTCTAGCCCCCTCTTTGGCTGTTTTCAAATCCAAACTTAAAGCCCAACTCTTTACCACTGCTTTTGACTCCTAACCACTGCTCACTTGCCCTGTCCTTTTTATCCTCACCTCTTTATTCCCTTACCCTTAATTGTTCTGTCTGTCTGCCTGTCTTATCTAGATTGTAAGCTCTTTGAGCAGGGACTGTCTTTTTTGTGTATGGTGTACAGCGCTGCATATGCCTTGTAGCGCTATAGAAATGATAAGTAGTAGTAGTAGAGCTGGAAGCAGGGTGGTGAATGTATTAGCCAGGCAGGCAGCAGGCAAGAGAGTGATCCAGATACAGGCAATGTCAATAGGCAAAACAACAGGCAAGAGAGTAATCCAGGCAGGCAGAAGGTCAAGAGGGTAATCCAGGTACAGGCAAGGTCAGTAGGCAGGCAGCAGGTCAAGAGAGTAATCCAGGAACAGGCAAAGTCAGTCGGCAGGCAGCAGGTCAAGAGAGTAATCCAGGAACAGGCAAAGTCAGTCGGCAGGCAGCAGGTCAAGAGAGTAATCCAGATACAGGCAAAGTCAGTAGGCAGGCAGCAGCCAACAGAGTAATCCAGGCACAGGTAAAGTCAATAGGCAGGCACCAGGCAAGAGAGTAATCCAGGCACAGGTAAAGTCAATAGGCAGGCAGCAGGCAAGACAGTAATCCAGGTACAGGCAAAGTCAGCATCGAGGGACAAGTAGATAAGAAGCAAACTACTGAGGGAGGAAGTGACGTCACCACACAGCATTGTCGCATGAGTGAAGAGCTCCCGATACCCCGTAAAGAAAAATAGCGTTTCTGACCAAGCTGACATCCAGCTGTAAGAAATAGTGCACGTGGATGGCTTCCCGAGTGGCAGGGGCGGCGAAACCAACAAACCAAGCAACTCCGGAGGCAGATCTCTCCCGCTTTGCTTATTCGGGTGGAGCGGAGGCGCCCCGAGACAAAATGGCGGAGGCCTGGAAATCACTAGCGGCGCCAGAAGCCGTCCACGCGGTCTCGGTGGGCGATTCGACAGAGCACTCGAACTCGAGTCGGGATGAGGAGGAACTCCCACCGGCGCTCCAGAATTGGCTGCAGAATATTAGCGCTGATATCAAGGCGCTTAGGTCGGAGGTGGCGACACTCGGAACAGATCTAAGAAGCGAGATACGCGAGCTAGGGTCCCGTTTGGAGGAAACAGAGCTACAAGTAGAAGCTCATAATGAGACAATAGGATCGCTGGAACAGCAGATCACAAACCTACAAAAAGAACACCAGCAGATGAATCTGAAAGTAGAAGACCTTAAAAACAGAGGTCGCCGCAACAATTTAAGATTCCGTGGCCTGCCTGAAACCCCCACATACCAAAACAGCGAAAGAGTGGTTCAGGAATTGGTTAGTGCACTGCTGGCGACAAATAATATAAATGTTGAAGTGGAGGCGATCCAGATTGAAAGAGCTCACAGAGCACTAGGCCCGGGGAAAAACAACATCCCAAAAGACATTATAGCATGTCAAGCCCAAGACTTTAAATGGGACTCTTACAAGATTGAGATCTACCAGGACCTTGCAGCAGCAACGCTACGGCGGAGAGGTGAACTAAAGCCATTTACACGCCGGCTCAGAGACTTATTCAGTATAGATGGAGATATCCCTTTGCCCTTGTATTTTACAAAGAAGGAAAAATGCATCACATACAAACACTGGAGGAGGCCAGAGAAATCTGCCCTGAAGCAGAACTTCGACTAGATCCAGAGGAAGCTGGTGTGAACAAAAGAGGTGCCACGTTTAATGCGCCGCCCAAATGGAGAAGAGTTGGCAAAGGCCCAAGAAGGCTACAACGCCAACAGTCCGCCTCGAAAGTTTCCTGAATGCTGAGATCAAGGGGGCAACTTGGAATAAAGGGATCCAACTGGCTGCAAAAGACTGCTGCAGACATTATAATGGGACAAGTCCTTGGTTCTATCTATGGTAACAGTTTGGTTCAGAGATGTTGAAAGTGGTTGTTGGGGTATTTGGTAAGCGATCAGTGGGTCACTTCACCTCTATTTGGTGCCCAAGGGTAAGCCATGTGGCACCACAAATCAGGAGGGAAGAGTTGGGGTGGGAGGGGAGATTTACAAAATATTAGAGGGAGGGGGGTGAAGAGGGAACAAGTGGGGTTGTTTGGGATAAGCAAAAGGGGAGAAATAGTAGAATTTGGTTGTTGTGGGAGGGTGCGGAAAGGTAACTCATTTAATAAGTTGTAATGATTGATGTTAAATGGCTAACTTTGAATGTTAAGGGCTTAAATACCCCCAGAAAACGACAATTGTTATTTAGAGAGCTAGGCCACTTGCGGATTGATGTAGCCCTAGTCCAAGAAACACACCTTAAATTATGCCATGAAAAACTACGCTCTCACAAACAATATCCATCTATATATTTTGCTTCCAACCAGAGCACTACCAAAAACAAAGGGGTGCTGATAGCACTCAGAAACTCTGTTCCATGGGAGGTACAGACAGTTGTTAGGGACAAGGGGGGGAGGTTCCTAGTGCTGATCCTGAAAATAGTTGGGAAAGTTTATACGATAGTGAATATATATGCCCCTAACACGCAACAGGGAGAATTTTTTAAAGAACTAGATCTTATACTCCAACGACATGTCGTGGGTCACTTATTAATAGGTGGTGATTTTAACATTACCTTAGATACCCACCTAGATAACTCCTCTGCTAAAATATCCTATGCCAAGCAAGATAGACGTCAAGTGCAGGAGTTCCTCACACTCTGGCAATTAGTGGACCACTGGCATCAGGACCACACCAAGACTCGAACATATACCTTTTTCTCACCTGTTCATCAATCCTTCTCCAGAATTGATATGTGGCTGGGAGATGCCTTGATTGGGGGATCAATAGGAGCCCTCCAGATATTGCCCCGTACATGGTCCGATCACTCCCCAGTCCTACTACAGCTAACCATAGAGGGGGAACGGAAAAAGGAGTGCTCGTGGCGACTAGATGACGCGCTATTAGCAGACCCAGATAATCTACGTCAGATTGAACAATATATTATGGATTATATCTTCAATGACACGGGGGAGATATCCCCAACTACTCTGTGGGAGGGCCTCAAAGCAGTAATACGGGGTCAGTTGATAGCCCTGAGCTCCCATTGCTGGAAAACAAAAACAGAAGAAGAACGTATACTGAGAGAGCAACTAGGCAAAGTAGAGGGTCAGCTACAACAAGGGGGTTCGCCATTGTCACTTACTCTAATATCCCAGGCCCAAGCGTTACGATCCCAACTTCAAGAACTAGAGCTAGCAGACATATCTGAGAAATTACTGAAGACACGTCAAACACACTTTGAATTTGGCGATAAATCTAGCAGAATCCTAGCTCAGAAATTGAAACACCAAGCTACCAGAAACGCAGTGGGAGGCCTCTTAGACGATAAAGGCATTAAGAACTCAGAGGCGGAGTTCATAAAATCAGCCTTTAGATCTTTCTACCAAAATTTATATACTCCAGAAAGCATACCCGATCCAGAGGCTATAAATAATTATTTGGCGAAAATTGAGATCCCACAGCTGTCGGACGAGGTGGCCCAATCCTTATATAGCCCTATAAAAATAGAAGAAATTGAAAAAACAATCAAGGACTTAGCCATAAATAAAGCCCCGGGTCCTGACGGATTCACAAATAAATTTTATAAGATATTTGGCAAATTGCTATCCCCATTGCTGGTAAGGGTATTTAACTCATTAGATCAAACAACGGGACTCCCACCGACCTGGGATCTAGCTATTATTATAGTCATACCCAAAGCAGGCAAGGACCCACAATTATGTAGCTCCTACAGACCAATCTCCCTATTGGGAGCGGACTACAAAATCTTTACTAAGATATTAGCTTCTAGATTGCAGAAATATATTCCACTGTTAGTTCATGAGGATCAAGCAGGTTTCGTGGAGGGCCGTCAAACATTCGACAATATTAGAAGAGCACTACATGTGATACAAACCGCTTGTGTTAGCAAACCCCACTCTGCCTACTGTCACTAGACGCCGAAAAGGCATTTGACAGAGTGAGCTGGCCCTTTTTATTCGCGGTAATAGAGCGGATGGGTATCTTGGGACAATTTAGGACTTGGTTGCATTTGATCTATGACACCCCGAAAGCCAGGGTGCGGGTGAACGGTCACCTCTCGTGTCCATTTCAACTTAAAAAAGGCACCAGACAGGGCTGCTCCCTGTCACCATTGCTATTTGCCCTTGTAATGGAACCATTAGCTATACAAATTAGAGCCCAGAGTGAGATCAGGGGCTTGAGATGGGCAGGTATGAAAACTAAGATCCTCCTGTTTGCAGACGACGTTCTGCTCATCTTGAAGGAACCGACGGACTCCTTCCCACAGATCAAAGAGATGACCCAGGGCTATGGAGAGGTATCGGGATTTAAGATCAATTATGACAAATCTGAGGCATTAGGGATCATGGTCCCAGAAGAGGTAATAGAACAATTAAAGCGACAGTTCCCATTTCATTGGGCCACTAAATACATACGCTACTTAGGAGTTAATATACCACGAAACGTGGATGATATATTCAAATACAATTTTCCTGACAAAGCACGAGACCTCTTTAAGGAGCTAGAGAGATGGGAGGGGTTGACCCTTTCATGGATGGGTAGAATCAGCGCGGTAAAAATGATAATACTCCCCAAAATATTATATCTATTCATGACGCTCCCTATAGACATTCCAGAGGGATTTTTGAGGAACCTGCAGAGGAAGGCATTTGCTTTCATTTGGAAAAAGAAACCCCCTAGGGTACGCAGCGAAATGTTATATCAAACAAAGGAAAGAGGAGGGATGGGGGTCCCATCTTTCCAGGCATATTATCATGCAGCTCACTTAAAAATTCTAGCATCCTGGGTACAAAAGTCAGATAAAATAGGAATTAAATTAGATCAATGGTGGCTAGACCCAATCCCCCTGCAGGCGATACCCTGGCTGTCGAGTACTAAACTCAAGGAATTGACAAAGGAGAGCCCACCTCTCTTGCGCTGGCCCTTGTCGACGTGGTGCAAAGTGCGAGAGAAAGTTTTCCCTGAGAGGACATATTTTAAACATATGTTTCTCAGATTTGCCCCGCACTTCGGTCCGGGTCAAATGGATGCAGCGTACTTGGAATGGGAAAAATTAGGCCTTATGGAACTAGGCCAGATGTATGAACAGGATAACATGGTCTCCTATGCAGATCTATGTCAAGGGCATGGGCTCTCCCCTTTGCAAGCCTTACAATATTTCCAGGTACGAGACTTTATTAAGAGACGGGCAGAAGAAGAACTGAATCTGTCTGAAACCCTCATGGAGCAGAGTATGCAAAAGGGGGGTGGTAGAGGCGGGATTGCTCGTTTGTACAGAGCCCTCCTGGCATCCGACAATCCATTGGAGTATTATACATCCAAATGGGAATCGGCAATGGGAGTGACCTATGTGGCCACTAGGTGGTCACAGTCCCTCAAATCACTGCTGCGTGTATCAATATCAAGTGCACTGGTTGAAAATGGCTACAAGATTTTATACTGTTGGTACTATACCCCTAGCAGATTGGTGAAAATGTTCAAATCAGGGTCTGATCTCTGCTGGCGACAATGTGGTTTAAAGGGTGAAGTCTCACATTTGGTGGACCTGTACACATACACGCCGACTTTGGTCAGAGGTACTTGATATGTTATATAAAATAACAGAGGTGACTTATCCCCTCAGCATGGATCAATGTCTACTACACTTTGAACCAAAAGGAGTCCAGGGGTCCACTCATCATTTTGCCACATACTTGTTTGTGGCATGCAAATTGATCATTGCGACAGCCTGGAAAAAACCATGTCTGCCGGGGCTCCAGTCGGTTATGGAAAAACTGGACAGGATTCAGTTGATGTCAAAGCTTACAGCTCTCAGAAGGGGACAGATTGTTCAATATTACAAACTGTGGGAAGTATATGATAAACGGAAAAAAGCCAACCAAACTACAAATTCATAATTTTTCCCAGACACGCAGGGGGGGGGGGGGGGGGGGGGGGGAGTTTAGATTAGGGGGGGGGGTAAGAGAAAGTAGCGAGGCAGTTATTTGAGGACACTTGTTTACTATGTTCACTTGCTTCCTATTTATAGGCAATTTAAAAATCTTACACTGTATCATGTATAACAAGATATATTCTGCCTTGAGTACTATGTTCTGTTTGAAAAATTATAAATAAACACATAAAAAAAAAAGAAGCAAACTACTGAGCAAGTAACACCTACCAAAGTAAAAGCTGAAGCATGGAGTCCAGGAAGAGCTCAGCTGATAAAGTGCTGGCGTCTGACATCAGCAGGAACCAGCAGGGAGAAGGAGCACAGCCATAGGACAAAAGCAGGGGAAGGAGGAACCGGAAGACCAATAGCAGAGAAGCAAGGGAAAACCGGCTGAGGGAGAGTAGACACAGGTGCATGGAAGCAAAGCAATTAAGGAGTCTGCAACCACCGCTCTCTGAACAAACCCAGAGAAGAACTACACACACATGGCTCAGGGCAGTGCCAGTCAAGTGTGCATGTCGACGGGACCCCACGCAGCCTGAGGACGCCGCTTGCGTTGAGGTAGGGGACATGACAGTACCCCCTCCTTAAGGACCCCCCTCTGCCTAGGTCTGGGTTTCAGTGGGTAGCGGTCATGGAAATCTAGAATCAGGTCAGGAGCGTGGATGTTAGCAGCGGGCTCCCAGGAATTGTCCTCCACGCCAATATGTTTCCATGACAGCAGATAAAATAGTCGTCCTCTCTGACGCCTGGAGTCTAGAATCTCCTCCACCTCAAATTCAGGATCAGGCTCAGAATCAGGGATGATGATCTTCTTGGGTTCCGGATGCCATCTGAAAGTTAAAAATTGTTTCAGCAAAGCTACATGGAAGGCGTTGTTGAGGTTAGCTGGTAACTGGAGATGATAAGTGACCGTCCCCACCCGAGATTGTACTGGAAATGGCCCTATAAATCGGGGAGCAAATCTGAAGGAGGGTAGGCAAAGCCTCAAGTATTTGGTGCTGAACCAGACCTTCTGTCCAGGTTGGAAAACTGGCGCAGTTAGTCTTTTCTGATCCGTGAAGAGCTTGTACTTAGCCAAGGCTCACTGGAGATGTTGCTGGACCTTGTCCCAGATATCTTGAATGTCAGTGAGAGTCCGGTGGAGCAGAGGTGAGGCTTGTGTCTGAGGGACTGGAAGCGGCAGTTGAGGATGGCGTCCATACACTGTAAAAAAATGGCGAGGTATGAGAGCCAATATGAAAACTGTTGTTATAGGCGAATTTTGCCCAGGGGAGCAATGTGGACCAGTCATCCTGTCGACTGTTAGTGTACATCGGTAGGAAGGCCTTGAGAGTTTGATTGACTCGTTCCACGAGGCCATTGGTCTGTGGGTGATAGGCAGATGAGAAGTGAGTGGTAATCTTAAAGGTAGAGCACAGTGCTCTCCAGAACCTTGAAGTGAATTGAGAGCCCCGATCACTAATGATCCACAGAGGGAGACAATGTAAGCGGAAAATGTGTTGGATAAAGGCTGTGGCAAGGGTGGCAGCAGAAGGAAGGGCCTTCATGGAGATAAAATGGGCCATCCGGGAAAATCGATCCACCACTACCCAAATGACTTTGTGCCCATGGGATTCAGGGAGCTCAGTAACAAAATCCATTGATATTTCCTGCCATGGGAGTTGTGGAACTGGTAAAGGCTGCAGGAGTCCCCACGGCTTGCCAGGAGGGAACTTGTTCCAGGCGCAAGTGGGACAAGTAGAAACAAAATGTAAGATATCTTGAGCTATGCGGGGCCACCAATAATACTGAGATATTAAATGAAAAGTCTTATGGAAACCGGGGTGACCAGCAAAAGTGGACGAGTGTCCCCATTTGAGGACCTTCTTTCTGGATTGAGGTGGCATGGAAGTTCTCGTAGATTTGGGCGAGATCAAGGTCATGGAGGCAATGCAGTTAGAATTGAGCATGGGGTAACACTCTTTGGTTTCTTCAGAATGGTTGAAGGCCCTGGATAGGGCATCAGCTTGCATATTTTTCTCGGCTGGTTGGAACACCAGGCGGAAGTTAAAACAGGCAAAGAATAATGACCAGCGTGCCTGCCGTGGGTTCAACCTTTTCGCTTCCTAAAGGTATAGGAGGATCTGTGATTACTGTGATGGGGTGCAGGGCCCCTTCCAGGAGGTAGTGCCATTCTTGAAAGGCCAATTTAAGGGCCAACAGTTCCTGGTCCACGATGGTATAATTTTGTTTGGCCGGAGAAAATGTTTAAGAAAAGAAAAAACAGGGGTGACATTTGCCAGACTCTGAGGCTTGAGACAGAAGAGTCCCTGCCCCGAGGGAAGAGGCATCAACCTCCATATTGAACGGTCTTTTGACATCAGGACTTTGACGTACAGGGGCAGACAGAAAGGCTCGTTTAAGGGTGGTGAAGGCGTCTTGGACTTCCGGTGTCCAGTTCTTCACATCTACCCCTTCCTGGTCAGCGCGGTGAGAGGGGCAGTGATGATGGAATATCGATGGATGAAATGCTGGTAGTAGTTAGCAAGGCCCAGAGACCCTGGGGCACGGGCCAATCTCAGATGGCTCGGAGATTAGCAGGATCCATTTGGAGGCCATTCGAGGAGACGATATATCCCAAGAATGGGATAGACCGTTGATGAAACAAGCACTTCTCCAGCTTGGCGAATAGGTAGTGGCTCCGGAGGCGCTGAAGGACCGTACGCACATGATGGACATGGTCCTTAACAGAAGTAGAGAAAACCAGGATGCCATCCAAGTAAACTATGACCAAGGAGTACAGATTTTGAAAAATAAAATTGATGAATTCCTGAAACACTGCAGGTGCGTTGCAAAGGCCAAATGGCATAACTAAATACTCAAAATGTCCCTCATGGGTATTAAAAGCGGTCTTCCATTCGTCCCCATGGCAAATTCGGACTAGGTTGTTTGCCCAGATCTAACTTGGTGAAGATAGATGCCTCTTCCAGACGATCAAAAAGTTCTGGAATGATGGGAAGCGGATACCGATTTTTGATGGTTATTTCGTTCAGACCTCGGTAGTCAATGCAGGGTCGCAACGAGTCATCTTTCTTGGAAACAAAGAAGAACCCTGCTCCCACCGGGGATGAAGAGAGTCTGATGAAGCCCTTACGGAGGTTTTCTTGAATATATTCCCGCATGGTATTAGATTCCTCCCGAGAAAGGGTGTAGAGCCGGCCCCGAAGGGGCATTTTGCTCAATGGGGCAGTCAAAAGGGTGATGTGGAGGAAGGGAGTCCACCTCCTGCGCATTAAAGACGTCTTGGGAATCACTGTATTCTTTGGGGAGAGAAGCATCACGCTGGCACAAGACCTCCGGGGAGGCAGCAATAGTCCTCAGGGATGGAACCACAGGCATGACACATGTAGCGAAACATTGAGAACCCCAACTGCCGATATCAGCAGTAGTCCAGTTGATATTTGGGATGAATCACCGGGGAAGCACCAGAAATTGAATTTCCTCCTTATGTAAAATTCCAACTTGCATCTGCAAGGGCTGGGAAACATGAGTGATGGAGTAGGGAAGAGTTAAACCTTGAATGGAGGTCACTTGTAGCATAGGTTTGCAAGGAATTGAAGGAGCTCCTAGTTGGTTCAGGAGACCGGCGTCAATAAAATTTCCTCCTGCTCCTGAATTGATCAAAGCCTTGGTGCTAACACAAAATTCTTTCCAATGCAAGGAGATTGGAACAGAGACAAGGTTATCCAGAAGAGGTGAAAAAACGACCCAGAGCCACCCCCTTCAGTGACCCTGGGTCTAGGCATTTCCTGGTTTATTCAGACGTCTTAGGAAGTGGCCAGCCTGCCCACAGTAGAGGCAAAGTTGATTGTCCCGACGGTGAGCCCTCTCCTTCTCAGAGAGGCGTTGCCGTCCGATAACCATTGGCTATTCAGGGACTCCATAAGTACATAAGTATTGCCATGCTTATGGTCCATCAAGCCCAGCATCCTATTTCCAACAGTGGCCAATCCAGGTCACAAAGACCCGGCAAGATCCTAAAAATGTACAAAACATTTTATACTGCTTATCCCAGAAATAGTGGATTTTCCCCAAGTCCATTTAAAAACGACCTAGGGACTTTTCCTTTAGGATGCCGTCCAAACCTTTTTAAAACTCCGCTAAGCTAACCGCCTTTACCACATTCTCTGGCAACGAATTCCAGAGTTTAATTACACGCTGAGTGAAGAAATATTTTCTCTGATTTGTTTTAAATTTACTACATTGTAGCTTCATCCAGAAGTAGAGCTTGCTGCACCTATGGGAGAAGAAGGGTGAGGCGTCCGAGGAGATGGTCTCTGAGAGCGGCGCAGAGTAGAGCATTCCAGTGACCTTTCTTGAAACTGTATGCCAATACGGATGCAGAGGGTGATCAAAGCATCCAAAGCATTTGGAAGTTCCCGGCTGGCCAGTTCATCTTTGATCCGGTCATTGAGTCCTTGCCAAAAAATGGCCATAAGAGCCTCTTGGTTCCATCTTACCTCTGAAGCTAGGTTTCGAAAGTGAACGGCATAGGCACCAACAGAACAATTGCCTTGTTGAATTCATAGAAGTTCTGCGGCGGCAGAGGAGGGATGTCCCGGCACATCGAAAACTAACTGGAGGCGGCAAAGAAATTCTCCAAGAACAGTGAGTAAAGGGTCCCATTGCTCCCAGAGAGGCCCAAGCCAAGGTGGATCCGGAAAGAGATGATATAGGTTATCTTGAGTCTATCTGTAGAAAAGGCTGCTGGTTGCATTTCAAACAGCATAAGACATTGGTTGAGGAACCGTTGGCAAGCAGAAGGGGTGCCATCGAACCGGAGAGGTTCAGGAAGCCGCAACCCTTAAGTAACATGGATCCGGATGACGCAGCAGGAGGCTGTCATTGGGATTGAAGGGTTGACATCTGGGAACACACACCCTGTAGAACTCCGGATGGTTTAGCTGGGCCTGTTGATGTTGAGAAACCTGGGCCAACTCAGACAGGTCGGGTTCGTCCGGCGAACTCATGGCTTCGGTTTACTGTCAGACTTGTGAGTTCTTATACCAAGTAGAGCGCTGCTGAGCCCGGTACTTGGACCAGATTCTGCTTGGTGGCCAGACAACCCCGGGTTTCACCTGCACTGACCGCCATTCCCCAGAGGTTGAGCCCCTAGGTGCGGGCAGCCTGCAGTACTTACACGACGGAGCTGGAAGCGGGGTGGTGAACGTATCGGCCAGGCAGGCAGCAGGCAAGAGAGTGATCCAGGTACAGGCAAAGTCAACAGGCAAGCAGCAGGCAGGGGAGTAATCCAGGTACAGGCAATGTCAATAGGCAAACAGGCAAGAGAGTAATCCAGGCACAGGTAAAGTTAGTAGGCAGGCAGCAGGTCAAGAGGGTAATCCAGGTACAGGCAAAGTCAGTAGGCAGGCAGCAGGCAAGACAGTAATCAAGGCACACGTAAAGTCAATAGGCAGGCAGCAGGCAAAAGAGTGATCCAGGTACAGGCAAAGTCAGCATCGAGGGACAAGTAGATAAGAAGCAAACTACTGAGCAAGTAACACCTACCAAAGTAAAAGCCGAAGCATGGAGTCCAGGAAGAGCTCAGCTGATAAAGTGCTGGCGTCTGACATCTGACATCAGCAGGAACCAGCAGGGAGGAGCACAGCCATAGGACAAGAGCAGGGGAAGGAGGAACCGAAAGACCAATAGGAGAGAAGCAAGGGAAGCCAGGCAGAGGGAGAGCAAACAAAGGTGCATGGAAGCAAAGTAATTAAGGAGCCTGCAACCACCGCTCTCTGAACAAACCCAGAGAAGAACTACACACACATGGCTCAGGGCAGTGCCAGTCAAGTGTGCATGTCAATGGGACCCTGCGCAGCCTGAGGACGCTGCTTGTGTTGAGGTAGGGGACATGACATACACCTGGAGCAATGCAGGGTTAAATGACCTGCCCAGAGTCACCAGGAGCTGTGGTGGGAATTGAACCCAGTTCCCCAGGTTCTTGGCACATTGCACTAACCATTAGGCCGCTCCTCCACTCCCACTTAGGTCATGCTAAGTTATGTTTTAAGGGGGTAATTCTATAACACAGGCGCTCCTTCTCTCCAACATAAACCACTTTGATTGTAACCACAGAAAGGTGGTATACTTACCAAATCCTATATTTACTTTGTGAAGCAACGTCTTTTACTCTACCAAAAACCACTTAAGCTTTTGTACATAATTTTAAATGTTTATTGAAAAGTAAGTTATTAGTAACCTAGAAAAATAAAATACAAAAGTAGTTCACCTCAGTTGAAAAAAAAAATCTTTTATTCGAATATAGATTTATTGATATTTGAATGTTGGTTATATGGTCATTTTCTTGAGCATCAGAATTCCTATTTTGCTGAAAAGTAGTTTTCCACGAAAATGTATTTCTAAAACTCCAAAAGCAAATAACATATTCTTATAAAAAGTAGATATCCTTGCTTTTGTAATTGCCAATTGCTCCCCCCCCCCCCACCACAAAAAAAATCTCACCTTCTCAAGCCAATATCTAAAGACTTGATTCTCCACGTAAGTTGTGTCACATGAAACAAGTGAGGTGTAACAGCTTAAAATAAAAACCAAAATCACCTGGGGAGGGAAAGAAGGAGGGTTGGAGGGGCATAGAACAGGAGAGACGTCCAGTGCCTAGGATGTTAGTCTGTAAGCCAAGAAATACCTGCTATATTACTTTTAAAACTTATTCCCAGATAATTAGCATAGCCCAACTTACAATCAGAACTTTCATTAGATTCATGAAAACAATGCCCACAAGACCCTCTACATTCAAGTATTCTTTTTATAAAATAACGGTAAATTCCTAAAACTCTTGTCAGTGTTATTCTACTTTATATATTTATTTCAGAGACTACAGTAAGAAGGTTTGGATGTTTGGTCTTTAAAAGGTGATCTGTGCTGTACCAACAAAACATGAACTTAAGAATGCACCACTTCCAAAGTGATGCAAAGGTGCTAAGCTGTTTCTTAGGGTAACTTCCCCTCTTCTCATTCACATCATTACTTATTAAACACTGCTTCAAAGGCTGCAATTACTTCTCTACAGTAGACATTTATTATTGTCAAGTCAGAGGCTTTAACCATTATTGAATGAATGCTCTTAGATCTATTAACTTTAGATCTATTAAATTACTTCCTTAGCAGACACTTTCATAGGCACATATTGTGTTTAGGCTACAGTGGTATCAGGAGATGTTGTCTTGTAGTCTTGGAACTGTCAGTTGTTCGTAGGTTGGGAGAGCATTACTTGAAAGGAAGAGATCAGAGTGAATAGAAGTGCCTCTGTGAGATGGTCTGTTGCTTTGGCCTTGCTGGTTTGCAGCTAGATGATGTAGTAGATCTGTAATGATATTCAGTTTCTGGTCCATTTGTGTCACCTACAAAGACATAACCAGCAGACATATTTAGTATTCTAGTATTCATACAGATTCTAGAGAAAAACCACATTCTTTTAATTAGAACTACGTTTACCACCACCTGCCCCTGTCATTTCAATAGCTGTGTTTCTTAGCGGGATCTGGAGTACCCCTTAGTTCATTTGGGGGTCCTTTTACTAAGCTGCAGCAAAAAGTGCCTTAGTGTGCCCTTGCTCATGTTTTCCCTACATGCTAAGAACATTTTTAGCGCTGCCATAAAATGGCCAATTTTCTAGTTTTTGTAGTAATGATCATCTGCTAATGTTGAGAGAGAGAGAAAAAACAATGTTAACCAGCTACTGAATTAAGAGATCTGTATAAATTATCCAATTTCTTTATGCATATAGGAAAAGAAAGGAATTATATGGCATTAAACAGGACAGCTGAACAGAAAAAGCAACACCAAAAAAAAAAAAGTTTGCATATGTTTAGAGGTACAACATAAGAAGACCACCAAGAACCCTTTAAAAACCTTCATTGGTAAAAAGAGAATGACAGCAGATGTCAGATCTAATTGGAGCCAGTTTATTTCTGCCACAGCACCAGGAAGAGCAAGTAAGAGTGTCCATGGTCAAAAACCCCGTTTGGTTTGTGCTCGTTTAAAACACATTTTTCCTGATTTTGGGGCATTTAAGTTTTATTCATTTCACCTATTTTTTTAAGGCATGCAAGAACCTAAAATGTGTTAATTTGTAGGTATATGCATGCATGCAATTTACATGTGCTTTCAATTTTTTGGCACAGAAATGGACTGAATGTGCCTTCATGAACACACATCCCTACTGAAACAGCAGAATTTGAAGACTCACTTGTGCTTAAAACATTACAGTACTTGAGGAAGCCCATATGAACACCTCTAGATTTCAACTCAACCTGCTCATTTTACTTTTTGCATTACTCACTAATCACATATACTACGTTTCTTAACACAAAGGGAGGAAGGGAATCCAGAGGAAAGAAAAAAAAAAACCCAAAACAATGGCACGAATGGCGCTATCATTCATCAGCCTCTGCAGTGCAAGACACGGGATAAGGTCACAGTTTGGAGAAGATGGCTGCCATGGTGAAAAGGTTTGGGTAGAACTTAATTACATGGACATTCAGTATGGATGGCATCAGTGACAGACAGCATGAATGCTATGCTAGAAACTGAGAGGAGCTACCATAGAGCAGGCTGAATGCAATTACTGTGGTCCCTGATAAGACCTTTTGTTTCAGCCTCCATTGTTTTGCAGTCTCTTTGGAGATATCCATAATAAATGGTGACCCAAATTGGTTGTTTGCTCAGTTTTTATTTAATAGATATTGGTTAGTTCTGGCGTGGAATTGCCACACATTATCATTTTTCTTTCTTAGATGCTATATAGGAGTGGAACAACGTACAGGATGAGGTTTTTTTCTGTTAGATGCTTATCTTACAAATAAAATTAATAGTAAAAATTGCAAATAGGCTTTGCAATAAATATACATTTGCCTTTCTTCACATTATGCTCAACTTTCTTTCTGGACACATAAAACTTCTCTAATGGCTGGGAAATTAAAAATTCCCCTGTCCCTCAGATAGTCTGTGATTTCTGCTCCCATGTTTCTGAGCACTCTACTCTGTTTAGCATACATGAGGTAAGCTGAAATCCAGAGTACGTTCAAGATAGAAAAAAGTTTATTAAAACATCCAATGACTCCACACGAGTCATGTTTTGGTCACAAATGCCTGCTTCAGGAATCTTCTTTTGGATCTTTTTGTTATATAAGGTGTGTTTTTACTCATGGTTATATTTGGAAATCTAGCACATTTAAGAGTCCTTTTATAAAGGAATGTTAGCACTTTTAGCACGTGTTAAAAATAAGCATTTACTAAAAATGCTACTATGCCTTTGTGTAAAAGACCCCCTTAGAAACATCCAAAAGAAGATTCCTGAAGCAGGCCTTTGTGACCGAAACATGTCGAGTCATTGGATGTTTTAATAAACTTTATATCTTGAACATCATCTAGCTTCTACTACTTTTTTGTCACCTTCACTGTGTTTGATGCTTCTGTGGAATTGCGAGGGTACCTGTTCTTCTGTTCCCTTCATCAAATCCAGTGTACAACAGACCGAATGCCCTTGAACACCTACATAATACCATTAAAGCAGTGGTGTAATCAGACTCCAATTTTTGGGTGGGTCAACTGACAAAATGGGTGGGCACAATACATCTCTTCTACACCCCTCACCCTCTCCCAGCTCAAGTTAAAATGTAGATACCTTAGCTGGTGGGGATTCCCAAACCTTGCCAGCTGAAGACATTCTCCAAAGGCCACCAGAAATCCCCTCAGCCAAGCTTGGCAGTCAGAAGCAGCATTCCTGAGTCATCAGTGCATGCCCCTGAACTGAGCAGGTGCAGAAACTGAACATACCTGGAGTGCTGGCATTGGCAGCTCAGGAACACTACTCCTGAGCGTGGCAGAGGGGAGTTCTGGGATCCTTTGGAGAGGAGTTCTAGGGCCCTTCAGAGCATGTCTTCAGCTGGTGGGGCTTCAGGATCTCTGCCTGCTTCATCATTTCTATAGTGCTACTAGACATACTCAGTGCTGTGCTGTGCACTTGAACATGAAGACACTACCTGCTGGACAGAGCTTATAATCTAATCAAGACAGACAGACAAACAGGTCAGAGTAAGGGGATAAAGGAATTGCTTAAGGTGGGAATGATAAAACAGACATGGGTACTGAACAAGTGAATAGGAGTTAGGAGTTAAAAGCAGCCTCAAAAAGGTGGGCTTTTAGCCTAGATTTGAAGATGGCCAGAGATGGAGCTTGACGTACTGACTCAGCTGCCACATACATGTACAAAATGTAAATGCTTGCAAAGGGGAGAGAGAATTGCTGGAAATCAATGGGATGGGAGGGAAGGGCAGGGGAGAGAGAATTGCTAGAAATCAATGGGATGGGAGGGCAGGGGAGAGAGAATTGCTGGACATGGGAAGGGCAGGGGAGAGAGAATTGCTAGAAATCAATGGGATGGGAGGGAAGGGCAGGGGAGAGAGAATTGCTGGACATGGGAAGGGCAGGGGAGAGAGAATTGCTGGAAATCAATGGGATGGGAGGAAAGGGCAGAGGAGAGAGAATTGCTGGACATGGGAAGGGCAGGGAAGAGAGAATTGCTGGACATGGGATGGGAGGGAAGGGCAGGGGAGAGAGAATTGCTGGACATGGGATGGGAGGGAAGGGCAGGGGAGAGAGAATTGCTGGACATGGGAAGGGCAGGGGAGAGAGAATTGCTGGACATGGGATGGGCTGGGAGGGAAGGGCAAGGGAGAGAGAATTGCTGGACATGGGAAGGGCAGGGGAGAGAGAATTGCTGGACATGGGATGGGAGGGAAGGGCAGGGGAAAGAGAATTGCTGGAAATCAATGGGATGGGAGGGAAGGGCAGGGGAGAGAGAATTGCTGGACATGGGATGGGAGGGAAGGGCAAGGGAGAGAGGATTGCTGGACATGGGATGGGAGGGAAGGGCAAGGGAGAGAGGATTGCTGGACATGGGAGGGAAGGGCAGGGGAGAGAGAATTGCTGGACATGGGATGGGAGGGAAGGGCAGGGGAGAGAGAATTGCTGGACATGGGAGGGAAGGGCAGGGGAGAGAGAATTGCTGGACATGGGAAGGGCAGGGGAGAGAGAATTGCTGGACATGGGAGGGAAGGGCAGGGGAGAGAGAATTGCTGGACATGGGAGGGAAGGGCAGGGGAGAGAGAATTGCTGGACATGGGAGGGAAGGGCAGGGGAGATAGAATTGCTGGACATGGGATGGGAGGGAAGGGCAGGGGAGAGAGAATTGCTGGACATGGGATGGGAGGGAAGGGCAGGGGAGAGAGAATTGCTGAACATTGATGGGAGGGCAGGGATGAGATAATTGCTGGACATGGAGGGGAGGGCAGGGAAGATAGAATTTCTGGACATGGAGGGGAGAGAGGAGAATCGCTGGACGGGGAGGGGAGGACAGGGAAGAGAGAATTGCTGGACATGGAGGGGAGAGAGGAGAATCGCTGGACAGGGAGGGGAGGACAGGGAAGAAAGAACTGCTGGACATGGATGAGAGGGGAGAGAGGAGAAATGCTAGAAATGGATGGAGAGGAGAGCAGGAGATAGAGGAGAATTGCTGGACATGGATGGATGGAGGAGTTGGCTAGGAGAGAGGAGAAATGCTGACTTGGATGGAGGAGAGGGGAGAGAGAATTATTGCTTTATATGGATATAGAGGAGGGAAGAGAGATGAGAAATGCTGGACATGGATGGAGGGAAAGAGAGAGGAGAAGTGCTGGACATGAATGGAGGGGAGGAAAGAAAAAAGAAGATGCGCATGGATGGAGATGAGGGAAAGGGAAGAGAGGAGAAAAACTGCACATGAATGGAGAAAATAGGCAAAAGCTGGATCCATGTTATACCTCCTCCAGTCAATTCCATGGAGGAGGACCCAGCTTTTACTTATGGATGCAGGGCAACAAAAGAAGAAGAAAGGAGGAAAGTAAAGAAATAAATGGAAAGGAAGCCCTGGAAACGGAGTTAAGAGAACAGATAGAGAGCAGCAGAATCAGAGACTGGGACCAATATGGATAGAAAAACAAAGTCACCAGACAACAAAGGTAGAAAAAAATCATTTTATTTTCATTTTAGTATTTGGAATTTGTCTTATTTTGCACTGGGTATACTGGAGCTGTAACAGCTTACAGAAATTATTTATAATGAAAAAAAATCACATTATTTTTTCTCCTATACTAGTATAATATTTTCAATGATGTCTGTTTATATGCGCCATGGCTGGTATAAGGGGTGTGGCTAATGTGGGTGTGGCTATAATAGGGGCGGTGCCATGTGTGGTGACCCCGCCCACAATGAGTACCGGCACCTTTTTTTCTACAAAAAAAGCACTGGTTCTATCTAAATTGAGATCCACCCCAGATTTCATACTGGGGTGGTATAACATGGCTGCACTGCCTGGAGGAAAAGGTAGCAATGTGGTGAAGTGTTAATGTGTAGGGAAAGTGGATTGGTTGGGAAGGCTGGGGAGTGAGAACCAATAAGGGAGAGGAAAAAAAGAAAAAAATGCAAGGGGAATTTAGAGCGGGCTTGCAGTTTGTTGCAAGCTGGGTGGGTGAAAGCTAATTTTTTGGCTGACCCACCCAGTCCTCCTTTTCTTTTATGGGATTTGGGAGATGTTATTGCACTGTTGAAGTTGTTAAGGCTGAGGATAGGGTGGCTGGGAGGAGAGGGGGGTTTGGCTGTTGCAGAGGGGGGCTTGAACAATCATGTACTTTATCAGTGCAAATTCAGAAGTAAACATTTGGGGAGTTTATTGAAAGGGTATTTGGGGTTCATATGCGGTACCGCCATGGACTTGGGGGGGAATGGGTTGGTTCAGCGGAACTGCGAACCATACATTTGGGGGTCAGTGAAAATTTGAAATGTCAGAATGAGATCGTCTTACGACGGGTTTATTGCATTATTGTTGAATTTATCATTTACTAGTAAAAAAGGCCCGTTTCTGACACAAATGAAACGGGCGCTAGCAAGGTTTTCCTCGGAGTGTGTATGTTTGAGAGTGTGTGTGCGAGTGACTGTGTGAGAGACAGAGAGAGAGAGTGACTGTGTGAGAGAGAGAGACTGAATGTGCGAGTGTGTGTGTGACAGAGAGTGAGTGAGTGTGGGTGTGAGAGTGTGTGTGTGTGAGAGAGAGTGTGTGTGTGAGAGAGAGAGTGTGTGTGTGAGACAGAGTGTGTGTGTGTGTGCAAATGTGAGCCACAGTGAGTGTGAGAGAGTGTGTTTCACACAGATACAGTGTGTGTGAGAGACAGAGTGTGTATGTGAGACAGATAGAGTATGAGAGTACGTGTGCGATACACAGACTCTCTGTGATACCGAGTGTATGAGATCAAGAGAGTGTTTGAGAGTGACTGTGTGACACATAGAGAGTGAATGTGATACCATGTGAGACAGAGTGTGTGAGAGACAGTGTGTGAGAGTGAGAAAGACACTGACTGTGAGAGAGAGAGTGTGTGTGACAGAGATACCTCCCTCCCTCTCTGGTCTCAGGACCCACTCCCCCCTCCTCCCCTCTCAGGTCTCTGGACCCCCTTCCCCTCCCTGGTCTCAGGATCCCCTCCATCCTTCTTTAATTTCCTTCTTTATCCTTCATCTACCTATGGCTTTTCATCTTTTTCTCACCCTTGCTCTCCCCATGCCCCTTCCTCTTATTCTCGTTCTCTACTCCCCTTTTCCATCCAGCAGCTCTCCTCTTTCTCTCCCCATCCTTCCAGTGTCTCCCCTCTTTCTATCCCCATCCTTCCAATGTCTCTCCTCTTTCTTTTGCATCCTTCCATCCAGTGTCTCCTCTTTCTCCCTACCCTTTTTTTTGTTACATTTGTACCCCGTGCTTTCCCACTCATGGCAGGCTCAATGCGGCTTACATGGGGCAATGGAGGGTTAAGTGACTTGCCCAGAGTCACAAGGAGCTGCCTGTGCCGGGAATCAAACTCAGTTCCTCAGTTCCCCAGGACCAAAGTCCACCACCCTAACCACTAGGCCACTCCTCCACTCCAGCGTCTTCCCTCTTTCTCTCCCCATCCTTCCACCCATCTACCCTCTCTCCTGATCCTTCCATCTAATGTCTCTCTCCCCCTCCTTCTACCCAGTGTCTATCTATCTCTCTACCCTTTTCTGTTCAGGGTCTCTTCTCTCTCCACATCCTTCCAGTCTCTTCCCTTTCTCTCTGCATCCATTCATCCATCTCCCCCTTTTTCTCCCCATCCTTCCATCCGTTTTCCCTCTTTCTCTCTCCATCCTTCGATCCATCTACCCCCCTCTCCCGATTCTTCCATCCAGTGTCTCTCTCTCTATCCCCTTCTTTCCATCCAGGCCTGCTCACCCAACACAGACCTGCCAAGTCTTCCATGAAACACGCGGCGCCAGCTCCCATTTCCAGCCACTGCTGCATCTCCTATTGAGCAGCAGAGGCCGCTACAAAAACAAAAAGAGGTATTCAAACCACCAAAAATGTTTTTAAAAAGCAAACGCGGCACTGCAGGCAGCCATCAGTGCCAGGAACTGCAATGACAGGCAGTGAGCCCCTGTGCCAAACGGAGTTTGGCGGCCGAACAATCCCGATCTTACCTGAGGTAGAGGAGCAGGCGGGGAACCCAGGCAGGAGGCCGGTCTGAGATAAATTCCGAGATAAACAGCAGGCCAAAGGGTAGATACAAGTCAAGTCATCAGGGCAGGCAGCAAACAGAGGCAGTGGTAGGTCCAGGCAAAGGTTCAAAGGCAGGCAGCAAGCAAAAGCACAGTCCAGGTCCAGGCAAAGGTTCAAAGGCAGGTGGCAAGCAAAAGCACAGTCCAGGTCCAGGCAAAGGTTCAAAGGCAGGTGGCAAGCAAAAGCACAGTCCAGGTCCAGGCAAAGGTTCAAAGGCAGGTGGCAAGCAAAAGCACAGTCCAGGTCCAGGCAAAGGTTCAAAGGCAGGTGGCAAGCAAAAGCACAGTCCAGGTCCAGGCAAAGGTTCAAAGGCAGGCGGCAAACAAAAGCACAGTCCAGATTCAGGCAAAGGTTCAAAGGTAGACGGCAAACAAAAGCACAATCCAGGTCCAGGCAAAGGTTCAAAGGCAGGCGGCAAGCAAAAGCACAGTCCAGGTCCAGGCAAAGGTTCAAAGGCAGGCGGCAAGCAAAAGCACAGTCCAGGTCCAGGCAAAGTTTCAAAGGCAGGTGGCAAGCAAAAGCACAGTCCAGGTCCAGGCAAAGGTTCAAAGGCAGGTGGCAAGCAAAAGCACAGTCCAGGTCCAGGCAAAGTTTCAAAGGCAGATCAAACAACGAGAGTAACAAGCGCCCAGGAGTCTACACCAGTAGAAGCCGAAGCGATGAGTGCAACGAGGAGCTGCTCCTAAATAGCCCCCACCCTCAGGAAGACAGGAAACAGCTGACATAAGGTGGAACCGTCAATCAGCTCTCAGAGAATCCCGGATTGGTCGGCCAACAGAAGGGGGCGGCGACCAGCCGCGAGAAGCCAATCTGGGCATCAGGAAAGAGTCTACAGCGTTCTTGGGCTCCGTGCCCGGAAAGGAATCCTATCTTTGGGGACGCCGGCACTGCCAACATGGCCGACGTTCCCCAGCTGTCACCGACGCAAAGCGGAGAGCCGGAGCAGCCCAGACGGCTGGCAGAACACCCCTGGAACGACAGAGAAGACCAGCGTCGGACCGCCCCTCCCAGCCGAAGAGAGAGCGTCACAGGTAAGGGGCGCGACAATCAGGCATTGGTTGTCGGCTCTGTAGCCTCTCCTCTCACCTGTCACATCGCTCCAGGGGCAGTGACGTGAGAGGCGAGAGGAGCGGCTGCAGAGCCGACAGCCAATGCCTGATGGCTGCCTGCGGTGCCGCGCTTGCGTTTTAAAAACATTTTTGGTGATAGAGGTGTTTTTCGGTAACTCCCGAGGGGGTGGCAATGGGCATGTGTGTCTCTGTGTGTCAGAGAAAGAGATAGAGTGTGTATGAGTGTTAGACTCTGTGTGTGTGTGTGACAAATACAGTGAGTGTTGTATTGTCTGGGGTGAAGAAGAGAGTAATCCACCTGAATGGATGAACACTAACTCCCACGTAAATATAACAGTGCAAAGAGAGTGGGAAGTGGACCAATGACTCCAGGGAAACGGGAGATAAGATTTCAAAGTACCACTTTATTCAATGACTCGACACAGAAACTGTGTTTCGGCCACAGGCCTGCCTCAGGAGTCTAAAACGATAAATTTTTAAAAAAGCGAATGCTACATACCTGTAGAAGGTATTCTCCGAGGACAGCAGGCTGATTGTTCTCACTGATGGGTGACGTCCACGGCAGCCCCTCCAATCGGAATCTTCACTAGCAAAGTCCTTTGCTAGTCCTCCGTCTTCCCGCCCGAAACCGGCTCGAGCCGGCCAGTCTCGTATGTAGCAAAAGAGATACAAGGGAAGACAACTCCAAAGGGGAGGCGGGCGGGTTTGTGAGAACAATCAGCCTGCTGTCCTCGGAGAATACCTTCTACAGGTATGTAGCATTCGCTTTCTCCGAGGACAAGCAGGCTGCTTGTTCTCACTGATGGGGTATCCCTAGCCCCCAGGCTCACTCAAAACAACAACCATGGTCAATTGGGCCTCGCAACGGCGAGGACATAACTGAGATTGACCTAAAAAATTTACCAACTAACTGAGAGTGTAGCCTGGAACAGAACAAACAGGGCCCTCGGGAGGTGGAGTTGGATCCTAAAGCCCAAACAGGTTCCAAAGAACTGACTGCCCGAACCGACTGTCGCGTCGGGTATCCTGCTGCAGGCAGTAATGAGATGTGAATGTGTGGACAGATGACCACGTCGCAGCTTTGCAAATTTCTTCAATTGAAGCTGACTTCAAGTGGGCTACCGACGCAGCCATGGCTCTAACATTATGAGCCGTGACATGACCCTCAAGAGTCAGCCCCGCCTGGGCGTAAGTGAAGGAAATGCAATCTGCTAGCCAATTGGATATGGTGCGTTTCCCTACAGCCACTCCCCTCCTATTGGGATCAAAAGAAACAAACAATTGGGCGGACTGTCTGTGGGGGTGTGTCCGCTCCAGATAGAAGGCCAATGCTCTCTTGCAGTCCAATGTGTGCAGCTGACGTTCAGCAGGGCAGGAATGAGGACGGGGAAAGAATGTTGGCAAGACAATTGACTGGTTCAGATGGAACTCCGACACGACCTTTGGCAAGAACTTAGGGTGAGTGCGGAGGACTACTCTGTTATGATGAAATTTGGTGTAAGGGGCCTGGGCTACCAGGGCCTGAAGCTCACTGACTCTACGAGCTGAAGTAACTGCCACCAAGAAAATGACCTTCCAGGTCAAGTACTTCAGATGGCAGGAATTCAGTGGCTCAAAAGGAGGTTTCATCAGCTGGGTGAGAACGACATTGAGATCCCATGACACTGTAGGAGGCTTGACAGGGGGCTTTGACAAAAGCAAACCTCTCATGAAGCGAACAACTAAAGGCTGTCCTGAGATCGGCTTACCTTCCACACGGTAATGGTATGCACTGATCGCACTAAGGTGAACCCTTACAGAGTTGGTCTTGAGACCAGACTCAGACAAGTGCAGAAGGTATTCAAGCAGGGTCTGTGTAGGACGAGCGAGGATCTAGGGCCTTGCTGTCACACCAGACGGCAAACCTCCTCCATAGAAAGAAGTAACTCCTCTTAGTAGAATCTTTCCTGGAAGCAAGCAAGATGCGGGAGACACCCTCTGACAGACCCAAAGAGGCAAAGTCTACGCTCTCAACATCCAGGCCGTGAGAGCCAGGGACCGGAGGCTAGGATGCAGAAGAGCCCCTTCGTCCTGCGTGATGAGGGTCGGAAAACACTCCAATCTCCAGGGTTCTTCGGAGGATAACTCCAGAAGAAGAGGGAACCAGATCTGACGCGGCCAAAAAGGAGCAATCAGAATCATGGTGCCTCGGTCTTGCTTGAGTTTCAACAAAGTCTTCCCCACCAGAGGAATGGGAGGATAAGCATACAGCAGGCCCTCCCCCCAATCCAGGAGGAAGGCATCCGATGCCAGTCTGCCGTGGGCCTGAAGCCTGGAACAGAACTGAGGGACTTTGTGGTTTGCTCGAGATGCGAAGAGATCCACCAAGGGGGTGCCCCACGCTTGGAAGATCTGACGCACCACTCGGGAGTTGAGCGACCACTCGTGAGGTTGCATAATCCTGCTCAGTCTGTCGGCCAGACTGTTGTTTACGCCTGCCAGATATGTGGCTTGGAGCACCATGCCGTGACGGCGAGCCCAGAGCCACATGCTGACGGCTTCCTGACACAGGGGGCGAGATCCGGTGCCCCCCTGCTTGTTGACGTAATACATGGCAACCTGGTTGTCTGTCTGAATTTGGATAATTTGGTGGGACAGCCGATCTCTGAAAGCTTTCAGAGCGTTCCAGATCGCTCGCAACTCCAGGAGATTGATCTGTAGATCGCGTTCCTGGAGGGACCAGCTTCCTTGGGTGTGAAGCCCATCGACATGAGCTCCCCATCCCAGGAGAGACGCATCCGTGGTCAGCACTTTTTGTGGCTGAGGAATTTGGAAAGGGCGTCCCAGAGTCAAATTGGACCAAATCGTCCACCAATACAGGGATTCGAGAAAACTCGTGGACAGGTGGATCACGTCTTCTAGATCCCCAGCAGCCTGAAACCACTGGGAAGCTAGGGTCCATTGAGCAGATCTCATGTGAAGGCGGGCCATGGGAGTCACATGAACTGTGGAGGCCATGTGGCCCAGCAATCTCAACATCTGCCGAGCTGTGATCTGCTGGGACGCTCGCACCCGCGAGACGAGGGACAACAAGTTGTTGGCTCTCGCCTCTGGGAGATAGGCGCGAGCCGTCCGAGAATCCAGCAGAGCTCCTATGAATTCGAGTCTCTGTGCTGGGAGAAGATGGGACTTTGGGTAATTTATCACAAACCCCAGTAGCTCCAGGAGGCGAATAGTCATCTGCATGGACTGCAGGGCTCCTGCCTCGGACGTGTTCTTCACCAGCCAATCGTCGAGATATGGGAACACGTGCACCCCCAGCCTGCGAAGTGCTGCTGCTACTACAGCCAAGCACTTTGTGAACACCCTGGGCGCAGAGGCGAGCCCAAAGGGTAGCACACAGTACTGGAAGTGACGTGTGCCCAGCTGAAATCGCAGATACTGTCTGTGAGCTGGCAGTATCGGGATGTGTTTATAGGCATCCTTCAAGTCCAGAGAGCATAGCCAATCGTTTTCCTGAATCATGGGAAGGAGGGTGCCCAGGGAAAGCATCCTGAACTTTTCTTTTACGAGATATTTGTTCAGGGCCCTTAGGTCTAGGATGGGACGCATCCCCCCTGTTTTCTTTTCCACAAGGAAGTACCTGGAATAGAATCCCAGCCCTTCTTGCCCGGATGGCACGGGCTCGACCGCATTGGCGCTGAGAAGGGCGGAGAGTTCCTCTGCAAGTACCTACTTGTGCTGGAAGCTGTAAGACTGAGCTCCCGGTGGACAATTTGGAGGTTTTGAGGCCAAATTGAGGGTGTATCCTTGCTGGACTATTTGCAGAACCCACTGATCGGAGGTTATGAGAGGCCACCTTTGGTGAAAAGCTTTCAACCTCCCCCCGACCGGCAGGTCGCCCGGCACTGACACTTGGATGTCGGCTATGCTCTGCTGGAGCCAGTCAAAAGCTCGCCCCTTGCTTTTGCTGGGGAGCCGCGGGGCCTTGCTGAGGCGCACGCTGCTGACGAGAGCGAGCGCGCTGGGGCTTAGCCTGGGCCGCAGGCTGTCGAGAAGGAGGATTGTACCTACGCTTGCCAGAAGAGTAGGGAACAGTCCTCCTTCCCCCCAAAAATCTTCTACCTGTAGAGGTAGATGCTGAAGGCTGCCGGCGGGAGAACTTGTCGAATGCGGTATCCCGCTGGTGGAGATGCTCTACCACCTGCTCGACCTTCTCTCCAAAAATATTGTCCGCACGGCAAGGCGAGTCCGCAATCCGCTGCTGGAGTCTATTCTCTAGGTCGGAGGCACGCAGCCATGAGAGCCTGCGCATCACCACACCTTGAGCAGCGGCCCTGGACGCAACATCAAAGGTGTCATACACCCCTCTGGCCAGGAATTTTCTGCACGCCTTCAGCTGCCTGACCACCTCCTGAAAAGGCTTGGCTTGCTCAGGGGGGAGAGCATCAACCAAGCCCGCCAACTGCCGCACATTGTTCCGCATGTGTATGCTCGTGTAGAGCTGGTAAGACTGGATTTTGGCCACGAGCATAGAGGAATGGTAGGCCTTCCTCCCAAAGGAGTCTAAGGTTCTAGAGTCTTTGCCCGGGGGCGCCGAAGCATGCTCCCTAGAACTCTTAGCCTTCTTTAGGGCCAGATCCACAACTCCAGAGTCATGAGGCAACTGAGTGCGCATCAGCTCTGGGTCCCCATGGATCCGGTACTGGGACTCGATCTTCTTGGGGATGTGGGGATTACTTAGTGGCTTGGTCCAGTTCGCAAGCAATGTGTTTTTTAGGACATGGTGCAAGGGAACAGTGGACGCTTCCTTAGGTGGAGAAGGATAGTCCAGGAGCTCAAACATTTCAGCCCTGGGCTCGTCCTCCACAACCACCGGGAAGGGGATGGCCGTAGACATCTCCCGGACAAAGGAAGCGAAAGACAGACTCTCAGGAGGAGAAAGCTGTCTTTCAGGAGACGGAGTAGGATCGGAAGGGAGACCCTCAGACTCCTCGTCAGAGAAATATCTGGGGTCTTCTTCCTCTTCCCACGAGGCCTCACCCTCGGTGTCAGACACAAGTTCACGGACCTGTGTCTGCAACCTCGCCCGGCTCGACTCAGTGGAGCCACGTCCACGATGGGGGCGTCGAGAGGTAGACTCCCTGGCCCGCATCGGCGAAGCTCCCTCCGCCGACGTAGTCGGGGAGCCTTCCTGGGAGGTGGCCGCAGTCGGCACCGCACGCGGTACCGACGTCGGGGACCTCACCCCGGGCGATGGGCCAGCTGGCGCCACGCTCGACGGTACCGGAGGCGCAAGCACCGCCGGTACCGGAGGGGTAGGGCGCAACAGCTCTCCCAGAATCTCTGGGAGAACGGCCCGGAGGCTCTCGTTCAGAGCGGCTGCAGAGAAAGGCATGGAGGCCGATGCAGGCGTCGACGTCAGAACCTGTTCCGGGCGTGGAGGCTGTTCCGGGCTGTCCAGAGTGGAGCGCATCGACACCTCCTCGGCGACCCAGAGCTCTCGGTGCCGACGCGGGGAGGAGACCGGTGTCGATGCTTCTTAGACTTCTTCCGAAGCATGTCACCGGAGCTCCCCGGCACCGATGAGGAGGACGTAGAATCCATCCGTCGCTTCCTCGGGGCCGAGGTCGAAGCAGGTCGATCCCGGGGGGGCTGTACCGCAGGAGCCCTCAGGGTAGGGGGAGACCCACCCGAAGGCTCACCGCCACCAGCAGGGGAATGGACAGCCCTCACCTGCACTCCTAACGATGCACCACCGTCCGACGACATCAGGAGACGAGGTCCCGGTACCACCGACGTCGATGCAGCTATCCGATGTCTCGGCGCCGATGCAGAGGGCCGATGCCTCGATGCACTCGATGCACTGGCGGCCGAGGATGAAGGTCTGGACGCTGATGACGTCGATGCACTCGATGACCCCGGTGCCGATGCCGACGAAGAGCCCGAGAACAAAACGTTCCACTGGGCCAATCTCGCTACCTGAGTCCGCCTTTGTAACAGGGAACACAGACTACAGTTCTGAGGACGGTGCTCAGCCCCCAGACACTGAAGACACGAAGAGTGCCTATCAGTGAGCGAGATTACCCGGGCGCACTGGGTGCACTTCTTGAAGCCGCTGGAAGGCTTCGATGTCATGGGCGGAAAAATCACGCCGGCGAAATCAAAATCCGAAATGACGAATTTGAGCACCAAAACTTTGAGGGAGAAAATCTCGACCGAGGCCTAAAAGAGGCCTACCCCGACGACGAAAGAAAACTTACCGGGGCAAAGACTGGAAATATAGGAAGGGGCAAACGAAACCCAAGGGGGTTTTCGGAGCACTTTCCGCACGAAATTAGAACTTTTCCGAAGAAAAAACACGTCGATTAAAACAACGGACGCGTGAGGTCGACTCTCCGGGGCTCGACACGGCAAAAACACAGCCGTACCGAGTGCGGACGAAAGAAGACTGGCCGGCTCGAGCCGGTTTCGGGCAGGAAGACGGCCGCGCATGCGCGGTGCGCGCGGGCACGCGAGAGCTAGCAAAGGACTTTGCTAGTGAAGATTCCGATTGGAGGGGCTGCCGTGGACGTCACCCATCAGTGAGAACAAGCAGCCTGCTTGTCCTCGGAGAAATATAAGTTCAAAAAAATATACAGAAGGACAAGAAGAATATACACCAAAAAATCTCTAAAAAACATATATATGGTCTAGAGGTAAACTAAAATACAAATAAACATAAGTTTAAAAAACATGCAAAATAACAAGAGGAATATACACCAAAAATTCTCTAGAAACATATATATGGTCTAGAGGTAGACTAAAATAAAAGCATATATATGAAATGCAAATCCATAAAATTATACAAAAAAAGAATAAAACAGTATATATATATATATATATAGTTTTTTGGGGGGAACTCTATGGTATATGTTCGAATTGTGGAATATGTAGAGATTGGAAACATACTTCTATCATGTAACCTATGTTATAGAATCTCTCTACATCCTACTTATATAAGGAATTGTATAGACATAAAATCAGCTTATTAAATGAAGAGCTTACATATCCATAAACAGAAAATAATTCATTTATAAGGATCCTTTAAAAAAATGAAAAAAAAAAAATATATATATATATATATATATTTGTACATATATACACAGCAAGATGTCTTTGATGCATGCATTGTAAATATGGATCTCTTGAATGTTATAATAATAATAGACATAGAGGGGCATAATCGAACGTCGCCGGCCAAATATTTCGCTACAGCTGGCCGGAACCGTATTATCGAAAAAGATGGCCGGCCATCTTTTTTTTCCGATAATATGGTTTAGCCCGACCAAATGCCGTGGACACCAACCAGCCACCTTAGGGGTCACTGCGCTGGACTTCAGAAAAGCTCCCACGTGCATAGCTCCCTTACTTTGGGAGCTGAGCCCCCCCCCCCAACCCACTACCCACAAATGTACTGCACCCACTAAAATTGTTCCAGGGACCTGCATACAGCCTCTAGGACTTATTGCTGCTGTATAACTTTGGCACACCAGTTCACACCTGAAGACTAATCTCTCTGAAAAAGCACCATGGGAGTAGAGCCCAGTACCCTACACCCACCACAATGCATTGCTAATGTGACTCTGCAGGGCACCTAACAGAAAAGGTGTCACACTCACCCGAGAGCCACATCGCAACCAGGGAAAGGCTGTCGGAGGATACAACACATTCTGCTGTCATGGAGGTGGGTACGGCATTTGAGGCTGGCATACAGGCTGGCAAAAAAGGTTTTTAGTTTTATTTTTTTAGTTTGGAAGGGGATTGGTGACCACTGGGGGAGTATGGGGAGGTCATCCCCAATTCCCTCCAGTGGTCATCTGGTCAGTTGGGGCACCTTTTTGAGGCTTGGTCGTGAAAATAAAAGGACCAAGTAAAGCCGGCGAAATACTGCTTAACGCCGCTTTTTTTCCATTATCGGCGAAAGCCGGCCATCTGGTAGCCACGCCCATGCCCACCCATGTCCCACCTTCGCTAATCTACTGACACGCCCCCTTGAACTTTCGCCGGCGAAGTGACGGGAAAGCGGCGATGCTGTCAAAAATGCCGCTTTCGATTATACCGATTTCGCCGCTTTTAAGAAATTGCCGGCCATCTCCCGATTTGTGTCGGAAGATGGCCGGCGATCACTTTCGATTATAAGCTGGATAGTCTAGTATCATATGATTACCTTTGTTTATAGTTGAAATAAGTGGTTTGAAATGAGTGATATGTATGTGGTGTGAGAGAGAATGATAGCAGAGAGCACACTGTTATATTAGATTGTAAGCTCTTTGAGCAGGGACTGTCTTTCTTCTATGTTTGTGCAGCGCTGCGTACGCTTTGTTGCGCTTTATAAATGCTAAATAGTAGTAGTAGTAGATGCTATAAAGAGAACGTGTTAATCATTAGCAGAAATAAAAGTGTACTAAAATTGAAAATGCAGTTGCTTGATTTATAAATTACAATATTAGTTATAGTGACTGGATTGGAATACAGGATTTCAGTTTCATTAGTTAAAAATATATATATTTCTAAGATGACTGCATGGGAAGACCTTACACCAGTGCAGAAAGGCAGAAGATATATTTCTTTATTAGGATTTATCGTCTTTTTGAAGGAATTCACTCAAGGCGGTGTACAATAAGAATAAGTCAAACATAAGCAATAGACAATTACAGCAGTAAAAATATTCAAACAATACAAAGTATGGCACAGTATGCTACATTATAATGCCAACACAATACACAAGAAAGCATTTTAATAGACAGCATAGGGTATAAACAAAATGGAACATTTACTTCTTCCATTAAAGGCCTGGTTAAAGAGCCAAGCTTTCACCTGCTTCCTGAAGTAGAGATAGTCTTGGGTTAAGTGAAACCTTGCAGGGAGTGCATTCCAGAGAATGGGGGCTACTCTGGAAAAGGCTTGCTTGCGGGTATCACATCATGTGATGTGCTTTGGAGAGGGTGTTGTTAGGGAAACTCCTTGAGAGGACCTCAGTGACCTTGAAGGTGTGTAGAGGGAGATTAGTTAGTAGGAAAGTAATGCATATAGTGCCTTATATAGGTCAGCTTTGGAAAACTGCCTTAGGAGAGACCATAACTATATTCCTTCACCTGCCTACTTTATCTGAAAGCAATACTGAAGCAGCTACAGTCAAAGAAAAACAATAGATTCCATCAGTCACACTAACTCAAAGAAACAATCAGAGCACACTTTTGCCACAGGGAGCATGAGCAATTTTCAAACAGACTACATGAACTACAGTACCGCAGGCCACATTTTACTGTGACTTAGTAAAAGGGCCCCTAAGCGCCTAATGAATCCTGCTGTCAATAAAGACAAGTAGACTAATCTTAAACTAGTTCTAAGTGCTAGGGAGAGCTGTTCCATCCTGGTGCCTTGGGATGATTTCACCTGCTTCAGTACTTGATGAATCCTGCTATCAATAGAGACAGGTAAACAACTCTTTGTTTTGTTAGGTTTTTTTTTTTTAATTGGAATTCAGCCTTGCCTACCTTTATCATAGTTGATAAACTCCTAATCTACTTTGGAACAGGAGGAGACACAAGAGGAATTCTTTGCAGAAGCACCCAAGTGAATGCCCGCGGAGGAAAATATTAGCATATTTTCTAGAAATTAAGGTGCATAAATTAAAGGATGCCTGGGGCAGATCTAACTTTGTTTCCATAGTGTTTGACGTTGTACTGTTTTATTCCATGGTAATAAAGGAACTATGACACACATTCTTCCGCTGAAATAAAGGGCATACTCTTAAAGGCATACCAGAAGGCAGAGACTTCCATAATTTGGCACGGCCTCTGCCTTCTCTTCCCAATTGCCTCTGTAAAATAATATCAATAGATTGCAGATTAATTTGAAAGTTAGCTTTCTCTGAGCACAATCATAGCCTCTAATATTATTATTGGAATACTTTTGGCAATATTTGATAAATATCTGGCATTGAAATAAAAGTTAAGAAAAAAAATGAAATAATATAAAATAACTTATTTCATAAGTAAACTTTTATGTCTATGCATTCAAATGGATCAACACAGCAAACACAGTAATTGAAGTCATCCTTTAATGGAAGGATATTCAGACCACTATCTAATGAATTAAAAACTTTGCACTCTGCCCAAAAGCAGAGGTACAATTTGTATTTGCTAATTTCCAGTGAATTTTTTTTTTTTAGGCATTAAAGCAAGAGCAATGCAGCACAGAATTTCATTGCTCCTGTAGATAGTGTTCAAAGCCTCTGGTTTTCTATTGCTGCTCATGTTTTTCTAAGAATTGGAAAATTCTGCAGTACTGGTTTTTTTGTTTTGTTTGTTTTTTAAGATTTGGTGGCAGGTCTGCAGTACATTGGGTAAAATGGCTTTAGAATTTGTTCTGGGATCCGTATCTTTTACTCCCAAATTTCTCTGACAATACTGTGTGAGATTTTCTGCAACTTGTTCTTTCAGTGTAGGCCTCTATCTCCATCACTTTGCATGTCTTGACTGACCTAGCCATTCAGATCAACTCTAAGATCACAAGAATAGCCAACACTGGGTCAGACTGATGGTCCTTCCAGCCCAGTATCCTGCTTCAAACTCTGGATATGCTGTGATAGATTCTATTCTCATTTGAAGGTACAGCATGTTTTATATATGTTGCTGAGGACCAACAGAAGACGATCTTTAAGGTAGATCAGTGTGTGTGTGTGTGTGTGTGTGTGTGTGTGGGGGGGGGGGGGTGATGTTGAATCACTTGGGGAGGGGGGGAGATTGCACCGAGGACAAGGGTTGGGAGCGAAAAAGAGCAGAACAGATGTTTGGAAGAGATGCTGCAATGTGATTTTATTTTACAAATCATGATTAATTTTTAAAAATCACAATTAATAATTAATACACTAATTGTAGAGTTAACTGTGATTATCTTCCAGTCCTAGCTTTACTATTTAACCTAGCCATTCACCTTTTGTTGTTTCCCCTCCCAGGCAGGCTGCAGGGAGCAGAAGGGGAGGGTCAAGCATCCAGAGTTTTTTTTCCGGGTATCTCTGGAGATGCAGAAATTTTATTGAGATCCTTGAGTCACTAGCAGACTCATTTTCGAAAGAAAAGGACACCCATCTTTCGACACAAATCGGAAGATGGGCGTCCTTCTCACAGGGTCGTCCAAATCAGTATAATTGAAAGTCGATTTTGGACGTCCCCAACTGCTTTCCGTTGCAGGGATGGCCAAAGTTCAAGGGGGCGTATCGGAGGCATAGCGAAGGCGGGACTTAGGCATGCCTAATACATGGACATCCTCGACCCATAATGGAAAAAAAAAGAGTGGCCCTGACGAGCACTTGGACGACTTTACCTGGTCCTGTTTTTCTTACGACCAAGGCACAAAAAGGTGGCCAAAATGACCAGATGACCACCGGAGAGAATCAGGGATGACCTCCCCTTACTCCCACAGTGGTCACTAACCCCCTCCCATCCTCAAAAAACATCTTTCAAAATATTTTTTGTCATCCTCTATGCCAGCCTTAGATGTCATACTCAAAACTCCATCACAGCAGTATGCAGGTCCCTGGAGCAGTTTTAGTGGGTGCAGTGCACTTCAGGCAGGCGGACTCAGGCCCATCCCCCCCCCCCCCCCCCACCTGTTACACTTGTGGTGGTAAATGTGAGCCCTCCAAAACCCACCAGAAACCCACTGTACCCACATCTAGGTGCCCCCTTCACCCATAAGGGCTATGCTAGTGGTGTACAGTTGGGGGCAGTGGGTTTTAGGGGGTGTTTGGGGGGGATTAGCAGACAAGGTAAGGGAGCTGTGTTCCTGGGAGCATTTTATGAAGTCCACTGCAGTGCCTCCTAGGGTGCCCGGTTGGTGTCCTGGAATGTCAGGGGGACCAGTGCACTAGAAATGCTGGCTCCTCCCACGACCAAAGGGCTTGCATTTGGTCGTTTCTGAGATGGGCGTCCTTGGTTTCCATTATCACCGAAAATCAGAAACAACCAAGTCTAGAGTTGACCATCTCTAAGGATGACCTAAATTTCAAGATTTGGGCATCCCAGACCGTATTATCGAAATGAAAGATGGACGTCCATTTGTTTCGATAATAGGGGTTTCCCCACCCTTCCACCGGGACATTTTGCGAGGACGTCCTCAACAGAACTTGGGCGTCCCTTTTGATTATACCCCTCTAGGTCAGTCAACAGCCAGTACACAGGTGGTGGGTTCCCTAGGCTAACCATTTGCTTTAGCCCCTCCCCCCCAGGTTTTGCTAATTAAACTCAACAAAAATGATCATCATACAAACATCCTATAAAAAGATGTGCTGATGGTTCTTTGAATCTGTGTGGCAGTTAGGATTTATTGCTTTGCTTTGACTGTAGCTACTCTTTGCTATCCCAAGAATCTGTTGGCCTAGGTGACTGCTTGGTCTTGCCTAATGGTTGGGCTACTCTGGGTCAATCATGGAGAGTTCCCACATATGTTTATTGGTAGCTACCTGGAGTTTCCTCCTTATTGTTACCTCTCTGCCATAGCCCAGTTATTGTGATAATCCTAAACCATGGTGTCGTGCCCCCTATCTGTGCCGCTCTTCCCGCAGCGATGCCTCGTCCCGCGAGTGTGAGAGATCGGCGCATCACGGGCTATTTGCGGCGTGTCAGGGGAATTTTGCCTGCCTCCTGGACTGCGCCGGACCGACGCTGCTGCTCGGTAGCAGAAGTAGAGAGTCTCTTCCGGGCGCGGGGCCCGGGAGCATCAACGACACTCCTCCTGTGCCCGGATTGGCTAGTCGCATCTGGACTCCGCCCTCTCTCCGCGGCCCAGCCAATCCAGAGTCCGTGGGCTGGCTGAAGGCTCCACCCCCGGACAGCTGATTTCTGTTTCTCTGATGGTGGGGGCTATTTAGGAGCAGGCGCTGGCAGTACTCTTTGCTTCGGCTTCTGCGGATTCCTGAGTACTGTGTCGTTTGGACTGCTTTCTGCCTTGGAAGTCTGCTTGGACCTGGACTTTGCTACTGTTTGCCGCCTGCCTTGGAACTCTGCTTGGACCTGGACTTTGCTATTGTTTGCAGCCTGCCTTGGAATTCTGCTTGGACCTGGTCTTTGCTATTGTTTGCTGCCTGCCTTGGAATTCTGCTTGGATCTGGACTTTGTTATTGTTTGCCGCCTGCCTTGGAAGTCTGCTTGGACTTGGACTTTGCTATTGTTTGCCGCCTGCCTTGGAAGTCTGCTTGGACTTGGACTTTGCTATTGTTTGCCGCCTGCCTTGGAACTCTGCTTGGACTTGGACTTTGCTATTGTTTGCCGCCTGCCTTGGAACTCTGCTTGGACCTGGACTTTGCTATTGTTTGCCGCCTGCCTTGGAAGTCTGCTTGGACCTGGACTTTGCTATTGTTTGCCGCCTGCCTTGGAAGTCTGCTTGGACCTGGACTTTGCTATTGTTTGCCGCCTGCCTTGGAAGTCTGCTTGGACCTGGACTTTGCTATTGTTTGCCGCCTGCCTTGGAAGTCTGCTTGGACCTGGACTTTGCTATTGTTTGCCGCCTGCCTTGGAAGTCTGCTTGGACCTGGACTTTGCTATTGTTTGCCGCCTGCCTTGGAAGTCTGCTTGGACCTGGACTTTGCTATTGTTTGCCGCCTGCCTTGGAATTCTGCCTGGACCTGGACTTTGCAATTGTTTGCCGCCTGCCTTGGAATTCTGCCTGGACCTGGACTTTGCAATTGTTTGCCACCTGCCTAGAAACTCTGCTTGAACCGGGACTTGCTTTCGGTTGCCATCTGCTCTTGAACCACTGCCTGGTTCGGGACTGTGCTTCTGGTTTCCCCCTCTGCCTTGTTCCTGCACCTGGATCTGGACTGAGTCATCTGCCTGCTGTCCATTCCGCGTCCAGCCCAGCCTCCCGTAGGAGTTCCTGCCCTGATTCCCCAGGTAAGACCAGGGTTGTCTGGCCGCCAAACTCTGTTTGGCACAGGGGCTCACAGATTGGGGTTACAGGGCGTGACATGGATGACCTATCACACACCTTGCTGGAGCCTGGTATGTGCACAGACGCAGCCTGGCCAGCAGGTGTGGCTGTTCCTCAAGTCGTGGACTAGTTCTACTCTGAGACATTAATTCCTACCTAGGCAGCATCTCCTGCTCCTACCAGTCTGAGTAGCAGGTCTTCTGCACAGATCTGTTGTTGAGTCATTCAGCTAAGCACCATACTATTTTTATTTTGGCCTAGTAGTTTCCTCCTGCTAAGCTTCTAGATCAATCAGAACCAGTCTCTACCAAGCTACACAAGCCTTCACCCACAACTGCCTTGGGGGTTTTCCCCAATTTTTTTTTATCCTGCTTCAACTCAGCCATTGTAGTGATAGTTCTTGGCCTCAGGCCATAAACTTGTGGTTTCCCCTAGGCATATGGAATGACTGAGAAGGTGGTATATCAAATTCCATTACCCAACATTGCCTCTACAGCATACCCAGGCCTCAGGACTCTCAGAAAGCAGACACACAGCACAGGAATCAACCAAATCCAGGTTTTTTTGTGCTGCACTTGCCATTTGAGCCACCTTGCCTCACTCCCTACGCTGACTTTAAACATAAATGAAAATAGCATGTGAACATGTCAAGCAGGGGCCAGAAAACCTGGAAATGAGAAACAGCTGGGCACTTCAGAGCCTGCCATCCAAAGTGGTGCTGTAGACATTTCTGTACAGTCAAAATACAGCAGAGACTTTGCACAGTCACAGATCATGTCTGTATGATTAGCTGGGGGTCTGCTTTTCCAACAACAGGAAAGTGACCCACAGTGACTAAGCTTATATTAAAACTTAGATGCACTCTTATAAGTCTAGTCACCCCAATGCTGTGTGCTTAGCACCAATTGTATGATGACATTTTGGCACCAAGATTCTGTTATAGAATACTGTGTAAGTTAGCATTGGCGTGCCCATGTTTGGACGTGCCCTCTTATGCCATATCATACCCATAGTTTGCCTGTGTGAATGCACCTCTAGGCACCACTTTACAACTAGACACCAAAGTTAGAGGCCAAAATTCAGTAAGTAACATTAGGTGTGCCCGCTTAATGCCAGGTCTAGGGCTGGCATATTTTAAATTTGGTACTTCAGTGTGTAACTTACAGAGTTCTTCAAGCTACACTTGTAAATGTTGGACCTATGTTCTACCCATGCTCCTCACCTGTGAACGTCCCTTTGTGTTTATGCACTGAGCAATCCTTTTACTAAGCCATAGTAAAAAGTGAGGGCACATGTTTTTGGCACGCGCTGGACCATTTTTTCTGCAGCTGGGAAAAAAGGCTTTTTTAAATGTGGGCAGTAAATGGCCATGAGTTAAAATTAAAAACAAAAAAAAAAAGCGGAAGAAATCCAGAAAGACCAGACTGAAACCACAGATGGTCCATGTTTCGGCCGAAAAGGCCTTCTTCAGGGGTTTTCAAATTGACATATACTGATGTTCCTCCGAAGATTCTCACGAAATGAGCCGATTCCAATCAGAAAGATGCAGGCTGGGCATCTCACCTCCCTCTTAAGAAGATAACCGAAGATGACCGAGGGGTAAAAGGGGCGATCAAGGAAGACAAAGACGTAGCGGAGAGACTGAATGAATTCTTTGCTTCGGTCTTCACCGAGGAAGATTTGGGTGGGATACCGGTGTCGGTATTTCAAGCGGACGAGTCAGAGAAACTTACTGACTTCACGGTAAACCTGGAGGACGTAATGGGGCAGTTCAGCAAACTGAAGAGTAGCAAATCTCCTGGACCGGATGGTATTCATCCTAGAGTACTGATAGAACTGAAAAATGAGCTTGCGGAGCTACTGCTAGTGATATGCAACTTATCCTTAAAATCGAGCGTGGTACCGGAAGATTGGAGGGTGGCCAATGTAACACCGATTTTTTTAAAAAGGCTGCAGGGGAGATCCGGGAAATTATAGACCGGTGAGTCTGACGTCAGTGCCGGGGAAAATGGTAGAGGCTATTATTAAAAACAAAATTACAGAGCACATCCGAGGACATGGATTACTGAGACCGAGTCAGCACGGCTTTTGTGTGGGGAAATCTTGCCTTACCAATTTACTTCAATTCTTTGAAGGAGTAAACAAACATGTGGACAAAGTGGAACCGGTTGATATTGTGTATCTGGATTTTCAAAAGGCGTTTGACAAGGTACCTCATGAAAGGCTACAGAGGAAATTGGAGGGTCATGGGATAAGAGGAAATGTCCTATTGTGGATTAAAAACTGGTTGAAGGATAGGAAACAGAGAGTGGGGTTAAATGGTCAGTATTCACAATGGAGAAGGGTAGTTAGTGGGGTTCCTCAGGGGTCTGTGCTAGGACCGCTGCTTTTTAATATATTTATAAATGATTTAGAGATGGGAGTAACTAGCGAGGTAATTAAATTTGCTGATGACACAAAGTTATTCAAAGTTGTTAAATCGCGACAGGATTGTGAAAAATTACAAGAGGACCTTACGAGACTGGGAGACTGGGCGGCTAAATGGCAGATGACGTTTAATGTGAACAAGTCCAAGGTGATGCATGTGGGGGAAAAGAACCTGAATTATAGCTACGTTATGCAAGGTTTCACGTTAGGAGTTACGGACCAAGAAAGGGATCTGGGTGTCGTCGTCAATAATACGCTGAAACCTTCTGCTCAGTGTGCTGCTGCGACTAGGAAAGCGAATAGAATGTTGGGTATTATTAGGAAAGGTATGGAAAACGGGTGTGAGGATGTTATAATGCCGTTGTATCGCTCCATGGTGCGACCGCACCTTGAGTATTGTGTTCAATTCTGGTCGCCGCATCTCAAGAAAGATATAGTAGATTTGGAAAAGGTGCAGCGAAGGGCGACTAAAATGATAGCGGGGATGGGACGACTTCCCTATGAAGAAAGATTAAGGAGGCTAGGGCTATTCAGCTTGGAGAAGAGACGGCTGAGGGGAGACATGATAGAGGTATATAAAATAATGAGTGGAGTGGAACAGGTGGATGTGAAGCGTCTGTTCACGCTTTCCAAAAATACTAGGACTAGGGGGCATGCGATGAAACTACAGTGTAGTAAATTTAAAACAAATCGGAGAAAATTTTTCTTCACCCAACGTATAATTAAACTCTGGAATTCGTTGCTGGAGAAAGTGGTGAAGGCGGTTAGATTAGCAGAGTTTAAAAAGGGGTTGGACGGTTTCCTAAAGGACAAGTCCATAAACCGCTACTAAATGGACTTGGGAAACATCCACAACTCCAGGAATAAAATGTATAGAATGTTTGTACGTTTGGGAAGCTTGCCAGGTGCCCTTGGCCTGGATTGGCTGCTGTCATGGACAGGATGCTGGGCTCGATGGACCCTTGGTCTTTTCCCAGTATGGCATTACTTATGTACTTATGTACTTATAATACGGTCGGGGATGCCCAAATCATGAAATTTAGGTCAACCTTAGAGATGGTCGTCCCCGGTTTTCGGCAATAATGGAAAGCGAGGACGCCCATCTCAGACACGACCAAATCCAAGCCTACTACTACTACTACTATTTAGCATTTCTATAGCGCTACAAGGCATACGCAGCGCTGCACAAACATAGAAGAAAGACAGTCCCTGCTCAAAGAGCTTACAATCTAATAGCCTTTGGTCGTGGGAGGACCCAGCATTCATAGTGCACTGGTCCCAGTAACTGAATGGAAAAAGCCCTGCCCTTACCGATCCGGAAAGGAACGGGCAGGCATGAAGGAATTTGCATGCAAATCAGCTGCTTGCTGTTAGCTCATTTGCATACTATTTCCTTCCTAAGGAGGGGAAGTGACGGCAGTTGAGGACGTCCAAAATGTGGATGTTTCTGTGAGAAGGACATCCATGCCTTTGCTATGCCTCCGACACCCTCTTTATTTATTTATTTATTTGGATTTTGGATCACAAGTAGCAGCAGAGGGAGGTGAGCTGCCCAGCCTGCATCTTTCTGATTGGAATCGGCTCATTTCGTGAGAACCTTCGGAGGAACATCAGTATATGTCAATTTGAAGACCCCTGAAGAAGGCCTTTTCAGCCAAAACACGGACCGTGTAGGGTCCCAATAAAACTTTTTTGGTGCTCTTACCATCTGTGGTTTCAGTCTGGTCTTTCTGGATTTCTTCCGCTTTGTTTCGTTGTTTTTGTGTTTTTTTTTGCGGGAGATATGGACTCTCTTTGTTGTTCTGTTCCATGAGTTAAAATGAAAAGTAGCACAGCTATTTACTGTCTGAGCCCTTACCGCCACCCATTGACCTAGTGGTAAGGGTTCACATACTACACGAGAGGTACTCATGTAGTGCATGTAAATATGACCATGCTGCTGATTACTGCCAGGTATACCCCCCCCCCCCCCCGCGGTAGAAAATAGAAAAATATTTTCTATCGTGGGAAACAGTGTGTGCACTAACTGGGCAGTATTGCCGATTTGGCATGCGTTATATGTGTGGTAGCCCTATCACCGCTTTATTAAAGGGCCCCAAGGCAGATATGTGCATATATTATAGAATACTGTTGAGTGCACGTATTTATTTATTATTTATTAAGATTTATTTACTGCCTTTTTGAAGGAATTCATTCAAGGCGGTGTATAGCAAGAACAACTGAAACATAAGCAATAGACAATTACAGCAAGAAAAATATTCAAATACAAAGTATGGCATAGTATGCTACATTACAATGTCAACACAACATGCAATAAAACATTTTAAGAGACAGCATAAGGTGTAAGCAAAGATGGAATGTATAGATAGATAAGATAGAGTAACAAGACTAAGAAAATTACAAATGTGCAGATATGCTGGTATTTTATAGACATATGTGCACAATTTGCACCTAACTTTAGACACATTTTCAGGCACAAACAGGGGTTTACCTTTTGTGCCTGAAAAGGTGAAAAACTGTACAACACAGTTCATTGTTTACACTAATAGGCTCTTAATCATTCGCTAGGATCCCTACTCACTAAACCATGTAAGATATTTTACACAACTTTTTAACACGCACTAACATCGTAGGCTAAGAACTGCATTAAATACCTAACACAGAAATCGTCACTAGGGTTCATGAAATAGGAATGGGCACTTGTTTGAAACAAATGCTATTCACCATCAACAGAATGCACTATGCGCATACAAGGGTCTTTTACTAAGCTGCAGTAGCGTTTTTAGCTTGCAGTAGAAATCATCTGGCAGTAAACGCCACAGCGCCTGTTATATTCCTATGGGAGTCTCAGCGTTTACCACAAGCTAATTTCTACCATGAGCTAAAAACACTACCATAGCTCAGTAAAAGACCCCCACAGTGTGTGCTCTCCCAAGAGTGTGTGCATGTATGCTGGTTTGTGCACATGCTTGCACTGGGAACAGAGGTTGCACTATGCGCAAATAGTGTGCACTCTATAAGGAGAGTACGCACTATCGGATTCAAGTACTGGGAAAAAATTTGTGCTCAGCGATATTCTATAAAGTGTGCTCTGGGATTAACGTTCTTTATAGAATAGCACTTAACATGTATTCCAGCACTCTACTTTGGGCACGAGGAATTACACCAACTGAAACCTCATGTAAATCCTAGTGCGCAGCCCCCAAATTCTATAACACTGCATGTAATTCTTTGGAATGCCCCTGAACTACCCATGCCCCTACCATAGCCACGCCCCTTCTGGGTTGTGAATGAGAGGATCTGAGTGCGGATCTTTATAGAAGTGCATGCAGCCAGATCCACGCACAAATCCAAATTAGAACCAATTAACGTCAATAATTGATTGTTATCAGCCAATTACTGATTAATGGCTTGTTAAATAATTTATTTGTTTGCAGATTGGATCAGATGCAATTTGGGCACCATTTATAGAATGCTGGGGTATATGTACATGGTGCTCACTGATGACATTTGTTTGAAAACAAAAACCACCTCAAACGAACAAAATATGTTTTTGGGTGCCCATTCCTAACGAGAATAGGTGGGGATTGCTCCGTACAGTTAATAAAGAGGTAGTTAGCGTATACTAACTCTTGATGTAGCAGATAATGCAGGTTAATGCCACCTCAAGATGTGTAACTAAAGGATTTTATGTTATTGGCCATGTCGTTAATACAAAAGTGTAGCAAATGTTTCTAACAGTTATTACAGAGGTTTAAGGACATAAGAATTGCCATACTGGGACAGACCAAAGATCCATCAAGCCCAGTATCCTATTTCCAACAGTGGCCAATCCAGGTTACAAGTACCTGGCAAGATCCCAAAACAGTACAATACATTTTATGCTGCGTATCCTAGAAATAAGCAGTGGATTTTCCCCAAGTCCATCTTAATAATGGCTTATGAACTTTTATTTAGGAAGCTATCCAAACCTTTTTAAAACTCTGCTAAGCTAACTGGTTTTACCACATTCTCTGGAAATTAATTCCAGAGTTTAATTATACGTTGAGTGAAGAAATATTTTCTCCAATTTATTCATCAAGACGGTTTACAATACAAAGTCAAAAGCTTAATGGCAACTACATTCGGGACAGAAAAGTAAGAGTAAATCTAAACCAAAAATTAAGAGAATGAGCAGAAGGCATAGTTAGGCGAGCATGGAGAGGCACCATTACGTAACTTCAGCTGAGCCTGTGGTCAGCGAAGTGCTGCCTTAAGACGGGCCTTGAAAATAGATAGAGTGGGATCTAATCAAAGGACCAGGGGGATGGTGTTCCAGAGGAAAGGACCCATTACGTTAAATATATGAGAGTGTATAGAAGAGAGATGGATAGAGTGAAGAGAGTGAACTTGCAGTAGGTGGTCCTCAGAAAAGCAGAGTGTATTTTTTTTTTTGGGGGGGGGGGGGGGGGGGGGGGACAATAGGGGATCAGATATTGGGATTAGGGTGGTTGACCGGAATGGTAGATTTTGTGAACCAGGTGAAGTAATTTGTATGAAATTCGGGATGAGACGGGTAACCAGTGGTCTTCACGGAGAAGCGGTGTGATATGGTCAAATCGTTTAGCCCTAGTTAAGAGGCGAATAGCTGCATTCTGGACCAGTTGCAAGCACTAGATATCTTTCTTTCAAATGTCTTGTAACAGTGTATTGCAATTCCAGCATAAAGTTATCACTGTATTTATATGTGGATTTGCTGGTACCAGGGTAGAGCACAGGCAGTCCCTGGAGTTATCTAGATAACTTAAGACAGCTTATCCGGGCAGCAGACCAAACATTACCACTATGTTTATGAGATTCTTGATATAAAGCCTTTCTGTGGTACAGCAAAAGCAGCTTACATATCACATACAAGTATTTTTTCTGTCTCTAGTGGGCTCATAACCTACGTTTTTTTGTACCTTGGGCAATGGAGGATTAAGTGACTTGCCCAGGATCACAAAGTGCCACAGTGAGAATCAAACTCAGTTCCCCTGGTTCTTAGCTCACTGTGTTAGCCATTAGACTATTCCTCCCTCCACTGTCCAGGTAATGCTGTTGGTGACCATTAGCCACTGTCTGCAAACTGGTGCCACACATCAAAAAAACCAAACAAACGAATGGCAGCTCAATTGAGACTAAAGAATTTAAAAACAAGATACTCCCATTAGGCTAATGTGTCCAAAGCATAGTAACTTGTCAGAAAAATATCATTAAGCCTAGAAAATCTAACAAACTGGTAAAACATGCACTGAAGCTAGCAAGCAATCTTAGAAAATCTATATGCAGGAAATATCTGCACTAAGTCTGTACTTGTTTAAAAGAAATGTATTTTCAATGAATGGCTGATGGCATATAATCTCTTGGCTGTAATACTGTACATGTGCTAACACATACACACTCTGCTGAAAAACATCTATGAAATTGTATGCAAGGCAAATGAGGACAGCACTTATAGTTCTCTTACACACTGGATTTTCAAACTGTCCGCACCGGGACAAAGCCTGTAGGTGTTTTTGACTCAAGGTCTTCGCATTACCATTCAAAGGGAGAATAAAAGAGGGCTTTCCCATTGCAACAGCCATGACCATTGCAACAGCCATGATTGTTGGCACCTCCCTTTCCTGCAGGCACTTTTCACCTCCCTTTCCTGCAGGCACTTTTCAATGGAAACTAGAACAAGTGTATTTGAATTTGAAAGTTATTAATCCACAAACAAACCTCTTCCAGAAATGGAAAGTTGGTAGGACATGAATTGAGGCTGAACAGGGGCCGACTCAGGAATAATGTCATGAAGTATTTTTTTCACCCAGAGGGTGGTGGATACTCAGAATGCCCTCTCATGGCAGGTGGTGGAGATGAAAACAGTAACGGAATTCAAAAATGTGTGGGATAAACACACAGGAATCCCGTTTAGAAGGAATTCAAAAGAAGCTTAGCGGAAACTAGGTGGCAACACTGGTAACTGATCATGTCTGGATAGATATGGATGGGTTTGACTGGACCTTTTCAAGGCCTTCAATGACAACTTCAAAAGTTTTAGAACAAGGACGGCGTTGGGCAGACCTCTACAGCCTATGCTCTGAAAATAGCATGGACAAATCAAGATCCGGTATACATATGTTGCATCACTTCATACTTTAATATTGGCACTTGCATTGCATCTGTTCCTGACACACACATGAACATAGAATACTATGACAACCTTATAAATTGGACTTAACAAATATCTGGGTTTTCTAGCCCATTATAAACCATGAAATTTCACTGCTTTGTCACCCTCTGATCACCATGCATATCTCTCTGTCCCCCATCCTCTCAGTCCTCTCTGTTTCTCACCTAGTCCACCCCTCCCTCATCCTTTCAGACTGTCACTGAAATACTTTGATGTTTCACTTATATATGCTGTTACTTATCAAAATTTGCTTATTCCTGATCTGACGAAGAAGGGCTACCTTTGAAAGCTAATCAAAAAATGTATTGTTAATTCAATAAAAAAGGTATCATCTTATTTTCTTTTCTATGTTTTATTTTATTCTATTTCTATTGACTGGCAATAAAAAAGGGAATTTCAGACACTGGAAAAGCTTTATTCTTCAGTGACTGAAAATGGAAATGTATGGAATTTGATTTGATATTCTTTCCTATATAATAAAACAGTGAATAAGAATATAAATTACAGAAGAGCACAACTTTAAAACAATGGGTATTAAATAACGTCAATATACAGTTAAACACTATCTCCCTTTAGATCATCAGAATCAAGAAAGAGGTGGGGCAGTGAGCAGGACAAAGTGATGAATGATTTTTGGACAGGAGGGAGATGGTTGAGGACCAGTGAGATATGGTTATGTACCAGGAAAATATTGTCATAGAGAACAGATGATACTGTACAGACCAGTGCTTCTAAACCCACCCCTGAAGGCACATCTAAGATAGTTTGTCTATACTGGAAACTTATTGTATGCAAATTTATCTCATGCATATTCATTGTGGTATCCTGAAAACACAAATGGATAAGTGTGCCTCCAGGAGAAGGTTGAGAAGCACTGGTAGAGATGGAAACAAACACAATTCTGGCATGAAAATTAGGTCACTAAGAGGGGGATAATCGAACGGGGGCGCCCATCTCTAAGGACGGCCCCATAATGGGCGGGGCAACCCGTATTAGCAAAACAAGATGGACGTCCATCTTTCATTTCGATATTACGTTCAGGGATGCCCAAATCATGAAATTTAGGTCAACCTTAAGAGATGGTCATCCCCGGTTTTCGGCGATAATGGAAAGCGAGGACGCCCATCTCAGAAACGACCAAATCCAAACCCTTTGGTCGTGGGAGGACCCAGCATTCATAGTGCACTGGTCCCACTAACTGAATGGAAAAAGCCCTTCCCTTACCGATCCGGAATGGAACGGGCAGGCATGAAGGAAATTGCATGCAAATCAGCTGCTTGCTGTTAGCTCATTTGCACACGATTTCCTTCCTAAGGAGGGGAAGCGACGGCAGTTGAGGACATCCAAAATGTGGATGTTTCTGTGAGAAGGACATCCATGCCTTTGCTATGCCTCCAACACCCTCTTTATTTATTTATTTATTTGGATTTTGGATCACATGTAGCAGCAGTGGGATTTGAACTGGACACCTCTAGATTGCAAGACCAGTGCTCTAACCACTAGGCCACTGTGCCACTCCTCCACTCCCTTGCAATTTGGCCATCCCTGTGGGGGGCAGTTGAGGACTTCCAAAATATTTGAAAGAAGGATGACCACGCCTTCGTTATGCCTCCGCTGACACACACATAAGCCCCCCCCCCCCCCCCCCACAGGGATGGCCAAATTTCAAGGGAGTGGAGGTGGACGGAGACATAGCAAAAGACATACTCAAAAGACAAAGACAAAAGTTTTTGAAGTTGTTTTTTTCAGGATGGGAGGTGGTTAGTGACCACTGGGGAAGTCAGGGGAGGTCATCTCCGATTCCCTCTGGTGGTCATCTGGTCAGTTCGGGCACCTTTTTGATGCTTGGTCGTGAAAAAAAATGGACCAAATCGGCCAAATGCTCGTGAGGGACGCCCTTCTTTTTTCCATTATCGGCCGAGGACGCCGATCTGTTAACCACACCCCCGCCCCGCCTTCGATACACTGCCGACACGCCCCCTTGAACTTTGGTCGTCCCCGCGACGGAAAGCAGTTGAGGACGGCCAAAATCGGCTTTCGATTATGCCAATTTGGGCGACCTTAGGAGAAGGACGCCCATCTCCCGATTTGTGTCGGAAGATGGGCGCCCTTTTCCTGCAAAAATAAGCAGGTAAGGGCAGTGGTGTGCTGGTAAACGTTTAACAACAGGCTCTCTCCCCCGTCCACCTCTGCGTCACCCCCCCCCCCCCCCAATTGCAGAGCTGGCTATAGCCGGGGAGTGAGCCTGGAGGGGGGCAATGCATTACTCCAGGGAAAAAAAATTTAAATGATCCCAGGTTCCAATCTAATTCATGTTTAAAGTGGGATAAAATGCCATAAATAAGTAAATAAATATAAACTTTTAATGTTGAGCACCTGATTTTTTTCTACCTTTTGTTGTCTGGTGACTTTCTTTTTCTGATCATGCTGACTTAGTATCTGATTCTGCTGCTATCTGTCCTCTTAACTCCGTTTCCAGGGCTTTCTTTCCATTTATTTCTTTACTTTCCGCCTTTCTTCTTCATTTCTTGCCCTACATCCATAAGTAAAAGCTGGGTCCTCCGCAAACTTGACTGTCCAGTGGATCCAGCTTCTGCCTATTTTATTCATCCATGTGCAGTTTTTCTCCTCTCTTCCTTTTCCCTCATCTCATCTCCTTCCTCGCTCTTCCCTCTCCTCCATCCATGTCCAGCAACCCTCCTCACCCCTTGCCCTCCCCTCCATCCACTCACCCATGTCCACTAACCCTCCTCTCCCCCCTGCCATCCCCTCCATCCACCCACGTCCAGCAACCTTCCTCTCCCCCCTGCCATCCTCTTCATCCACCCATGTCCAGCAACCCTCTTCTCCCCCTGCCCTCCCCTCCATCCACCTATGTTAACCATCTCCTTCCAGCCTTCCCCCCCAGCAGCCCATGTCAAGCATCTCCCTTCTAGCCCCTCCCCTACTCAATGCCAGACATTTCCTGCCTTCTTCCAGCCCCCCGATTCCCGATTCCCTGCTCCCCAGGTTGTCCATCATCTCCTGTCTGCCCTGAACTCCCCGACAGCCCTCGTTTCCTTCCTGCCGCTGCCCTGCCTTTAAATATTGTATTTTTCCTCAAGTTGCGGCGCCGGCATTGAAAGCAGCAGGCTCGGCTCAGCTGCAGCCTTCCCTCACATGGTTCCGCCCTCGTGGAAACAGGAAATACATCAGAAGAGGGCGGAGCCATGTGAGGGAAGGCTGGAGCAGAGCTAAGCCTGCTGCTTTCAATGCCGGCGCTGCGACTCGAGGAAAAATACAATATTTAAAGGCAGGGCGGTGGCAGGAAGGAAACGAGGAATGGCTGTGTGGTAAGTTCGCACTTGCCGTGCGGCCATTTTGGAGGGAGCACTTACTGCCACCCACTGAGATATCTGTAGGGGCTCCTGCGCTAACCCAGTGGTAACCAGGCAGTGATTACCACCGAATAACCCCTTGTGGAAATATTTCTGCCAGCACCAGAAATGCCACGTGCTAGGGGTGGAACTACTGCCACACCCGCGTTGGGCTGGTAGTAATTCTGGATTGCTGCTCGGCAACCCGTTAATAAATGTTTACATTGGGCAAAAGTTCTTGGGTTCTTTATAGTCATAAAGTGTCTCCAATTTTCAAAGGGGTCCTTTAACTAAACTGTGATAAACACTAGCATGTGCTTACCGCAGCACAAAATGGATTACTGCGGGACGTGCTCAGGCGTTCTGCAGTAAGTTCCAAATCTGCGCACTACCCTTTGAGTTTTTGTTGGAGGGGGCGTGTCTGGGGGGCGGAGAGTAGGTGTTGCTGCACTAATCAATTAGCATGTCCGTATTACTCCAGGATCAGTGCCTGAGCCCTTAGTTCCTACAAAACAGGTGTCAGTAAGTGCTCCCATAGTAATTCTTTTTAATGGCCGTGTGCTAAAGACAGCATAAGCACACGTTCAAAAAAGTTTTTCTTGCTGGTAATACATACATAGAATATACAAAAGGTTTTATTTATATTGTTATAAAAATATGCATTAGTTTGATAATAGATTTTAAATACATAAGTTTATAACAGTATGAATACAAATTTTTGCATATCCTATGAATGTACTACCAGTAACAAAAGTTTTTTTGTCGTCGTTTATGGTTCTGGTATCTATATTTTGTTTTACCCTTGTATTTTTAGTTCCAGTGGCAACATTAGCACATGGCTATTTTCCAGCTGAGGTCAAAATGGCCTTAGTGCTGGGGAAAACCCCACTTTAAGGCCAGTTTTTGCCACTGCTTAGCACAAGAACCTCTAAAAGTAGCTCTATCCCTCTGTTCCTGGCTTTGAGGACAGCTGGAGTTGGCAGGGTCCATGACTTCAAATCATGCAGCTGGAAACACAGTCGAGCATGTTCGGAGTGCATGCAAATAACGGAGGGATGCAAATGAAGAGACAGACTTGGAAGCATTTTAGACATGTTTTTTTTATTCCAAAATTTTCCTACAAGCTCAATAAGTGCAAAATTCATTTTAGTTGTGCCCTAAAGATAGAGTCTAGACTACCTTGAAAGAATTCCAGAGATGGTGTGCTATCATGGAGGAAGTTCTATCAACCGGATGAGCTACACAGACTCAGAGAAAACTTGCAGCAGATCTTAAAACGACAGGTGGGATTATTACATTCCAACCAAACTGACATACAGAAAGGATTATTTCGGCCTTAAAAAAATAAAGCAGATATTGGTCTCAAAAGAATCACATATATGAGTGTAGTGCTCAGCTTCTTTTGCAAATCATTTCTAAAATAAATTCTTCTCTTTGATATTGGCAACAAACAATCAGACAACTTCACAGGTAGACATGAAATATAAAAGCCATGGAGAGGAAAAATTTGTTCACTGTTTAATGAAATGTTGCAATCTCTTGATTTAGACTTGTTCAAAACTAACAACAGGGATTTTAAAATCCCTTCAGCACTTAAGGATGAATTCAGTAGATGGCACCCAAAGTTAGGAGCTGTTAGTGCTAGAATAGTGCTTAGAGCAGATTCCCGCACCCAATTTTGGGCGCGAGAACTTACACCTGCTGAAACTTGGTGTAAATCCTTGTGCCCAACTGGTTGTTCGTCACACAAATCGTAACATTCTATATTACACCTAATTTCTGGGAACACCCTTGACCTACCCATGCCCTTTTGAGTTGCGCTCTACAGGACCCTTTTACTAAAGGGTTGGTGCGTGGCAACAGGCTTAGTTCTCACCTACAGCGTGCCATTTTCAGTACTGCAGTAATTTTTTGGATTTTTGTAGCACCAGAACTTAACTGGCGGCAGTGGAGTAGCCAGACCTGAGATTTTGGGTGGGCCCAGAGCTAATATGGGTGGGCACGCACTGTCTATATAAGTATGAGTAGTGTCTCTTGGGATCCTACAAAATAATGCCTAAGAATTCACTTGATGATGGATTTCTAAGTAGTCTGCCCAACAGCTGCCCTGCATCAGTATAACCACATACATACTTAATGGAAAAATTGATATTTTTAAATATAATTACATTATCCCACAATCTCTCCACTGCAAAATGCTATACACAAACTTGTGCAAAAACACACTCATATCTTTAAAACCATAACAGCACTAATTCCAAGGACAGGATGAGCTACAACATTATGCTTGAAAAGGCAGAACTGTAATTACACTAGGCTCTAAAACACCAATACACTACCTCGTGAAAAAAAGCAAAACAAAAAGGGCTGCGAATACTACATGCTAGCAGAATACTGCACCTTGATCACACTTGAAAAACACATGACACAACAGACATGACACAAGGAACTAAAGATCAAAAAATATGAAGGCAAAATACTGAACTGGAAAGTTAACTCAAGAAGTCAGACTCAGCATGCAGCAATACCAGAAAAATTTAAACTTACATGCAAAATATCACAGATGCACATTTCCAAAATATGACATATTCAAATTAATAAATTCTGAATAAAATACTTTTTTCTACCTTTGTTGTCTGATCTATTCGCTTTGGTCCCAGTGTCTTCTGTTTTATGCAGTGTCTTCTTTCCATTTGATATTTTTTCACTCACCATGTCCACCATACTCCTGTGTCCTTATGCGTCCTGTCTACCATCTGTAGCCCTGCCCCTATCCTTCCTCGAGTTTCAGTATCTGCCCTCAACGTGTTCCAACCCAGCCCTTAAACTCAGCAGTTTTCCCTCCATCCATATCCAGCATTTCTCCTCACTCCCCTCCATCCATGTGCATCTACTTCCACTGTCTTCCCTCCCCTCCATCCATGTCCAGCATTTCTCCTCTCTCCCTTCCCCTCCATCCATGTGCATCTCCTTCCTTTGTCTTTCCTTACCTCCATCCTTGTCCAACATTTCTCCTCTCTTCCCTGCCCTCCACTCCATCCATGTCCAGCATTTCTCCTCTCTTCCATCCCCTCTATCCATGTGCACCTCCTTCCTGACTTCTCTCCCCTCCCGCCATCCATTCGTCCAGCAACTCTCCATTCTCCCCTGCCCTCTCCTCCAGCCATCCAGCTCCAGCAAATTTCCACTCTCCCCTTTCCGCTCCATCCATTCATGTCCAGCAATTTTCTTCTTTCCCCTGCCCTCCGCTCCATGTCCAGCAACTCTCCATTCTCCCCTGCCCTCTCCTCCAGCCATCCAGCTCCAGCAAATTTCCACTCTCCCCTTTCCGCTCCATCCATTCATGTCCAGCAATTTTCTTCTTTCCCCTGCCCTCCGCTCCATGTCCAGCAACTCTCCATTCTCCCCTGCCCTCTCCTCCAGCCATCCAGCTCCAGCAAATTTCCACTCTCCCCTTTCCGCTCCATCCATTCATGTCCAGCAATTTTCTTCTTTCCCCTGCCCTCTGCTCCATGTCCAGCAACTCTCCATTCTCCCCTGCTCTCTCCTCCAGCCATCCAGCTCCAGCAAATTTCCACTCTCCCCTTTCCGCTCCATCCATTCATGTCCAGCAATTTTCTTCTTTCCCCTGCCCTCCGCTCCATGTCCAGCAACTCTCCATTCTCCCCTGCCCTCTCCTCCAGCCATCCAGCTCCAGCAAATTTCCACTCTCCCCTTTCCGCTCCATCCATTCATGTCCAGCAATTTTCTTCTTTCCCCTGCCCTCTGCTCCATGTCCAGCAACTCTCCATTCTCCCCTGCCCTCTCCTCTCCTCTAGCCATCCATCTCCAGCAAATTTCCTCTCCCCTTTCCCCTCCTTCCATCCCTGTTGTCCAGCAATTCACCTCTCTCCCCTGCCCATCCCCTTCCCCCTTCTATTCAGCGTGTCCCCCCTCCCCCTTCACAGCATCTCCAAGCCAACTTCCGTTCCAGTCTACTCCCGAAGTTGCAGTGACGAACGGGCATGCAGCGCTGCGGTAGTAAAAGCAACAAGGAGACTGGTTCGACTCTCCGTCCTTCACTTCCCTCCCTCTGCGTCCCGCCTTCCTCTGACGTCATTTCCTTTCGGGCGGGACGCAGAGGGAGGGAAGTGAAGGACGGAGAGTCGAACCAGTCTACTTGTTGCTTTTACTACCGCAGCGCTGCCTGCCTGTTCGTCGTTGCGACTTCGGGTAAAAGTCGCCGTTCCAGTCGTCGTCGCTTGGGCGGGCCTGAGCCAAGATTGGGTGGGCACCCGTAGCTACGCCCCTGACTGGCGGTAATTGGACACTGCCATATGCTGCCCAGTTACTGCTGGGTTAGCGCGGGAGGCCTTATCGCCATTCTCAATGGGTGGCGGTAAGGGCTCCCCACCAAAATGGCCGGTGGTAAGTGGTTCACTTACCGCATGGCCATGTCTTTTTCTCCAATAATGGCCAGACTTTTACTCGCTACAGTAAAAGGGGGCCTCAGTGTGTGACAAAAACACGCGCTGACACTAGTGCAGGAACCTTTTACTGCAGCTTAGTAAAAGGAACCTATGAAATTTAGCCGTGGCTGTTAGAGAATGCATGTGCAAATCCAAATCGGTGCCAATTAACCCCAATAATTGTTAGCTTCTAATTGACTAATTAGATTGCACACACATGTGAGATCAATGCCCAAATTTGAAGATATAGAATCTGGGGGATACTGTTCAAGGACGTAGAGCCTCTTTTACTAAAACACACTATAATCTGGTTTTAATGCATGGTAACGTGGGATTTTACCATACGCTAAGCCCAGATTTAATGCAGAACTTTTTTGAGGCTTTTTAAATATATTTTATTGCAGGTCATGCATTAATGTTGGCGTTAGCACATGGTATCTGCATAGAATTAATGTGGAAAAATTACCATCTCCTATTTAAGAAGAGCTAAATACTCCCACATTAACTCTGTATTAGCCAATTAGCGAGCATTGAGTGTAATGTGCTAGTTGGGTAGCATGTACATGCCCACTCTCTGCCAGTGACACGCCTCTTCCCAAAAATGTTTTTAAAAAATCAGTAACCCACAAGTTAATACGCAAAAACAGGCAAAATGCTGCAAAATGTTTTAATGCATTTTTATGGAACCCTCTTTTCGTGCGCTAACCAAGTTATAAGGGCTTAACACCCTTTAGTAAAAGGACCATAAAATGTACAATTAGGGTTAACTTTATAAATCTTTTTCCATGTATAGCGTTTGTCTTGTATAAAATTGCATGATGTGCACATAAAGTAGAGGCACAGAAAAAATGCAATAAGGGGCTCTTTTACTAAAGGGCTGGTGCACCAATCTGGAAATACTGCAGGAGCCCGGCAGTAGTTCCCATACCCAGCGTGCGCCATTTCTGGTGCTACAAAAATATTTTCTATTGTTGTAGCACCAGGGCTTATCTGGCAGTAATTGGGCAAACCTTGCGCTGCCCAGTTGCCACTGGGTTAAGCACAAGAGCCCTTACCACCACCTCAATGGGTGGCGGTAAGTGCTCTCACTGTAAATGGCCAAGCAGCAAGCATGGCCATTTCTTTTTTCTTTTTTTTTTTAACCCTGGCCTTTTACCTGCTGCAGTAAAATGGGGCCTCAATGTGCTTCAAAAACATGCACTGATGCTGCAGGCTCCCTTTTACTGCAGCTTAGTAAAATAGCCCCTAACTTTTACGCAGTCTGTGAATAGACACTCCTGTAGCTTGGATGGAGCAAAGACAAAGTTGCAATATATGTACATAGTTTATAAAATACATGGGTACACACACAGAGAACACTCAAGGCTGATTGTGAAGTGCTGGTGGCGGAAAATATTTATACAGAAAAGCACAAGATGGCACACGTCTCATTCATCAGAAACTCCGTAAGCACTGCAATATCTGTGTACCAGAAAAGCATTAGGATCATGACCCTAAGAGAATTGAGGAAAACAAAGAGATTATGATCATCTGGGACATCCCCATCCTGACTGATAAAAAGCTGGATGATATAGAGGGGCATAATCAAACGTCGCCAGCGATCTATTTTGGCAGTGGCGCAACAGCTGGCTGGAACCGTATTATCGAAAAAAATGGTCGGCCATCTTTTTTTTCGATAATACGGTTTAGGCCAGCCAAATGCCAGAGTTCGCCGGGTTTGAGATCACCGGTTTTGTTTTTCAGCGATAATGGAAAAAATGCTGGCCATCTCAAACCCGGTGAAATCCAAGGCATTTGGTCGTGGGAGGAGCCAGCATTTGTAGTGCACTGGTCCCCCTGACATGCCAGGACACCAACCGGGCACCCTAGGGGGCACTTCTAAAAAAAAAAAAAAATACAAATAGCTCCCAGGTGCATAGCTCCCTTACCTTGGGTGCTGAGCCCCCCAAATCCCCCCCAAACCCACTCCCCACAACTCTACACCATAGCGCTAAGGGGTGAAGGGGGGCACCTACATGTGGGTACAGTGGGTTTTGGGGGGGGTTGGAGGGCTCAACACTTAGCACCACAAGTGTAACAGGTAGGGGGGGATGGACCTGGGTCTGCCTGCCTGGAGTGTGCTGCACCCATTAAAAACTGCTACAGGGACATGCACACTGCTGTCAGGGAGCTGGGTATGACATTTCAGGCTGGCATAGAGACTGGCAAAAAAGTGTTTTATTTTTATTTTTTTAGTGTGGGAGGGGGTTGGTGACCACTGGGGGAGTATGGGGAGGTCATCCCCCATTCCCTCCGGTGGTCATCTGGTCAATTGGGGCACCTTTTTGAGGCTTGGTCGTGAAAATTAAAGGAACAAGTAAACCCGGCGAAATGCTGTTTAACGCCACTTTTTTTTCCATTATCCGCGAAAGGCAGCCATCTGGTAGCCACGCCCATGTCCACCCATGTCCCGCCTTCGCTACGCCACCGACACGCCCCCTTGAACTTTCGTCAGCGAGGCGACGGGAAAGCGGCGATGCTGTCAAAAAAGCCGCTTTTGATTATACCGATTTCGCCGCTTTTGAGAGATCGCCGGCCATCTCCCAATTTATGTCGGGAAATGGCCGGTGATCACTTTCGAAAATAAGCCTGATAGTGGTAAAAGAGAAAAACACCAGAATGGCATTGATTATAGAGGTGTCGGTCCCAAGAGATTGCTCGGTGAATTGTGTGGAGAGAGAGAGAAGAAAAACCAAGAAGTTTATTTATTTATTTATTATTACATTTGTACCCCGCGCTTTCCCACTCAAAGCAGGTTCAATGCAGCTTACATAATAATAAGGATTACAAAGTATTGATAGAGAAAATAGAAGTTAATTATAACAGAGTAATAAAAGAGATAGGTAGGTAGAGATGGGGAAGGGTGAAGGGAGTATAAGAGGTATGAGCAAGGGGTAGATGAGCATAGGGACACGGGAAAAGCATAGGAAAATTTGGTGGGAGATGTAGTCTGAGTCATTGTCTTCTGGATATGTGTTGGGAAGATGGGTAGGCTTGCTTGAACAGATGGGTTTTTAGTGAATTCCGGAAGGGTAGATAGTCGCTGATTGATCGGATGGGTCTGGGAAGGGCATTCCAGAGTTGGCTGCCTAAGAAGGAGAAGTTGGATCCATAATAAGTTTTGTACTTGAGTCCTTTGCAATTGGGGTAATATAGGTTGAGGTAAGTTTGCGAAGTTTCAGTCATGTTTCTGGTGGGAAGGTCAATCAGATTGGGCATATATCCCAGAGATTCACCGTAGATAATCTTGTGGATTAATGTGTGGACCTTGAAGTTGATTAGTTCTCTAATAGGGAGCCAGTGTATTTTGGGCAGTCTGAAGTTTCTTCAGGATATGGGTCTTGCAGCCTAAGAAAATACTATTACAGTAATCTGCATGGGTAAGAACCGTGGATTGCACCAAGTTCCGGAATGTTTTCAGGGGGAGATATGGGGAGAAATGCAGTCTGAGGCCAAGAAAATGTGGCAGAAAGATGCAGAAATATTTCCCATCATTTTGGGTGCCACAGGCTTGATCAAAAAGAACTTTCAAGTGCGCCTGGATAAGTTGCCTGTACATGTTACATCTTAAGCTTTCCTTGACACAATGCAAGTACTATGGCGAGCTTTAGCAGTAAATTTGAGAGACTGAGATCATATTCCATTTCCATATGCTCTGGCTTAGGAGTGATGTTCATTACTGTCATGGTGTGCACAAAAGTAACCCATTTTGAGAAACTGTCCATAAGAGAACGCATACACATTTATACCTCTTTTGGAGCAGGTTCTGAAAGCCTATTTTATAAAGGCCCAGAGATGTTAATGATGCCGTTATAAAGTAAGCTTAAAACAAGTGCCTATTTGCACGTCTCACATAGGTATAATTGTGAAATTATCTTCCCTATGTATTCCTGCTTCCTCTTCTTTATTGGAGTGGGGGAAGAGAACACTGCCAGGAATACAGGGTGAATGAATTTCTTCTCTGGCAAGTTCACACACCTCACCCCACCTCGCTTCCCTCCAAGCTGAGCAGGAGTCCTCCACCTTCAGTCCTGTCAGTAGGGTGTGCTCTTTTACTATCATATTTTTCAATAGTGATAGTCAGGCAAGCTCTGCAGGATTCCAGGGAACCTGCCTGTCCTACTGATTGAAAACACAATATTGAGGCACTATCCCCCCTCCCAACTGGCAGAAATGCAGTTGGAGGACCCCTGTTCAGTTCTTAGGGAACAGTGCACCTCACCCTCTCACTCCCATCCTCCAGTTCTTCTTATGCTCTTCTGTCTCCCCCCACTTCCAAGTGCCTTACTCTCTTTTAGCCCCACCCTACCCAGCTCTTCTACTCCTCCACCATCACTGCAACTGTGTGTGTATTCCGAAACCCAAATTATGGCCGTTGATTAAACCAGCAATTATCAGTGGACATGTTTCCTTCCAGGCCTTGACAGAACAGTTACAGCACCTGCTGAGAAACTCCTCCCACCTAGTTTTCAAAACTCTGGCCTACAGCCCCCAGCTGGGCAATAACAATAGCAACTCTGGTCCATAGCTGTTCATAGCAAACACAAAACTTGTTCAGGTATTTTTTAAAATTATAGATGAAGCCTCTTTAAAATAGGCTCAATGAACAATTCATTATACTTAGAAAAACTCTGAAAATTTGGAAATATTTCCCCCCCCGTTATCTCCCCTCCACCCTGCCAAAATAGCTTTTGGATTTTTGTTTTGGACTTTTTCAAAACTATTACTATCACCAGGTGTTAATGATCAAGAAGGTGATATACAGATTTTGATGTTTGCACTTTAAAGCATAAAGCAAATTTCCCCACCCCGGCCCCTCCCATTTGCTTTTAATTTATCAGGTTTTCTTCTATTTTTTAAATTTAGGTTTTAAAGCATTTTAAAGCAAGTTGCATACAGGTATAATAAGTGGGCTTACAATCTGAGGGGGTCTTTTACAAAGGCGTGGTAGTGTTTAGCGTGCGCTTATTTTTACTGCGCGCTAAAAATGCTAGTGTGCCTTTGTAAAAGGACCCCTGAGTTTGTATTTGAGGCAATGGAAAGTTAAGTGACTTGCTGAAGGTCACAAGAAACAACAGCCAGACTTGAACTTGGCTCCACTGGTTCTTAGCCCACTGCTCTAACAATTAGGCTGTTACTCTACTCAGATTTCATGCAGATCTGCTGAAGAAAACCCCATGGATTTTTCTTTGGTGGATCTGGATGCCATAGTAAATATCCGCTTGTTCAGAATAAAGAACAACAAACAGGAAAAGTAGAGAAAAAACATACTAAACAATGTGCATTCCAGAGAGCAGTCTTTATTAAACATGAACCATACAAGTGACCTGACATGGTCACCATGTTTTGGCTATAAAGCCTGCATCAGGGGTCTACTAACACATAGATTAAAACAATAAATAATTAAAGCAGTGATATATATACAATAATAAATTACGCTATGTTCACGGACTGACTGACAAAGCAAGATAGGAGCACAGATAAAAAGTAAATCCAAATAATGATGAATATTTTCCTACTACTCTAACCATTAGGCTGCTCCTGCACTCAAAATTCATGCAGACCTGCTGAAGAAAACCCTATGGATTTTTCTTTGGTGGGTCTGGATGCCTTAGCAAATATCTGCTTATTCAGAATAAAGAAGTCCATGCCTGCTCAAAACTCCATGTCTTTATTAAAATGTGTTTCAGTGTACTGCTAGTTGCTTATCTTGCTGTGTCAGAAAATACTTATATGGTGGCAACTCTGTCGCTCTGTCTGTCCAGAAAGATCACCATCATTGCACAATGAGGAAAGATGACATAGAAACATATTATGTGATGGCAGATAAGGTCCTAAGGGTCCATTTAATTTAAATCAGGACAAATTTGGAATGGAGGAATCTAACTGAATAAATGCATCTGGGGAGAACATCAACCACAGGCCTGGAATCAACCATAGAATCTCATTCTGATGGGTTGAGGTCATTTTCTAAGTGGTACAGTTCAAAAGCACTTGGAAAAACCATGTAGAGGTGTAACTTATTTACGTCCTTGTTTTCTTTTACTAAAATAAAAACATTAAATCCTCCAGAATCATATACAGGATATGAAAACAGAAAAAGCCCAACCAGTTATTATCGCCCACATTGCCAAGGATACATTCAGTCAACAGTAGAGCATGACTTCCAGTAGGATATCACTCTTTATGCAGAACAATTTGTCATCTTCCTCCTTTTTCTCTACCATATTGGACAGATGAACATACAAGATTCGCCACTTAGATCACACCCTACATACCTCCCTTCCACAAGGTTGTGTGATAATCTAAACAACTACCAATTCGTGCACGGTTGTTGTCCATAGGTCCATCCTACTAGGTCCCTTGCTTAATCAGATAGATCCAGCTTTTGAGTGGATGTACTTTTGTGGATGTACAGACCTCGCTTGCCATGTGCATTTCCAGCAGGACTTCTAATGCTTAGATTACACTCTTGCCAGTCCTTCTAGCAACCTCAACGCTAGCTCAGTATGATCCAGTGATATATCCAATCAAGGTGTGTGTGTTGCGTATGCACCCCGTCAGTCTCTCCATTCTCCCTCCTGCTGCATCTCTCCCTTCCCTCCCTAGCCCCGCAAAGATCTGTAATTCCCTCCCTCCCCCCCCACTGTACCTTAAAATCACTTCCAGTCTTCGCCTGGGCAGTGCCAGTGGTAGCGGTACTCGGTCTGCCTGTGGCCTGCAGGGGACTTTCTCTCTGGACATTCCTTCCGACACAACTTCCTGTTTTCTGAAGGGCGAGACAGTTCAAAGCCTTGGTGCAGGCCACAGGCAGCCTATGAGTGCCCCAGACAGGGCGAAGACTGGAAGTAATTTTAAGGTTGTGGGGGAACTGCAAAATCTTTGTGGGGCCAAGCTGGGAAGGGAGAGATGTGGCATGAGGGAGAAGGAAGTGAAATACAGATGCACCCCCTGTCAAAAATTCCTGGCTATGCTACTGGTATGATCTACAGATTCTGAAGACCTACAGGGTATCAAGTTCTGAAATATAATACAACTGGAAGAGTTTTATCACTTCCCTATGTCTTTGTTCATTTCTTTCCCTTGTTCTTCCTCTTTAACTCTTCCAATTCCCCACCCAATTCTCACTTTTCTTCCCCTCCCCAAGCCCAGTCTCTCATCTCCTCCTCCTACTGGTGACTTCACTATCTGTTCTGTCTTTACTCTTTTCCCATTGTATCTTATCACATCTCCTTAATCCAACCTATCATTTTCCTTCTCAGTTGACGTCCTACCCTACCTCTCTAGCTATGCTTGAGCCATGCAGTACCCGCTTCTCTCATGTGGTTCTCAGGGTGCCTGACGGTAGAGCTACTGCTAACTCTTTTGTCATACAATGATCTGTTTGGCAAGACACTTCCAGTCTGGAGTAAGAAAAGAAAGTGCTGATACTAAACTGGTTATTTTATTTAGATTTTGCTCACACCTTTTTCAGTAGTAGCTCAAGGTGAGTTACATTCAGGTACACTGGATATTTCTCTGTCCCAGGAGGGCTCACACTCTAAGTTTGTACCTGAGGCAATGGAGGATTAAGTGACTTGCCCAAGATCACAAGGAGCAGCAGTGGGATTTGAACCTGCCACCTCTTGATTGCAAGACTGGTGCTCTAGCCACTAGGCCACTCCTCTACTCAAGAGGAACTAAAAAGGAGAACCTGTACAATATGTTTCCATACCACCTACTCCCAGTTCTGAGGTTCAAAAAAGTAGATTTCTCTAAAGAGAAACTTGGCAAGTTCAGAAATGAGATTTTTTTCTCTCTCTCTCTCTAGTTCACTGAGTTCCATCCAAAGTCATCCTTGTGACACCCCCTTCCCCCTCCTGCACAACCAGTTCGATTGTCAGGATATCCACAATGAAGATGCACAGAATCGATTTACATATCCTGGGCTTCTGGCTTTGGAGTCCCAAGTAAATTCTTGGAAAGCCCGACTCCAGTTATATTCCTGAGAGGGGGGTGGCAACAGCACAGTGACATTCTGGTGGCAGGGTAGAATGCTGACAATTTCCCTTCCAATTATATTTTCATTCCTTCAGGACAAGGTTGCACGAGCATCACAGTGAAACACAAGTCACACACACCAGACGGTTCATAACCGCAGGCCCAATGTCTTGTAGTAATTTCCAACTCCCTGTACACAATCTCAAAACCATTACATTTCCCATCTGTCGGAGAATAATACATGGGTGAAGATAAATGAAATACCTCCCACCAACCAACCAATGTTTTGTCAGTTCTTTCTTCAGGGTCTCAAATCTATTCCTCATTTGCAACTTGATCGCTCCTAAGAAGGTGAAAAAGACAAACGCTCCTTTATAAACTTAATCGGCTTAGAAAATTAATAAGCGTAAGATGACTTACACAGCTCTTCTTCTTTTTTTTTTTAAAAGGTAATTAGAGAACAGCTAGCCACAGGTTTTTAAACCAATGACAACATGAATTTTTAAAATGTAGGTTAATAATTTTCTCTCCTTCCTCAGAAGGTTTCTTTCAAGACTATACAATACTAGGGCACACCTTGAGGGTGAGGGGTAAGTGGTTGAAAGAAAAGTAGCTGATGGGCTGGTGGTAGCATCTGAAGTGTATGCTTCCTAATAATGAAAACAACGAGATCACATGTGTTGCATTTAATCTATAAGTAACACAAACTCTTTCTGCAGTGGAAATATTATCTTTCAACCCAACACACATAAAAACACAGGATTACACAACTAACCAGAATGGGCCACCCAGAAATAGATTGGTAAGAAAGGGAGATGAAAAGGCATCAAGGGCACATAACACATCCACTGACACCTCCACGCCCAAACACAGAAAATTGCACTCACTCACTCACTCTCTCTCACACACACACATTTATTTTATTTTTGTTACATTTGTACCCCGCGCTTTCCCACTCATGGCAGGCTCAATGCGGCTTACATGGGGCAATGGAGGGTTAAGTGACTTGCCCAGAGTCACAAGGAGCTGCACGCTTCAAAATCAGTCACTCTTTCACACAACTTTGTGTAAGCAATGATGCTATTAAACAAAGTTCTTTCTTTCCTTGAAAATAAATTCCCCCCCCCCCCCCTTTCATTGTGTCAAGATTTACACCAGGCAGTTATTTTGAAGGTCTGCATGGTCCTGTACAGAAAAAAAACAAGGGATTTCTTCTGGTATATTAATATTTGTTCAAGGAAAGGGGTGTTTGCAAGTCACTCAGTCTTGTCTCCACTCAAATGGTTCCTTCTCTTTTTGTTATGATTTTATTTGTTCCTATTTTAATTTTCAATTCACTTTTTACTTATAATCCACTTTGGCAACATGTAAAGTTGTGCTATAAATGATATCGTTCTAAATAACACAATTCACATGGTTCCAATCTTCTTGTCGCTAAGAATTTATAAGCCTAGGCACACAGATATATAAGGAATTCACTCAAGGTCACACTCTGAAAGGCAGACTTGGAGAGATTGATGTGTGACCTGCATTTGTAATTTATTCTTTGCTATTTCTGGCTAATCAAAGCCAAACTATGACATGTTCATGCGCTCCAGGGAGTGCACGAAAGCATTTCAGTGAGCTTCCAAGAGAGGCATGAGGCCAACTGCACCTGGGAAACACACATCAGCCTCCTTTAATGCACACCCTGTCTGGGTTATGGCCTACTTCTGGTTACCAGTGGGATGACTGCCAGTTTCATTACTGCTCCTCTCCCTGAGGAGAACAGGCATCAGAACAAAATTAACACACAATGGAAGTGGACCTCCTAATGGTATTTAGAAACCCAGGGTGCAACAACAGTTTCATGGACAGAGAATATGGATTTTTCCTGATGTGGCAAAGGTGACACAGGAAAGGAGGAAAGTCTTCCTTTCTATGAGGCAGGAAAACTTGGCTTTGGGTGCCACCTTTATGCTACGATACCCTTGTAAATGTATCATTAATTATTTGGGTATTAGCCACATTGAGCCTGCCATGAGTGGGAAAGTGCGGGGTACAAATGTAACAAAAATAAAATAAATTAGATACAGGTTCTTTATCTTGAAACAGTTTCATTCCTTTTTGGATTTGAAGACGCTCTCACCAAATCATACTTCCTAGTCTCGTTTAACTGCTTTGCGAGTGCGAGGGCATATACAGTTTTACACCCCATTAGGTTATCATGCCAATGCCTGGTCGTCCTTATTATTAATTGTTCCATCCCTATTTTTTTCCTCCTCCCTTCTAATTTTATAGTCTAATGGATTTGCCTGGGGCTATTGATTTTGCTTGAAATGTATATGTTCTTATTGTATTTTGTTTCTTTTTCTATAAGTGGATTGTATTATTGAATCAAGTGGATACATGTAAGATTAATGTTTGTAATTATAATAATAAAAAAAAAAAAAAAAAGAAACCCAGGGCTAAAATATGGGAGCTTTTATGACAAACCTGGTGAATATTCAGCCACCTGGAATCAGAACAGTCTACACCCAGATCTAATACAATTTGCTGTTTGATGTAGGCTGTTGGAAAAATACAGCAATGTGGCAAGAAAGGGAAACTGGTGTATTCTCATGGAGTTGCTTTTACTGTGTTAAAGCTGAATGCAATATGACATTTGGACATTTTACTATTGCTGTGCTGTTAACAAAATTCTAAGCTTTATGTCAAGCTGTACCCACTGTACACTACCTTGGGTGAATTTCTTCATAAAGGTGGTTAATAGATCTCAATAAATATGAGTAAATAAATTAAAAATTAATAATAAATCCCAATAAATAAATAAATCTGAAGTAGAGTAAAAGAAAAGAGAGAGGCACATGTAGAGTCAGGGATGTCCAGTCACTGCTTCATCACCTTCCTTGGAGATTTTAACTCAGATAAGCTTCCTTACACAGGAGCGAGTTCCATTAATGACAAGTACAGGGACAGTGGCTAACTTCATTCAAAAAATTTTCTAGCAACATTTAGCAATACAAAGAGGCACCCCCACCCCATCCCTTTTCACTTAAAAAGAAAAACAAAGGTTGAATTGAAAACTGTTGCTCGTAGACATTGTGCTCAAGCCCACCTCATACAGTTCTGGCTCAGGAGAATACATCATTGCTTTCGGTGAGACAATTTTAGACTATTGGTACAATCTCTCATTTTTGCACAAATTGATTATTGCAACACATTATATGTAGACTGTGCAACATCAATTAGAAAAAAGATAAAGACAGTAGAGAATGTTGCAGCTACACTGATCTTTCCTAAATCGAAATACAAGAGAGTAACTCCTTTGTACATCACATTACACTGGCTACCATTTGAAGCGAGAAGAATTTTTAAACTCTGCACCATGATACACTCATTTCTACACAGCAAAATGCCAGAATATCTAAACTGTTGGATAATACTACCCAAAAAGAGATTGAGAAGAATGAAAGGAAATCTCCTGGACCTAGTATTTCCATCAACACAAGGTGTCAGACTTAAGACAGTACACCCAACAACCTTATCCTACCTATCGGCAAAATGGTGGAACGATATACCAGTGACAATAAGATCAATATCAGGGTATGGAATTTTCTATAAACAGTTGAAGACTCATCTATTTGGATAATATGTGTTAGGGAATGAGGAATAATGTGTACACCACCCCAATACTCCCCCAACTACAACTGTTATGACCCTAAAATGTGTTTTTCTTCTTGAAATATGTTGAGTCTAAAATGTAACAATGTACTTGATCTTTTAATGTAAGATGCACTGAACTCAATCAGGGAATGCTTATGACTAATAAGAAATAAAGTAAAAGGTTCTGACACCAAAGTGCAAGTTTTCATGCACACTGCTGCCTCTCCCTGTCACAAGGCTGTGTGATGAGTTAGAGCACCAAGCATAACAGAGTCTCCAGAGCTATAATAAAGTTGTACTATAACTTGTATATTATCTGCACAAAGAGTTTTCAAACAAAAGATGCTTTTATGGTATTGTTCTGCCAGCTGCTTCACACTCAAGGTTGACATGAGACTTCTCACCCTGCATACTGCAACCCTGCTCTCTCTGTAGCCAATATCATCATTATTATTTGAGGCCTGCAAACAGATGTAAACAAAAGACCTTTCCATGTGTAGAAAATGACTTGAAGATGACCTTTGTTAAAAGTCCAACAGCCAGGCAAAAATTCCTTTGTGTGTGCACCAAACACCTGCAGTAATCCTCCAGTGCACTAACCTGAGGTCACTGCTCATGGGAAAGGTCTTAAATCACCTATTGTGAGGGGCAACCACCACTTGTTACTGCAGCTGGAGACCAGAACAACCTTGCAAATATTAAAAGAACCTTTGATTGAGCACAAATCTCCATACACAGCAGGGCTGTTTTTGGACCATCCCTTCTATACTTTACAGTGATAAGACAATGTTCAGGCACTCGGGGCCTTATTAAATAAAGGCTTTCTTGAATTTTCTGCCTTTGAAATAAAACAGGTAAGGTGACCAAAATACATTTCTTTATGGGAGTTGGCACAACCTTCCTCATGTCCATAGAGCTTGAGCAACTCTGTTTCTAGATGAATTAACATGCCAAACACTAAAATTATTAATTACAACAGTAGCTATCTGTTCTTTCTAAGAATTTGCATTACTACTAGGGGAATTTAGCACAACTGTGCAATTCAGAATTTGTGCAAAATTCCAGCAGTGCAGACTTTACCTTTCATGTAAAGAAATTTCTCACAATGTGGCCTGCATGAGCTTGGCAACATAAATAGCCGGCTGGACAAAATGGCCAGAGGAGAGAGAGAGCTAGTGAAGCTGCATAATGAGTGAAACCCCTTTATAAAAAGTGGTTTTCATTAAGACATGGTTTGTGTGTGTTAAACAGGATGACATTTTGGTTGTGAGATTTCTATGTTAGTTTTTGATGTGACATGACTGTGCTGCTGCCAATGAAATGCATATTTTCTCATCTCCATAGCAACCTGTGCTTGGGCGGAGTTTTCTGAGGAATCTGCAGCAGGGCCCATTTTATTCCTATGGGCCCTGCTGCTGATAACTCGAGCTAACCTTTAGTAAAAGACCCCCATAATGTTCAAACACCTTTCTGACCACATTTGCAACTTTCTTTAAATTAATACCCTTATTTTCTGTGATAAGACAGAGTAATAGGAGAAGGGTGTTTAAACATTATGGTTTTTTTTTTACTAAAGGTCAGCGCAAGTTATCTGCAGCAAGTTATCTGCACCTTTTTTTATACTGTAGGCTGTCTGTGAAAATGTTTTATTAAATATTGTGTTGACATTGTAATATAGCATACTATACCATACTTTATATTGTTGTTTCAGTAATTTACTGCTAATAGGTGGGAAAATGTGGGATACAAATGTAACAAATAAAATACATAAATAAATATTGCTTTTGTTTGACTTATTCTTGCTGTACACCACCTTGAGTGAATTCCTTCAAAAAAGCGGTAAATAAATCCTAATAAATAAATGTGGGATTTGAACAGCTCCATTAGTGTTACACTGGTCTTACTTTTCATGAATAAGATATTGCTAGGAGAGGAAGAGAGATGTATTTTTTATTTGAATACTGTGATCCGGTAGGAATATATCTAAATTCAGGTTTGAGTGTTTTCTTTTTTGCAATTAAGAATGAATTTTTTTTAATTTGAAGTTTTTAAAAATGTATATTTGTCATTTGCACTTTGTGATAGTAAAGAGGCTGGGACAAAAAGTTTAGGATCACATTTATATAGAGTACTAACTGGCCAGGATAGGTTACAGATCACCAACAGCAGATCAGCGATTTCATGTTTGAGTTCTTTTGATACCCTGGGGTATGAACTGAATGATCAGATAGTGCCCATATATCTGTGCAATGTGTCTGGGGTGGGGTTAGGGTGAGCCAAAAAATTATCCTTTTACCCACCCCCCCTAATTCTATAAACTTGTGCACACAATTTGATGCCTAGGACTAAATTCTGTATATGGTGCCTAACAAATTGAGCACTAAGCACTATTCTATAAACAGTGCTCTGGGTTGGGTGCCGTTTATAGAATAGCATTTGGTGCTGGGATCAGTGGCCAATTTTGGATGCAAGGATTTACACCAATTGAAACCTCGTGCCTAAATTAGGAGTGAATCTGCCTAATTTTGTAACACTGTGTGCAAATTTAAGGAATGTCCCTAACCTGCCCATGCCCCCTTTTTGATCCACAAGTAAAAATGTGCATGCACATCTTTATAGAATAGAGATTAAAGGATGCACATCTAAATTTTAATTTGTAATTAGCACTGATAACTGATTATTAGTGCCCAATTATCAGCACTAATTGGCTCGTTATGCAACTAAACTGTGCACACACAAATTTGTGTGTGCAATTTTTAGCGCCACATATAGAATTACGGGGTTAATGCACAATGGTGCGAGTGCAAGTAATAGAATAATTTCAGTTACACATGTAATTTAGCTGCCAATGGAAGTTAACCAATAATTTGCTGTAACTGGTGTTTATTGGCATTAATTTGCACTAATTTGCAGTTAGACATGTAACTGCCCTTAGTTGGCATTTTACAAATTGAGGGGTCCTTTTATTAAGCTTCGAGAAAAATGGCACTGTGTTGGTTACCGCCGGGTTACTATCACGGAAGCCATTTCCGGGGATTTTCTTTTTCTCCCTTAATGGCACGCGCTTGGGGCAGGACTACCGCTGGTGGCCGTGTTGGGTTGGCGGTAGTCCCAGAAGAGCGAGTGGTAAGCCTGTGTTGGGCTTGCCACTGCTCTGTAAAAGGGCCCCTGAATGTGGACAATTCATAGCATGCAACTGCAAGGGGGCATGTCCAGCACTTACATGCATAAGTTATTGAAAACTATCACTTATATGCCTGACAGCAGGTAGACATGAACATTTATACCAGCCATTAAGCTAGTGCAAGTGCTCACACCTAAAGATAGGTGTGTAACTGTGGACTTATGCTAGTATTCTGTAATAGCAGTTATATGTATAATTGCTGATACAAAATTTAGCAGGCATCATACTGGTGCCTAACTTTAAACAACCTGTAGAGAATTTCCCCCTTAGTGCAATATTCAGCTGCTAAATAGGCAATTTGTGTTATGGGTTCAGTATATCCAAAGCAAAGCACCACCAAGAGCCTTCAAAAACAGAACAAGTCCTTTTATTGACAACATAAATCAATGCAGTGCCTACATCAGGAGTCGTAGAACACAATTATTCCCATATGAACTAGCCCACATTCGGGCTACTAATGATGATTATTGACCAATTGAAAGTCAAATATCAAGCATTCCATCTCTTTGCTTTTGATTGTATGTTTTGTGCTTCGATATATCTGTACTTCTATGCATTTAGTATATGCCTGCTAAATGGCAGTCCTTAACTAAAAGGGCAGTGCTTCCCATATATTAAGTGTTAGTATCTGACCCCCTAATTCTATAAGTCGCCAAAAATGGTTAGTGCCCAATTTAATTGAACAAGATAATTAGTGCCAATTGGCATTTTAACAATTATTGATACTAATTAGATTTAATTGGAGTTTATGCGTGTAAACTTAGGCATGGGATCTGCGCCTAAATTTTACATGCGAGTAAAAAAAAAATGGGCGCGAAAATGAGAGGGTCATGAGCGGAACAGGGGTGTTCCTAGCAATTACACGCATTATTATAGAATATGGGGGATATGCACCCGCTTTGGACTCAGGCCCACCCAAAATTCTGACACTCTTGCTGTGGCTGGTGGGATCCCCAAACCTTGCCAGCTGAAGATTTTCTCTCCTTGGGCAGTCAGCGCTCTTCCAAATGTCAGCCAGCAGCACTTGCCTTGAGCTGACGCTGAAATTGGCCCTTCTGCACATGCTTAGTTTTCGTACATGCAAAAGAACCGAGCATGCACAGTTTGCCAGCAGGAGCATCAGTTTGATGCAAGTGCTGCCAGCTGCTGTTTGGAAGAGTACTGGCTGCTTGAGGAGGAGGAGGAGGAGGAAATCTTCAGCTGGCAGGATTTAGAAATCCCCGCCAGCTCAAGTATTTAATATCTGGGGTTTGTGGGCAGGGAGGGGTGGAGAGAGGAGCAAACTGAAGGGGGACTGGGGGGGAGCAAATTCCATGCCCACCCACCTTGGGCTCAGGCCCACCCAAAATTGGCCATCTGGCTGCGCCCCTGAGGGACGGTAATCAAGCATCTTCTATATATAAAGGAAAAAGAGGGTCAGAGGTAAATTAAGTAGGCAAAGAGAGCACCTCACTGAAAAGCAATGTCTTCTGCAAAGATTTAAATGTAATATAAGATGCATCAGAAGCAAAGATGTGCAGAGGAAACATGTAAGAGGATTTGAATGCATTTTGGCACAGAAGCAATTAGTCCACATCATGACGATGTACAGTTAAAAATATTTCAGAGAGGCATATGAGGCAAAAAGATTTGTGATTGCATGGCGTATACAAAAGTCTAACCCTTTAAATCATTTAAATTCTGGAGGAAGATAGCTGAATTTTAGAAACAGTTTAGAAAAGCACAGTTAAAAGTCAATCACCAAAATGATTAATAAAAAGGAAGAAATATATACAAAGATTTAAAAAAATGAAAATGTGAAGGTCCAGCTACATCCAAGGCAGTGGATAATTCAGGAGTTTTTTGGTGCATAGAGTGGGTTTGTATGTTTCAGTTCCCATACTGTTATTCAGGGAGGAAGAAGCTCTTGTGGGAAAAACACTGCTGCCCGACCGGTGCTCCTCTGGGTTCTGAATCTGATATGGTGAATCTGAGGTGCACCAAGGATATGCCTGGAAACAAACCACCACTCAGAAGAACATATGAGAGTATAAAAATAGTCATACTAGGTCAGACCAATGGTCCATCTAGCCCAGTATCCTGTTTCCAACAGTGGCCAATCCAGGTCACATATACCTGGCAGAAACCCAAGTAGTAGTAACATGTCATGCTACCAATCCCAAGGCAAGCAGTCTGAAGAGCAGACTATGGGCTTTTCCTACAGGAACTTGTTCAAATCTTTTTTAAACCCAGATACGCTAAAAACTGTTACTACATCCTGCGGCAAAAAGTTCCAGAGCTTAACTATTCATTGACTGAAAAAAAAATATTTCCTCCTATTTGTTTTAAAAGTGTTTCCATGTAACTTCATTGAGTGTCCCTTTGTCTTTGTACTTTTTGAAAGAGTAAAAAATCGATTCACTTCTACTCATTCTACACCACTCAGGATTTTGTAGACTTCAATCATATCTCCCCTCAGCCTTCTTTTTCCCAAGCTGAAAAGCTCTAACCTCTTTAGCCTTTCATCATATGAAAGAAGTTCCATCCCCTTTATGATTTTGGTCGCTCTTCTTTGAACCTTTTCTAATTTTGCTATATCTTTTTTGAGATACGGCAACCAGAACTAAATGCAATACTCAACGTGAGGTTGCACCATGCAGCGATACAGAGGCATTATAGTATTCTCAATCTTATTTGCCTAGAGAATTCAGCACTCTGTGTTAACATTGAGTTCCATGGTTTATACTTTTCAGGTTATCTTTCACTCAGTAATCTGCTTATGCTCCTTGGGGCCCAGGGCTGGGTTATGAAGACAGAATTTGGTGACAAAAGTCTTTGATCACAGCTACCTGAGGATGTTTCCCCTTATTATATCCTCTCCTAATATTTTTACAAGTTTTTATTTATTCCACACATCATAGGAATAGGTTACATAAATCTTATAATTCAGCAACTAAATAATATAAACATGTCATAATGATGTAACATAAACAAAGGTATATCATCATACTTATAAACAATATATTTAAAAGCAAACGTTTCACCCCGATTGTCTCTTATCTAGAAGAGGCCTGAACAGGGGTGGATTGGGAGTGATCTGGGCCCCCGAGTAATAACACTTATGGCTCCCCCAACCTCCTGTCTAACAAATTACTTGTTCTGCATCTATTGTAATATTTCTAAAGTTCATTAACTGTGGCGATCAGAGACCTTTTCTTCCTTCTGCTACATATTAATATGCATAAAACTATCCATTACCCCTCCTCCCAGATTACTGGTATGAGTGTTTCCCTGCTCCTGTGGTCCTGCTGGTAATAAGTGCTGTCTAGGAACTCCTGTTCCAAAAAGTATAGAAGTGGGGTCCCTCAATTAGCACTCTCTTTTTATGGCCAGTAGGAAAAGAGAGGTAAGGAATCATCCCCTTAGTAACTTTTTTTGTAAGCAAGAATAGTTTTATGCATTTTAAAATATGAAAGAAAGGAAGGAAGGAAGAGGGGTGTTGGCTGTTGAACATTTTTAAAGATAAGAAGGAGGGGGACCAGTAGCCCATAGAGGTAATTTTAAGAGGGCAGGGATCAGGTGACTCTGTACAAGATCAAGGTGAATTACATTCATAAGTACATATCTAATATAATAAAAGGCACCCTCAACGTTCTGAGGACAACGTTCTGAAGTCACTCAGACTCCCAGAACGGTTCGTAAGTTCGTGGTGGTGAAGCCACTGAACGACTTGCTGCCCCGCCCTCGCGTCAAACGTCATGACGTCGAGGGCGGAAAACCAACAGAAAAATGAAAGCAGGGACCGCATCAAGGAAGGGGGAGGAGTAGGGAAACACGCTCCGCGTGTTTCCCTACTCCTCCCCCTGCCAAGGAAACGCTGGCTACCAACCGCGCCGCGCGCCTCAGGTAGCCCCGCCCCGACCGCCCGAGCACCACTCTCCCTCCCTCCCAAGTTCAGCAACGCGCGACGGCGACGTGGTGGGGGCGCTCCGCCCCAGATGTCAGCGGGTGGGGGGTGCTGCGAGTCCGCTCCCGGCGCTGTCCTGCCTTTAAAACCCAATTTGAAGCGCTGGAATAACAGGCAGCAGCGCCTCGCATCTGCCCTTCTACTAAAAATCTCTTCGACGACGTCATTGGGCCTTCCCACATTGAGTCCCGCCCTCCTCTCAGGTAACTTCCAATTACCGCGAGGGCGGGTGGGACTCAATGTGGGAAGGCCCAATGACGTCGTGGAAGAGATTTTTAGTAGAAGGGCAGACGCGAGGCGCTGCTGCCTGTTACTCCAGTGCTTCAAATTGGGTTTTTTTTTTAAGGCAGTGAGGGTAGTGGGCCTGGGCGGCAGGAGAATGGAGCTGGTAGGTGGGGAGGGACTCAGATGGGAGAAGGGTGTGGGGCTCTCAGGTGGGGGGGAGGGGGTTCTCAAATGGGAAGGAGACTGAGGTGGGAGGGGTTCATGGATGGGAGAAGCAGAAGGGGGTGGGGAGGGGGTTCTTGGATAGTTGAAGGGGACGGGTGGGGAGGGGACTGGGGTTCTTGGATGGGAGAGACTGGGGAGGGGGTTCTCGGATGGGAGAAGGGGACGGATGGGGAGAGGACTGGGATTCTTGAATGGGAGAAGGGGACTGAGGTGGGGAGGGGGTTCTTGGATACTTGAAGAGGACGAGTGGGGAGGGGACTGGGGTTTTTGGATGGGAGAGACTGGGGAGGGGGTTCTTGAATGGGAGAAGGAGACTGAGGTGGGGAGGGGGTTCTTGGATGCTTGAAGGGGACGGGTGGGAAGGGCACTGGGGTTTTTGGATGGGAGAGACTGGGGAGGGGGTTCTCGGATTGGAGAAGGGGACGGGTGGGGAGGGGACTGGGGTTTTTGGATGGGAGAGACTGGGGAGGGGGTTCTTGAATGAGAGAAGGGGACTGAGGTGGGGAGGGGGTTCAAGGATGGGAGCGCTTCATGAAACCCCATACACACTCACTCTCTCATCTGGCAGCGCTTCCTGTACCCCCTGCCCCCCCCCCCCCCACACACACACACTCCCTCACTCTGTCATCTGCCATTGCTTCCTGAACCCCCCCCCCCCCCACACACACACATACTCACTTACTTTCATCTGGCAGCGCATCCACAATCCCCCACACCCCTCTTCTTCCAAGCTGAACCCCTCCAACACATCCCCCCCACCCCACACACACACTCTCTCTCTCTCTTCCTCTCCTCCAGCACACCAATTGCTTAGGTGCAGTGGCAGCAATCTCAGACACCAGAGAAAGAGGGGGGCCTGACACCATAGAGAGAGAGAGAGGGAAGGAGGGAGGTATCTCTGTCACACACACACACACACTCTCTCTCTCACAGACTATGTGTTTCTGTCTCTCACTCTCATACACTCTATGTCTCACATTGTATCACATTCACTCTCTATGTGTCACACAGTCACTTACATACTCGCTTGGTCTCATACACTCAGTCTCACAGACAATCTGTGCCTCACACACACTCTCATTCACGCACACACTGTATCTGTGTGAAACACACTCTCTCTCTCTCTATCACACTGTGTCTCCCATACGCAATTGCACACACTCTCATTCTCACACACACACTCTCTCACAGACACGCTCACACCCATACTCACTCTCTCTCTCACACACACACTCACACTTTCACTCTCTCTATCACACACAGTCACTCTCACATACACTCTCCAAAACATACACATTATGAGGAAAACCTTGCTAGCGCCCGTTTCATATGTGTCAGAAAAGGGCCTTTTTTACTAGTAAGTACATAAGTAATGCCACACTGGGAAAAGACCAAGGGTCCATCGAGCCCAGCATCCTGTCCACGACAGCGGCCAATCCAGGCCAAGGGCACCTGGCAAGCTTCCCAAACGTACAAACATTCTATACATGTTATTCCCGGAATTGTGGATTTTTCCCAAGTCCATTTAGTAGCGGTTTATGGACTTGTCATTTAGGAAACCGTCTACCCCTTTTTAAACTCTGCCAAGCTAACCGCCTTCACCACGTTCTCCGGCAACGAATTCCAGAGTTTAATTACGCGTTGGGTGAAGAAACATTTTCTCCGATTTGTTTTAAATTTACTACACTGTAGTTTCATCACATGCCCCCTAGTCCTAGTATTTTTGGAAAGCGTGAACAGACGCTTCACATCCACCTGTTTCACTCCACTCATTATTTTATATACCTTTATCATGTCTCCCCTCAGCCGTCTCTTCTCAGTTAAACTAAATGCTGCTAAGGCTCTCATGCAGTGATTCTCTACCTTTTTTCAGTCAGAGCACACCAGACAAAGCTTGCACATGTGAGACACTGCATACATGGCTCATATACATTTGGCCTGACACAGTATAGCAATTCGTATGAATTAATGTTAACCTGATTCGCATCCATAAAAATCCATCTGCCCTCTCCGTACCACCCCACAACAGGTGCAGATCAGATTTGATTCTCATGTCATTCAAGCAATAGCAAAATAAATCTACTACCAAATATATTGTGAAAAACAAAACCTGAAAAAATCCTAACGTACACGTAGCAAACAAGTCATACAACAGTAGCACAAATCCTATGATTCAAACAGCATGAACCCTACCTATAAATAGGCAGCACTACAAATATTACATTGGGCCCTATAACACTGAAAGATCTACTACTGGTAAAACAGGACAGGCCTCTACACAAGCTAAAGAATATGCAAAACAGACAGATCCTCACCAAATAGATGTCAAGGGAACACAAATTAAAAAGTGAACTGGAAACTACAAGTCGTCAAACTAGGCATGTACCACAACATAAGGGAAATAAAAAGAGAGATGTATTTCCTCTTAGAGTGCACAATAATACAAAGAAATCCATGATGAACATTTTCCCAACTAACATAATCCAGTTAATAAATTTAAAATAAAACAATTTTTTTCTACCTTTGTTGTGTGAACATTTTATTTTTCCATCATGTTGGTCACAGTTTCTATTTTCTGCTTTCCTGTGTGTTTTCTGCTAACTCTCTTTACTGGGGCTGCTGTCCATTTGTCATTTCTCTTTTCCTGTCTTGTTCTACTCTCTCACTACATCTGTCTCTGACATATTGGTCTTTCCCTTTTAGCTATTCCCTCTTTTTCTTTCTTTTCTGCCTCTCTGTCAACTCAAATTTCACCTGATTCCTCAGGTGGATAAAGGTGAGCTGGTTGATATTGTATATCTGGATTTTCAAAATGCATTTGAAAAGTACCTCATGAAAGACTCCAGAGGAAACTGGAGAGTCATGGGATTGGAGGTAGTGTCCTACTGTGGATTAAAAACTGGTCAAAAGATAGAACACAGAGAGTAGGGTTAAATGGTCCATATTCTCAATGAAGAAGGGTGGATAGTTGGGACCGCTGCTTTTTAACATATTTATAAATGATCTAGAGATGGGAGTTAACTAGTGAGATAATTAAATTTGCTGATGACACAAAGTTATTCAAAGTTGTTAAATTGCAAGAGGATTGTGAAAAGTTAAAAGGGGACCTTGTGAGACTGGGTATCTAAATGGCAGACGATTAATATGAGCACATGCAAAGTGATGCATGTGGGAAAGAGGAACCCGAATTATAGTTATGTAATGCAAGGTTCCACATTAGGAGTCACCGACCAGGAAAGGGATCTAGGTGTCATCGTTGATGATATGTTGAATGCCTCTGCTAAGCGTTCAGTGGTGGCTAAGAAAGCAAACAGAATGTTAGGTATTATTAGGAAAGTAAAAATGAGTACATTATAATGCCTTTGTCTTGCTCCATGGTGCGACCGCACATCGAATATTGTGATCAATTCTGGTCACCGCAACTCAAAAAATATAAAGTGGAATTAGAAAAGATACAGAGTAGGGCGACGAAAATGATAAAGGGGTTGGGACAACTTCCCTATAGGAAAGGTTAGAGTGGCTAGGGCTCTTCAGCTTGGAGAAAAGATGGCTGAGGGGAGATATGATAGATGTCTATAAAATAATGAGTGGAGTGGAACGGGTAGACGTGAATCGCTTGTTTACTCTCTCCAACAATACTAGGACTAGGAGGCACGCAATGAATCTGCAAAGTAGTAAATTTAAAACAAATCAGAAAAACATTTCTTCACTCAATGTGTAATTAAATTTTAGAATTTGCCGCCAGGTAAAAGCGGTTAGCTTAGAAGGTTTAAAAAAGGTTTGGATGACTTTCTAAAGGAAAAGTCCATAGACCATTATTAAAATGGACTTGGGGAAAATCCACTGCTTATTTCTAGAATAAGCAGCATAACATATATTGTACTGTTTTGGGATCTTGCCAGGTACTTGTGACCTGGATTGGCCACTGTTGAAAACAGGATGCTGGGCTTGATGGACCTTCGGTCTGTCCCAGTATGGCAATACTTATGTACTTATGCACCTACTGTCCATTATCTCCTTCTTTATGCTTTGGGAATGGGGAAATGGGACTTTATATACTGCCTTTCTGAGGTTTTTGCAACTACATTCAAAGTGGTTTACATATATTCAGGTACTTATTTTGTACCAGGGGCAATGAAGGGTTAAGTGACTTGCCCAGAGTCACAAGGAGCTGCAGTGGGAATCGAACTCAGTTCCCTAGGATCAAAGTCCACTGCACTAACCACTAGGCTACTCCTCCACTCCACTTTGCAACTACCTATTAACTTTCTTTCTTCTTCTCTCACCCCATAGCTCTCCCAGATTAATTCTGTTCAGGATACCATATTCCAATAAAATGGGATACATGGTTAAACTGGCTATACTACACTGCTTCTTCCCTTAAGATTTCTAACTGCTACATGTGTACATTATAACACTTGTTTGTGTATGCTCTTGTCCTTTATTTATTTATTTATTGTGAACATTTATATCCCACATATTCCCACCAAGGCGGGCTCTATGTGGCGTACAATACAGGAGAAGGTACATCATAATAACAGTAGTGCAAAGCTGAAGGGAAGGGGGGAAAAAAAGGTAGAGAAGGGAAGGGAGGGGAAACTGAAGGGGAATGGAAGACGGAGATGCAAGGATTAAGCTGCTGAGGAGAATGAATGATCACATAGGTAGGTCTTCAGGGATTTCTTGAATACGCTGTTGTCACGTCTGTGGCCGTGACCACCCTCAGCCTTACCTTCTTTCTGGGGGTCAGCAGCTCTGCTGGCTTCTGTCTGTGTTTGTGTTAGTCTTGTCTCTGTCCTGGTGTGCTGGCTGCTTCCAGCATGAACCTGATTGCTTCACTAGACCTCACCTGTGTGGGCTATGTCTCTCTAGGGAGCCAGCATCTAAGATGGCTGCCACCGGCTCTGCGCCAGCTTCCAAGATGGCTCCTGCTTGTCTTTCCTGTGGGCTCACTTCCTATGTGTGTTAAGCCTCTCTTTGGGGTCAGTGTACTTCCTGCTGCTGGTGACTCATCAGTGAGAGCCTTCATAAGGAAGTGCTGTGCTTGCAGTCGGGGCCTTTGCATAAGTGTTATGCTCTAAGGCCAGGTCAGGTTAGTAAGTGTCTGCTGCAGTACTGCTTAGCCTCTCTCTGGGTTCCAGCCCAGCTTCTTTCTGTGTCTGTGTCTCTGTTGTCCTTCCGTGGGGGGGTCTTCCCTGCCACTGTCTGTCTGTGGACTGCGGTCCTTCCTGGCTTACCCTGAGTTGGGGTGAAGCCTCTGTCTGTGGACTGCGGGTCCTTCCTGGCTTACCCTGTGTTTGGGGTGAAGCCTCTGTCTCTGGCTTACCCTGGGTTGGGGTGAAGCCTTTGTCCTGGTTTACTCTGTCTGTTCTCCTATCTGCCCCAAAGACCCTTGTCCTGTTATTCCTGGTTACTCTGTTTACTCTGTCTGTTCTCCTATCTGCCCCAAAGACCCTTGTCCTGTTATTCCTGGTTACTCTGTTTGCTCTGCTGCCAGCCCAAGACCCCTGGCCTGTTCTTCCTGGTTTGCTCTCTTTACCCTAAGTCCTGCCTTGCCTAGCCTGTGTGCCTACCCTGCTTGTATTACTACTACTACTATTTAACATTTCTAGAGCGCTACAAAGTGTACGCAGCGCTGTACAAACACAGAAGAAAGACAGTCCCTGCTCAAAGAGATTACAATCTAATAGACAAAAAGTAAAGCATTTAGATTTAAAATATTTAAGCAGTCAAGCACAGAGAACAGTCACAGAAGGACTGAAGATGTTGAAGGGTGGTCAGTGTGATTAGGTGTAACTCTGGTTGGAGTAGTGGGAGAAGGTGATAGAAGAATAGAAATGGGTGAGGTAAAAGTAATGAGTGGGTTGATAGGGAGGTTATATAAGACATGTCACTCTAGGGGTGGGTGGATAGAGGGGTAGGGTGGGTGGGACTAAGTCTAAAGCAGGAGAAGGTATTCTCTGCAGCCTATCTGTGAGTATATCCTGAATCCTGTATCTGTCTAGCTAGTGTGTATTTCTTGGGTGGTTATTCCTGTATCCACCTAGCTAGAGGGTTTACCCTGTGGGTATTCCCGGATCCCCGTTCTGCCTAGTGTGTATGCTGCCCTAGTCCTTGCTCCTGCTAGGCTTCTGTACGCCTTGTGTTCCTTGGTCTGTCTTCTGGGTCTTGCTAGTGGCTGTGCAGCAGCACACTGTCTGTGTTTAGTTCCTAGTCTGGTCTCCCTCGTGTATCCCAGACCCAGGGTGGGTCCTCTGGATCTTCAGTTCCTGCCTTATCCTGCAAGTCCTGCCGGCCACCTGCACTTCGGAGCTCAACTCCGAAGGAACGGTGGCTAAGTGCAGGTGAAGCTGTTCCTGTTTCGTCTGTTCTAGTTGCCTGCCTTGTACTACTCCAGTCCAGAGTTCCAGTACTGCTCTTCGGGGTATCCAGTTCCAAGGTGGTCTTGCCTGCCGCTGCCGCTCCTCGGCAGTGGCCCAAGGGCTCATGAACTCCAGTCCTGCCTCGAGGACCTGACAGGATGCCAAGGGCCTCGAGAACGCAACAGCTGTGGTCAGTGGTCGCTTTTAACGCTGACGGGAGAGCATTCCAATAACGGGGGCATTGGTAGGAAAATGAAGAGGCAAAGAGCAGCTTGTATCGTAAGTTCCTGCAGGTAGGGAAGTGGAAGTTGAGGTAGGTGCGGGATGACTGCATGGCATTCCTGGGTGGGAGGTCGACCAGATTGTACATGTAGGCAGGAGTGTCCCCATAAACGATCTTGTGTGTAAGGGCACAGACTTTGAACTCAATCCGCTCCTTGATCGGGAGCCAGTGGAGCTTCTCACGAAGGGGTGTTGCTGCCTCAAATCGAGATTTGCCAAATAGCAGCCTCGCTGCTGTGTTCTGCGCTGTCTGGAGTTTTTTAAGGGCATGCTCCTTACAACCGGTGTAAATACCATTGCAATAATCGAAATGGCTCAAGACGAGGGAGTGAATAAGTGACCTGAAGAGGGCAAATGGCAGGTACTGTTTGATACGCCTGAGGGTCCACATGGACAGGAACATTCGCTTCGTGATGGATGAGATTTGTAGATCAAGAGTCAAGTGGGGATCCAGAATGACTCCTAGGAGTTTCAAACTTGCAGCGACAGGAATGGAGAAGTTTTGCGTAGTAACCGTGACCGGTATGGACTTCTTGAACTCGGAGGAGTGGATGAGGCACTGCGTTTTAACCTGATTAACTTTAAACTTGAATGTGTTAGCCCAGTTGTCGATGATGGTGAGACTGTCCTGAATTTCCGCTGAGATTTCGGCTATGGAAGACCGAAAGGGATGTAGATGTTACATCGTCAGCATAAATGTAGGGATTCAGGCCATGGTTGTGAAGGGCCGTAGCTAGAGGCGTCAGCATGATGTTGAACAAGGTAGGCGAGAGGGGTGAGCCTTGAGGAACCCCACAGCAAGATTTCCAGGAAGGTGAAAAAGAGGACTGGACTTTGACCCGATAGGATCGGCAAGACAGAAATTCCCGGAACCAATCCAAGACGGTATTACCAACACCATTTTCAGCTAGTAACATGAGGAGGAGATTGTGGTCAACCATGTCAAATGCACTTGACATATCAAACTGTAGAAGCAGAATATTTTTACCAAAAGACAGCTCTTTCCTAAAGTTGGACAGGAGAGTAACTAGGACCGTCTCAGTACTGTGGTGAGGTCGGAATCCAGACTGGGAAGCGTGAAGGATCGAAAATTTGTCCAAATAATCAGCAGGCTGAGAATTCACCAAGCTTTACATGGTATAGTAGCAACTGGACGGTAGTTGTTAAGAATACTAGGCTCACTTCTGAACGCCCTATTTCAACTTCATGCAAGTCTATTCACTCTTTATAACCGCCTTGGCTTTTCATTCCTTGTTTCCTCCTTCTTTTGGTGTGCGTTTTAATCTGAGCTTTTCTATATGCTTGTGACGCTACAGTACCCAGAAATATTCCCGCTTTTTAGGAAATGTTATCAATTGTTCTGATACTTTTGACCCTTTTGACCTCCCAATGCTTATTTTCTCTCGCCTCTCTATCCCACGTTCTGATGTATGGTGGTATTGCCGGACCAAGATTCTATATCCCATTTTGCCATTCCAATGGTCTGGTATATGTACTCTTGTTCAATTGGTTATACCCATTGTAATTGCCTATCCTCACCAAGTATCTCGTGTCAAAAGACACGTTCCTAACTCTCCTGATGACACCATCTATCTAGATTATAGGAGTTCCAAGAGGGGTACCTGATCAATTTAAAGCCAGAAATCAGGTATGGGTAGGTCTAGAATCTACTTTGTTTTGGTGGGTCATTATTAATATAAATGATGATTGGATCAATTACATCTATTATAATGAACAAAGATTTATAGTCCGAGAAAATAGACTTGTTCTTGACCAAATTCTTGCCAAAGATGGTGGTGTTTGTATCAGGGGCATAGCCAGACTTCAACGGTAGGGGGGTCCAGAGCCAAGGTGAGGGGGCACATTTTACCCCCCCTGGCACTGCCGACCCCCCCCCCATTGCCGACACTGACCCCCCCACCCGCCCGCCATTGCCGACACCTCCAACAAATTTGACCCCCCCTGCCAATGACCCTCTAGACCCCCGCCCGCCGTCACCTACCTTTGCTGGCGGGGGACCCCAACCCCCGCCAGCCAAAGTCTTCTTCCTTTGTTTGGTTTCTGACTGAGTCTGACTGCGGTCCTTCCTGGCTTACCCTGATCTGCAGGGCTTCGTTCTGTTTCTGTGAGTCTGACGTCCTGCACGTTGTACGTGCAGGATGTCAGACTTAGTCAGAAGAAACCAAACGAAGAAGACTTCGGCTGGCGGGGGTTGTGGTCCCCCGCCAGCAAAGGTAGCAGGCGGCGGGAGGGGGGGTTGAGAGGGTTGCTGGCAGGGGGGGTCCAGGCCCAAATCTACAGGGGCCCAGGCCCCCGTGGCCCCATAGCAGCTACGCCCCTGGTTTGTATTGTACTTCGTGGTCATTGTTGTACTTTTATCCCCAATAATACTGACCCTGATCGTTCTGTTATAAAGGCATTGCAAGGCCTTTCTGCTTTAGCTAATGAATTAGCTACCAATTCAGGTGTTGATACTAGCTGGACATCCTGGTGGAATACAATCTTTGGTAACTGGAAATCTTTTCTCATATCTCTTTTTTGGTTGTCATTTTAGTTTTTGCTTTAATTGTCTGTTGTATTATTCCCTGTGCTCGCAGGCTTGTTTTCAAACTTCTTGCTACTAAAATATACTTCCTTCATGAATTTTGTGTAAACCTACTGCTATTAATTTTCTTAATTTTATTATTTTTAGAACATTTATTGCCTGTAACGCAAGTATACCTCCTTAAGGAAGACATTTATTCTGCTCATACTGCTTTTAGTTGAAATATTCTTCTTCTTTTATATATTTTCTTTTGCCTTTTTATCCAATGAGCTTCCCTGATGTTATTTTGCTATTTCTGACCTGTATTCTCCCATGTCATTCATGCTACAACTTTCACACTTAATTTAAATGTTTCACTCAATTTTTAAATCTTCTCTTTGTAAGATTGAGTGTAATGTTTAGGTTTATATTCAGCATTTTTGTTGGTTTAGTCGCTTACTGGTTACATGAGTTTATCCTTCTAGAGTTTATTTCAACTCCCCAGGCATAGATAGGTTTAGTTTGGGTTCCTTCCTTTTCAAACTGTTGTACCCTTCATCGATGGACATCGATTGAATTGCCGGCTGATTATTATCTGTACAGGTATGATTTCTCAATCATCAAGAGAGGAATGAATTGATGTGCACTTTTCTGACCACTGACAGGTCATTTATGACCTATGAACTGCATGGCTAAAATGACTCAAAATGCCTCAGAACTGTATTTTCTGAAAAGCTGACTTTCTGCTGAGAGTTGCAAGGTCGTGCTGACCCAGCAAGGAGTGCTCTTCCCCCTCTCCTGGCAGAACTGATGCCGGCTCAGATAGGGAATATATTTACAGTTTGGGAACGAAGACGTGTTGAGTCAGCACAGTGATAAGACCCGAGTCCTTGGCAAATTCTTGTAACGAAATGGCACTGCAATCTTCAGTAAAAGAACCTTGGACTTATTTTAAGATGCTGTGTTTTGTAAACATTCAGATATCGTGTTCTGTGTTCCAGAACATCTAGATATTGTGTTTCATTCTATGTAAACAATGGGGTTAGACAGAAAGTAGCTGACATTGCAAGTTGTAGACTGGATGGGAGGGGGATTGATGCTCAATCCACGGTATATAAGGCACTGCTGTGCTGTATTAGATAGAGGGAGAGATCATCCACAGTAAGTGTGTCTTTACCACAGTGATATCTCTTCCTCTCATAACAAATGTTGCTATTTGTTATGGCCTAATTACCTTAACTAATTCCCTACCTAATTACCTTACCTAATTCCCTAATTACTTTACCTAATTCCTTACCTAATTCCCTAATTCTTTTACCTAATTCCCTAATTACCTTGCCTGATTACCTTGTCTGATCACCCTGCCTAATTGTTTTATTGCCTAATTAGTTCATTGTCTAATTACTTTATCATCTGATTGCTTTGTTATTATCTATACTGGAATAAAGACTACCCCTTTGGAAGGAAACTAGCCTCTGATCTCTCTGTCACACTATATCTTGGGAATGGCTGGTCCACTGTATCTTGGGGTAAGTGTTAGGAGACAGAAACCCTATTGCTTCACCTGTCCAAACTATTATATTCCATATGACAGGTGAAAGGATAAGAGAGAAGAATATCACGGCCTACTCTTGGACTGGGTGGTTATCAGGGGAGGACCATATTATGGCCTTCACTAAGGCTCCACTATAAACACATCTCACTCCTTTCTAGGCATCCTAATCCCTTCTATCTTTCCTCTACTCTCCATTAATGCATTTCAACCCTCTGCTCTTACTATCCTCCTCTGGCTCATCTCCTTGACTTTCTCCGTGGCTTCTCCCATCTAGTTCCCCCATTCCCAGTTTCTCCCCTCCCTCCCTCCATCCACCCTTGTAGACCATCATCTCCTTTCTGTATTAACCCCCCCCCCCCCCCCGTAGCCTGACACCTGCCTGCGCCTTCCTTCCACCCCTAGCATATTCCTGTACCATCTATTCCTTTGTTCCCTCCCTGCCCCAGGGGGGAAACATCTCTTTCTCTCCCTACCTCCCTCCAATTGTCCAACATCTCTCCCTCCCCTCCATTCCCATGTTTGACTGACTGGGATGACTGATTGACTCGGCTGGCTGACTGATTGACTTCATGACTGACTGTGTTGATCAACTTAACTGACTTTCATCATTTCTCTCTCTTTTTTTCCTCCCTCCCTGCCCTTGTAGTCCAATACCTCTTTCTTTCTCTTTCCTTCCACTCTCGTCCATAAATTCTATTTTTCCTTCCCTCCCCTCCACCCTTGGGTCCGTCATTTCTCTCTCCCTCTATCCCCCCCCCCTCCACTCCACCCTCTGTTCCATCATTTCTTTCTCTTTCTTCTTCCTTCCACTCCATCCCCGGTCCATCATTTTCCTCTCTCTTTCTTCCCTCTCTCCCTGCCCTTACAGTAATTTCTTCCTCTATCTTCCTTCCCTCCCTCCAGTTCGAGTCTATCAATTCTTTTTATTTCTGCCCTCCGTTTATCCTTTCCCTCCCCCTCACTTTCTATCCTTCCCCTCCACCCTTGGGGTCCAACATATCTCCCCCAGTTTACCTTACACTGTGACTCCAGGAGGTCTCTGGCAAAGGCAGCACTTCACAGATGCTGTTTGCAGCCTGCTCGGAGCCTCTCTTGTGCTGCAACCCATCCCTGTGTAAACAGGAAGTTGTATCAGAGGGGCAGGTAGTGGCAGAAGAGATACTCTAAGCAGGCCACAAGCAGTGTCTGTCAAGTGCTACCACTGCTGGGGACCTCCTGAGAGACACGGTGTAAGTTAGACCTGGGGAATGCTGGATTGCAGAAAGGGAGGAAGGAATGGAAAAGACAGGGAGAAATGCTGGGTAGAGAGGAGGTAGGTGATAGCATGCTGGATCAGGTAGGGGGAGGCATTGGGCCTCCAGCTGCCCCATGACCTCAGACATTGCCCCTGGACCCGAGTATTATTTCAGCCTCCTTGTGTACATGAGTGTTTTCATATCTCAATTTTTTTCACTGACACTCATACTCCATTCTCACCTTCTGTATTCATGTACATTTCACCCCACCTTTCTTACATCCTTGGGGACAACTGCTTGAATGGGAATTCTATATGGACACCAAGATTCCATTATAGAGTATTAGCACAAATCAGTACATATGTGCCTAAAATCAGACACATCCACTTACGCCATATCAACAGTAGGTGTAAATATGCACACCTAAATGTAACACTCTAGCATATAATTTACAGTATCCTGCAAGTGAGGCATGTGGGAGCCCTGCCTATGCCCCAACCATGCTCTGTCCATGTGTATGCCCCTTGCATTTAGGCGCTAAGCAAATTGGGTGCCTAAATTATTGAATAGCACTAAGTATGCACATAGCACTAAAACACAATAAAGACCTAATGCCAAAAAACCAACACGCTAAGTGCTATTCTATAAATGGGGATTAAAGTTAGGTGCCATTTATAGAATACACAGTGCCAGGATTGGTGTCTAAATTTTGACGCGAGAACTTACACCAAATAAACCCTGGTGTCTAAATAAGGCGCGGATACCCCTTATTCTATAATACCCCTGATCTGCCCTTGACTCTCCCATGTCCGTGCTCCCTTTTTGGAGCTGCTCGTGAAATTTATACACGGATCCATACGACTAAAAATGAGCAAGCAAATTTCAATTAAGGCCAATTAGTGTAGATAATTGATTAGCCCCCAATTATCGTCACTATTCCATTATTCCATTAAATTGCGCATGCAAATTGTGTATGCCCCCAGATTTGCAGATGCAATTTTAAACACAATTTATAGAATTTTGGGATAAGTGTACACCCTCCCAGTAGCAGAGGTGGAAGCCCCATTAATTACCACACATCCTTGAAGCAGTGGACAAAATGCTTCCCATTGTCGGGCAGTTGAGGCAGCTACATACAGAATGGCTCTTTTTTCAAAAGCTAAGTATATATTTTATATGTAGTTTGGCCTCTAAATAAGGTGTGTTCCTAAGACTAAGATGAAGTAAAGTAATATAAAAATACAAAAACATACAAGAGGTTTTTCATGCCAGTGATAGTACTGTAGCCAGTTTATGACTGCCAGAAAATTATAGTCGGTCTGGTTCATTGAGGCTTTTTCCTCTCAGCGTGTGTTTTTTTACATGATAGAACTTTTTCATAGAAATCTGGGTGCTATATATTTAGGTGAGAGTATTATCTAATGATTATGTGGATTATTAAGTGTACACTTACCCATAGAAGTGCTAGTACTTTATGATTTTAGCGTGCAAAATGCGCTTACATTTAGGTGCTAAAGTTATAGAATGAGGGGGTAAGTGTCACTTTTGAGTGATAAACAATGCTTTCCCTGCTGAGGGCTGTGAATTTTGCCTTCTCAACATTCCTGGTGTGAACTGCCACTGAGCCAATCATGCTGGTCCATTTTGCATGTTTTTAAATGGCACCATATAGAACTGAATTCCTTGTAATACTAACATCAAAATTATCCAAAGATGATGTACATCAAGATTTCATCTCTGTGAATGTACTTCTTGTAAACCGCCAAGAGCTCTATGGATTGTGCGGGTTATAAATGTTACAAATAATTAAATAAATGAACTTTCCAGAGCACACAATAGTCTTCTTGATCCATCACCTCTAGAGGACTCTTATGTTAGTCCAATAAAAAGCATTACAATCTGGAAAGTCTCTATTTTTCTGCAGTAACAACGCCACTATTAGAACTTTGTACTTAATGAAGAGGAAAACCTTTAATCAAGGTCTAAAAGGGTATATTCTCACGTTATTTCTCTTTAACCTGTGAACACTGCAACAGTTCTCTAGGGTTATGAGGAAGATATCCTCATAGGAGGTTTTACAAAAATATTAACATACTTCTTGTATGATTCATCTAGATTAGAGCTTCCAAAACCTGGGCTATGGGTCTTATGGCCAGTCATGTTTTCAGGATCCACAATGAAAATGTATCAGATAAATTAGAACACACGGGGACTCTGATGTATGCAGATTTTTCTTAGGTATATTTATTCATATTTTTATATTTTAATATTTATTCATAATTAGCTCACACAGTTTTCAGTGAATCAATGTGAGTTACATTGAAGTATACAAGGTATTTTCCTCTCCCCGAGGCAATGGAAGGTTAAGGGGCTTGCTTAAGATCACAAGGAGCAGGAGCACGGTTAAAATTGGGCTTCCTTGGTTGTCAGCCCAGAGCTCTAACCACTACACCACTCCTCCCAAGGACTTCTCACCTTTCTGTAGGCCTCCCTCCCCCAGTGCCTGTCTGTACATATCCATGGAATCTAGGGGTTTGGGGGCAGGAGTTTCTCCTTCCAATGCAAATTCCAAATGGCACAGGTGTCCTCTAGCAATAAGTACCTCTAAAGGTTGCCAGCACCTTTTTTGAACCTGGCATCAGTAAGAGTGACTGTAGATCACTTCTACCCCAGAATCCCTAGACACCACAAATAGGGCCCTTATATGGCAGATTGACTCCTAGTGGTTGTTCTGCAAAACAATTGCTAAGGTCACTGGCGGCATTTTGAACCCAGAACTGGCAGGGGGCAGGAGTGACTGGGGATTACGCTTACCCTGAAACCCTTAGGACACCAGGGATTTCTACAGTAGGCTGGGGGAGGGGGGAACTACCAGAGAGCAGGCAGTCACTAGGAGAAAGGAGGAGCTCTTTTGGGTTTATGATGGGAGGGGGGTCTTCTGGAGGGGGTGTTGCTTTGGAGGGAAGAGAGAGAAGTCTTTAATGTCCAATGCATCTGAAATGTCCCACTGGAGCTTTTAGCTGTTGTTATTTTTCCAGGAATAATGCATCTTACATTACTACTACTACTAATCATAATAATAATAACTTCCTCAGCTGGGTGATTGATAAATGACTTTGTAACTATCAAGCTTGGTTTGTTCGCAAAGTAGATACCATATCCTTGATGCAAGCAACTGCTGAAACGCAGACACATTGGGTTTGCATTCATTAAGTAAATCACCGTGTGCCATACTTGGTGTCACCAAATTATTAAAACTAGAAATAAACATAAAGTTGAATTAATAAAAAAGTTTCAAGCATAAATATTAGGTCTGCAGTGAATATTCGTATTCGATTTGATCCCGAATAGTACCACAAATACATTATTCGGATTCTGCCAAACAGTGATTTAAATTCGAATATGAATAATCTGGCGCTATATTATGCTAAATCCTACTGAAATAAACACTTGATCTCTGATTTCACGTTGCTTCTTTTATTATTTGTTACGTTAAAGTTCAATATCCATGATTAACATTCAGTAATTGTATTTGGCTGAATAATATTTTTCATTATTCATATTCAGCCGAATAGTAAAATAGCTATTCGGTACAGCTCTAATAAATATACCAGTCTCTAAAAAGCAATGTAAAGCTAGTGTAGTGGTAGAACTAGAGGACATGAACTGATGTTGGAAAGGAGTTGACTTAAGAGTAACCATTAGAAAGTACTTTTTCCTGGAGAGGGTGGTGGATACCTGGAATCTTTCATGCTGGAGTTGGAAGAGAGGAAAACAGTAATGGAATTCAAAAATGCATGCGATAAACACAAAGGATTCCTATATGGAAAGAAAATGGAATTTAAAAAAAAACAGCACTGCTTAGATGGCAATTCCAGTAATTGGGCAGATTTTTATGGTCTGTGCACCGAATATGGATAGATAGATCTGGATGGGCTGGAGTGGGGCTTTGAGGGAAACTCCAGTAGTTGAGGAGTAAGACCAGTACTAGGCAGACTTCTATGATTTGTGCCCCAAAAATGGCAAGGACAGATCAAGATCAATTATGTACATGTTATATCACATCTTATCATATGCTATGAGTTTATCTTGTTGGGAAGACTGGATGAACCATGCAGATATTTTACTGCCATCATCTACTATGTTACTAGATGAAAGCAGTTGTGTGAATTGCAGTTCTAGAAACTGGTTTACATAGCATTTACAGAAATCTTCCAGAGAATGTATATAAAAATGTTTGTGCTTAAGGGTGCTCATGGGCTTGCAAAGTAGAATCACAAATCCCCTCCTCCCAGCCAAGGAAGCGGACAGGGCTGAATCAGAGAGTACTCAGACAGACAGACAGACATACACACACACAAAAACAAATATGTGGGTGCACATGCACCCCTCCACCACACTGGAGCCTCAACCTCAACCATTCATCACCTTCCTTAGCAAAATGCTAAGAAGAGTTAAAAAAAAGAATAAACTTTCCAAAACAACTCACTGTTTCTGCAGACCAAAATAATATATACTCTGTTTCATGCCAAGTGACCTACAAGTTCTGCTGCTGCTCTCTTGTTAATTCTTTCCAGATAGGTCACTGTGAACTCCAGGAGGTTTGGGCAGGTATTCTGTAATTCGGTGGACCACAACCCAATCTTCAGGATATTACTAGCCACCAGGATTATCAGGCTATCAATGGTCAATATGCATGATATATATCTGCAAATACTGAGGTGTTGTATGCAAACTCACTCATGCATATTCATTGTGGCTAGCCTGAAATCCCTGAGAACTGGGCTGAGAACCACTACTATGATGAATCAATTCTCAGCCAGGCCCAGCTCAGATTTCAGAGAAAGAGAGAAATAAACTGGGCATTGTCTGGACCTAGGAAGGTTCACTTGTTTTGTTCACATGGGAGGAGCTGTGGTGTACAGTTTAGCCATATTTTATTTTTTATTGTTTTATTTATTTGGATTTTGCTCACACCTTTTCGAGTAGTAGCTCAAGGTGAGTTACACTGGGTATTTTCCTGAGGCAATGAAAGGTTAAAATGACTTGCCCAAGATCACAAGGAGCAACAGTGGGATTTGAACTAGACACCTCTGGATGTCAAGACCAGAGGCGTAGCCAGGTTCTGATCTCAGGGGGAGCAGACTTTTATAAAATTGGCGCCGGTTGGTGTCAGCTAGACAGCAGTGTCTGTGTTGTTGCTCAGGTGCTATGGCGGGCAATGATTAATTCAGGCTGTCTCTGTTGTGTCCTGCCTACAAGGAAACAATAAGTTACATCAGGAGGAGGCAGGACGCAGAAGAGGTCCCTGGACTGGCCAGAGCAAGCAACCTGTCTTCTTAACTACAAAGTAAAAATATTCAAGAATAGCACACACATTCCTTCCACTGCTAGACACCTTGTTTAAATCAGATGGGCTTTTGTTTGTGTGGTGACTGGCAAGGGGGTACTCCAGGACTGCCCTAGAACACAAAACTTACCACACCATAACAGCCCTAACCCACCTATCAGAAGAGAGTGCTATATATATTACACTGGACTGGAGCATCAATATACCTACTATTGGAAAATGGAACAAACTGCACTGTTACACATTCCTACACAGACACTACATGCTAGCAGAATCCTTCACCTCAGTCACACATGCAGAACATGGACAGGCCCTCATCCAGTGGCGTACCTAGGGTAGTTGACACCCGGGGTCGGTCATTTTTTAACACCCCCCCCCCAAATCCAGTACTAGGCATGCCGAGAATACAAAACACTCAGGACCTATAGAGCAATTCTACCATACCATAAGCAGTCATTTCTACGAGTCACACAAGGAAAAGGAAAGCATCTTAAACACTATAGTGAGCACTAGAACATCAATTCACCTATTGTAAAATGAAACCAGACAGAATAGTACAGATCGTAGATCCTGCACAGTCAATGCCAACTGAAAGCCATGTCTTTTTCACAAACACAGATACACCCTAATCCACTATAGAATAAGTAATCATAAACTTTCTATTTAGACAAAAATTAAACAGAACCCCCAATGCCAGACTCTGCATACAATGCAACACCACAGAAACAGAAACTGTCCCCTAGTACTGTACAAAATATAAAGACAGCAGATGTAAATTTGAAAAAAACTAACAAGTACCAATCACCACTTTACAAATTAACAAATAGAAATAAAACAAATATAGAAAGTAAAATAATACCATTTTATTGGACTAATACATTTAGCTTTCAGAGGCCAAAACCTCCGTCCTCGGGGCAGTACAGTATAGTGCTGTTACAGTATCCTATCCTGACCTGAGGAAGGGGGTTTTGTTCTCCGAAAGTTAGTCAAAATGTATTAAAATTAGTCCAATAAAAAGATTACCTTATTTACATGTTCTATTATAAACATTTAACACATCTACAATACTTTATCCTAAAGCAAAAAAAATAAAAAAATATATTTTATTTACAGTTGTCTCTGGTTTCTGCTTTCCTCATCTTCTTTTCACCGTCTTCCTTCCATCCAGCATCTGTCTTCACTCTCTCTCTCTCTCCCTTCCATCCACTGCCTGCCCCTTCAATCCGCCATTTGCCCTCCCTCTCCCATCCATCCAGGGTCTGCCCTCCCTCTCGCTCCCCCTTCCATCTAGGATCTGTCCCCTCTCTCTGCCCCTTTTTTCAGCCCCCAGTTCCAGCCCCCTTCTCCCCTCTGAACACCCCCACCCCAGTCCCCTTCTCCCCTTCCCTTCTCCCCTGAGATCCCCACCCCAGTCCCCTTCTCCCCTCCCCTGTCTGAGATCCCCACCCCAGTCCCCTTCTCCCCTCCCCTTTTCCCCTCTGAACACCCACACCCCAGTCCCCTTCTCCCCTCCCCCTCCCCTGTCTGAGATCCCCACCCCAGTCCCCTTCTCCCCTCTGAACACCCCCACCCCAGTCCCCTTCTCCCCTCCCCTTCCCCCCTCTGAGACCCCTACCCCAGTCCCCTTCTCCCCACCCCAGTCCCCTTCTCCCCTCCCCTTTTCCCCTCTGAACACCCCCACCCCAGTCCCCTTCTCCCCTCCCCTTCCCTTCTCCCCTCTGAGATCCCCACCCCAGTCCCCTTCTCCCCTCCCCTGTCTGAGACCCCCACCCCAGTCCCCTTCTCCCCTCTGAACACCCCCACCCAAGTCCCTTTCGCCCCTCTCCTTCCCCACCTCAGTCCCGTTAAAACCGGCGCAGCGTCGCAGGCAGCGGCTCGTGCCCTGCTTGTAAAAAAAAAAAATCAAATCTCCTTCCTTCTCCTCGTCTTGACGTCGACTCGGGCCTTCCAATCAAATTGATTGGAAGGCCCGAGTCGACGTCAAGACGTCAAGACGAGGAGGAGAAGGAAGGAGATTTGATTTTTTTTTTTTTTACAAGCAGGGCACGAGGCGCTGCCTGCGACGCTGCTTCGCCGGTTTTTTTAATGTGCGGCGCCGCGGGAACGGCCACGGGAGGCGGCGGGAGCGGAGCACCCCCCACCCACTGGCACCCGGGGCGGACCGCCCCTACCGCCCCCCCCCCCCTTGGTACGCCACTGCCCTCATCTATATAAACATAAGATTAGCCATACTGGGTCAGACCAATGGTCCATCTAGCCCAGTATCCTGTTCCAACAGTGATCAACCCAGGTCAGAAGCACCTAGCAGAAACCCAAATTGTGACAACATTCCACTCTACCAATCTAATACAGAATAGGGAGCCACGAAAAAACAACAACCCACCAACAACAGAATTGAAATAGAGACCCCCCCCCCCCCACACACACTCTCTGTCCAAGGAAGCCAGACTCTATAAACAGTGCAATACTAGTAGAAAAGACCCAGAAATGCATTTTCTCCTGTACATTTTACAAAGCAGGTACATCTCAGTCCTTACAAAGTATTAAATAAAGTTTTCTACCTTTGTTGTCTGGGAATTTGGCTGGTCCCAGTCTTTTTTTCCATATTCCATGAGTCAGCCTTACAAATTCTTTTCCAGGCTGGCCTTTCCATTTCTTCTCTCACCTCTTGTCTTCTTCCTTTCCTTCTCTACATCTATTTGGCACTGATCTTGCATTTTACGACCCCACTATCAAATAGCTGTGTATAGAGCTGCCATGTGATCCAGTTCCAGACAGTGGCGTTCCTGGGGGGGGCTGGAACCCGGGGCGGATCGCCGATGCGCCCCGCCCCCCGGGTGCAGCACCCCCCCCCCCCGCTGCAGCGCGGACCCCCCCCAGTGAAAGGACACCCCCGTGAAGGAATCCCCCCCGCCGGGTGCACGCCGCTGGGGGGGTGCCGTGCGCGCTTGTCCTCTGTTGTTCCATGCTTCTTCTCTGCCCCGGAACAGGAAGTAACCTGTTCCGGGGCAGAGAAGAAGCATGGAACAACGGAGGACAGGCGCGCGCGCGGCACCCCCCCAGTGGCGTGCACCCGGGGCGGATCGCACTCCCCCCCCCCCCTAGGAACGCCACTGGTTCCAGAAGAGAGATTTTTCAACCATTCCTAGTGTGAACTCACATCCCAAATTCATATGGGATTTGCAGTCCCTGATTCTACCAGGAATCCTGTTCAGAAGGAAGGGATCCTCAGGAGCCTGGTCTCCTGCAGAAGAAAACAGTCCGCCGCCACGGCAGAGAGGCCATCGAACGCCAAGCATCTTGCCCTCTGGGAGGCGACACTAGCCACATTAAGTGTGGCGAATGTTAACAGCAGTCCCGCCATCTTTGTGCCGTTCCATACCCCCCCGCCCTCCTGGCTACCTTCCCTCTGCTCCATACTACCTCCAGGGATCCCTTCCCCTTCCCCCTCCCCTTCCTCGTCCACCCAGTCCCGGACCCCTAGCTCAAAAAGCCCCTCCCCCTTTCCTTACTTTCTTCCTCCCCTTCTTCCTCTTTTCTTCGTCCACCTCCCTCCCTCCTTGGGAGTCGTCCACTGACCCTCCTCCCCCTGCCCCCTCTCCCGCCCCTTCTGCGACCCCCTCCATCAATCCTGCCTCCAGCCCATCCTCCCTCCCCTCTCTTGCCTTCATCCCAGCCTCCTGTCCTACCCTCCTTTTCTCCCCCACCCTCCCTTCAGCCCCCCCAATCTGCCCCCCCACCTCCCCGACCTCCTCCATTACCATTTCCTCCTCTTCGTCCCTCAAAACCTTCTCCCTCTTCTTCTTCTTCCTTTTACCCGCTGTTCCCTTTTCAGCATCTGCCATGCTTTCCAACCCATCCTGCCGGCTCACCCCAACCTCTCCTTCCTCTCCTGCCAGTTCGTCACCCCCTCCCTCATCTTCCATTCCCCTAAATCTGTTCTCTACTTCTATCCCCATTCCTGCCCCTCCTCCCATACCCGTCACCTTCCGTTGTTTTTTTGACACCTGCGTCCAACCCTCATCTGCCCCGTCCTGCCGCTTCCGCCCTTCCCCCAACCCTCCCCCACCTCCCACTCCCTGTCCCTCTGCAGCTTCTTCCCCCCCACCCCGGGAACCTGATCTCGCCCTACATTCCCTCCCCCTCTCTCCCTCTGAACTGGACCGCCCCCTCCCATGTCCTCCTCTCCCCCGTTATGGGAGGCCCAAGGGCAAGCTCTGAATGCATGCCCCAGACCCCCACACAAATTACACCGGATAGATGCACAAGACTCCGTAGGATGCTCCTTAGACCTGCACTTCCTACACTGCCGTACTGGGCACGACATACTAAAATGTCTGAATGACCCGCACTTGTGACATTGCCGCGGCTGCCCCTTGTAAAAGCAGAGGATCCGATCCCTGCCAATGAACGCCGCGGAGGGAATGTGCTGGGCCACGTGCCCTGCCTGCTTCAGCCTAACCTGCGCACCCCATCCTCCCGCCCACACCCTACTGGGGTCAGGGAGCTTGGACAAGGGGGTACGCAATTCTGCGTACTGCTGTAGCCAGAAGGCCAGGTCCGCCCCTGAGATGGATTCATTTCGGACCAGCAGAGTTACCTGCACCAGGTCAGGTCTGCTGATCGGTATGGCCCTAAAGTTTCTCCAATCCCCTTTCCCCCTTACCCCCTCGTATTTCTCCCAGAAGACCTCCATGCCTCGCTGGGTCAGAAAACTAACATCATATTCTGGGATATTCACCAGGTGGATACAGGCATAGAGGTCCTCTGGGAGAAATCCTAAACCCAGGACCAACTTCAGGGCCTCATCCCTACTTGGCATCCCCCCCTCCCCCACCCACCTTAACTGAACCACATTCCTCCTTTTGGGAACCTGGCCCCCCACCCTCCCCCACTGCTTCCTGCCCCTCCATTCCCCCTGCGCCCGTCCTTCCCACCTACTACCGCCGCAAAGGATGGAGCACCCCCCACCGTCCCCCTCCTCCATCTCCTGCACTGAGACCCCCCTGCTCCTGCTGCGCCGTACCCCCCTCTCTCTCTTGTCCCCCTCTCAGCCTCCCTCCCCTCCCTCCCTTCTATCAGCAGACTTTGCACATCCCCTGCCTTCACAGTGTCCTTCTGTACCATTTCCCCTGCAGCAAAAAAACTGCCATTGTCCCCTTCAACACGTTCACTAGAGACAGTGAGAGCAGGTTCCCCTAAATACTTGTTCCCCTCCCAATGCCCCTGACCCCCTCCCCCTCCCACCGAGCCAACCCTCCCCTCCCGAACACTCCCCCCTGGCTCGCACTCCCGCAGCCTGGCCAACTTCAAAGTCAAAGGTACCAGTCAAGTTTCCTTCTGGCGCACACTGCAAGGCAAACACCTCCCGCTCCTCCCCCCTCCTTCCCCCCCGGAACCTGCTCTCTGTGCTGTGTCCCTCCTTGCAACGTGCTGCTCCAGCTTTCCCTGTGCGGGCCCGCTGTTTTCCTGGGAACTGGTCTCCCCTCTGGCGTCCTGCTTCATTGGGACTTCCTGCTCTGCCGTTTTGCCAAGTAAGCGTGGCTTCCCGCACTCCAGCACCGCTCGCTCTCCCAAACGTGGGGAATCCTCCTGCGCTGTAGCATTCTCCCCTACCGGCCACTGCAGCTCCTCTGCGGCCATCCCTGCTCCTCCAGCCCGATTGGCTGGCGCTTCCTGCTCCAATGTGCTGGGCGGGCGTGGCATCCCGCCACCCGGCAGTGCAGTGCCTTGCCATTCTGAACCTTTTTGTGGGGAACACTGTGTGTCCTCCTGTGCTTTCTCTATTGAAAACCACTCCTCGTCTTCACCTGCCTTTCTTCCTGCATTCTCCTTTAAGAGGCAGCTCCCTGCTGGAACATCTCCACTTTCAGTCCTTAGCCCTGCTGCAGGCTGATTGGCTGGAACATCCTGCTCCTCAGAGCTTTGTGGATGAGGCCTCCCAGGCTGTGCTGGGGCAGGCATTTTTTCCTTGCCGTCTGTTCCTACTACAGGCAATGGGAACAGGACAACCTGTGGCTGCAATTGCCTCTGCCTACCCCTTGCCTCTTCTCCAGGTAAGTTCTCTGTTTCAACTTCCACCACCACTTCTGTGGAAAAAGGTCTCTCTCCTGAAATTCCAGCCTCTGTTTCAACAATGTGAAAAGTCTTAGTGTTAAAGTTTTTTTCCTGTTCTGCTCTCCCACACTCAGGTGCTCTCAATGAGGCTTCCACAGCCCCACCTTCAGTCCTGCTTACTCCAGAAGCTGCCTGGGTGCTTGTTCCTGGCAGCTCCCCTGATGCTTCAATGTTCTGGGGTCCAAAGCCTGGGCTGATTCCTTCCTGCTCTGTTTGTTGCTTCCACTGTACCGAGGCTGACGGGGCCTGTCCCCCCGTCCATCCTGTCTCTGTTGATATAGAGTTCTCTCAGAGGATTTCCAGGGCCTTTCCTAGAGTGCCCTCAGTAGCTGTTCTTTTTTCTGGAGAAGCCTAAGCAGCCTGGTTTCCTCTTTCATATAGGTCTTGCGATGCTCTGCTGGGGCCAGCCTGCTCAGGGCTTTTGCCATTTTGACTCGCTTCCTCAGCTCCACCACCTCTTTCTCCATACTTTTAATTCTCTTCACCATTTTAATTATGCTACTGGCCGGGTCCTCTGGATCCTGGCAGTAGTCCACAAGCTCTTCCTCCTCTAGCTCGTCACTGTCCTCACTGCCTTCCTCCTCCACCTCCTGCAGGGCCTCCTGACAGATCTCCATTACCACTCTCCTTCTCAGACCAGCTCTTCTCTAGGGCCTCCGCCAGCTCTCTCCCCCCCCTCACCTGCTGGACGTCGTGCGGCTGCGAGGGGGGTACCAGTCCAGCTTCCTCCCTTGGAGTCTGGCCCTCTTCTATCCACAGGGCTCCTTGCCCTCCTCCCTGCGACACTTAAGGGAGGGGACCGCTTTTCCTGACCCTCTGGTCCCTGAGCCCAAGAGGCCCCATGGCCTGGGCCTGTCCTGGGGAACGCTCCCCAGAGGCCTTCCACATCCTTGAGGAGGGAGCTAGGCCTCACTCCCTTCCCACTGGAAGTCTGCAGAGCTCTCTGAAACACCTCCTTCCACATCAGCAGACTGGATGGACCATGTAGGTCTTTTTCTGCCGTCATCTACTATGTTACTATGTTACCCATCAAAATCTGTGCTTCAGTACATCCAAAATGACTTAAGAAAATGCACTTGGATCCCTCTACTGTTTGAACAATTTATTTTCTCATTCGCTGTCTCTCTTCTGTTTTTCTCCATTTCTTCTGCTATTACAGGCTCTTTTGCCCATCTGATTTCTTCTGTCTCCAAGTGCACCAACCTTCTTTCCTCTGCACCACTATTTGTCTTGTCCAGCATCTCCCTTCTGTGTCCCTTGTCCCTATACTACCCTCAAAGTTCAGCATCTGCCATTTCTGTGTCCCCATCTCCCCCCTTTTTCAGCACAAGCCTACCTGGTCTCCTCATCTCTCCCTTTTCTAGCATCTGCCATTCAGGTGCCCCATCTCTCCCTTTTTCTAGCATTGCCCTTTCTCCCCATCTTCCCCCTTTTTCCAGCACTACCCCTGTGTTACCATCTTCTCCCTTTCCCAGCATTACCTCTTTGTCCCCATCTCACTCCTTTTTCACCATTGTCCCCATATCTCCATTCCTCCTTCCAGTGGTGCCCCTCTGTGTCCCTATCCCCCTCCTTTTCAGTACAGCCCCTATCTTCCCCCCCTTTTCAGTATGCCCCTGGGTCCCCATTTCTTAATTTTCCAGCACTGCCTCTTTGCGTTCCAATGTCCCTCTCCTCTCCCTGTCCATTATTGACTATCCTGCTTATAATCGAAAGAGAAAAATGCCTATATTTCGACCCAAATCAGTAGATGGGCGTTTTTCTCGCAAAGGTGCCCAAATTGGTATAATCGAAAGCTGATTTTGGGCGTTTCCAACTGCACTCCGTCACGGAAACGAATAAAGTTGATGGGGGCGTGTTGGAGGTGTGGTGGAGGCGGGACTGGGGCGTGGTTATCAGCTGAGGAGAGATGGGCGTCTTTAGCTGATAATTGAAAAAAAAAGCGTTTTGACCGCGATTTTGGGTCACTTTTTTTGGACCCTTTTTTCTCACGAACAAGTCCCAAAAAACTGCCCCAACTGCCCAGATGACCACTGGAGGGAATCGGGGATGACCTCCCCAGACTCCCCCAGTGGTCACTAACCTCCTCCCACCAAAAAAAAACCCCACTCTAAAAACTTTTTTTCCAGGCTGTATGCCAGCCTCAAATGCCATACCCACCTCCATGACAGCAGAATGTGTTCGATCCTGTCACAGCCTTTCCCTGGGTCAGATGTGGCTCTCGGGTGCAGTACAGGGTCACATCAGCATTGCATTGTGGTGGGTGTAGGGTATTGGGCTCCGTGATTTCATTAGCTTGTGTTACAGTCTCACAATGTTGGTAGTTGGTAGGCTCTTCTCCCATGGTGCTTTTCCCCCTGCCTACTGGGTCAGAGTGTGCCCTGTTGTGTTTCCTGTTGTAGTCCATGCGGTAGTGGCCATTTTTGTAAGCCAGTTTTAGTTCCCTTTCCTGTGTTAGCCACGTTACAGAACTTAGTTCTTCCCTTGAATGTGGCTGAAAGAGGGCATTGTACACCATTCTGCCAGCTCTGACCTACTGCTAATCTCAGTACCAGGGACACTTGTTGCCAGTGGGGCACAACCTCTGATCTGCAGTTAACTGTGAGTAAACGCGGTTATTCCAATAAAGGACGTTTTTGGAGAGATTAGTCTTCAGGTGTCAACTGGTGTGCCAATGTTACACAGCAGCAACAAGTCCTAGAGGCCTGCGTGTATGCAGGTCCCTGGAGCACTTTTAGTGGGTACCGCAGTGCACTTCAGCCAGGTGGTCCCAGGCCCACCCTCCCTCCCCCTGTAACACTTGTGCTGGTAAATGGGAGGCCTCCAAAACCCATTGTACCCACATGTACCCTTCACCCCTAAGAGCTATGGTAGTGTTGTACATTTGTGGGTAGTGGGTTTTGGGGGAGGGGGGTTGGGTGCTCAGCACCCGTGGTAAGGGAGCTATGCATGTGGGAGCGTTGTCTGAAATCCACCGCACTGACCTCTAGGGTGCCCAGTTGGTGTCCTGGCATGTCAGGGGGGCGAGTGTACTACGAATCATGGCCCCTCCCACGACCAAATGGCTCGGATTAGGAGGTTTTTGAGCTGGGCGTTTTTAGTTTCCATTATCGCTAAAAAAAACAAATGCCCAGCTCAAAAACGTCCATTTTTTCGAAAATACGGTTCGGCCCGCCCCTTCACGGACCCATTCTCAGAGATAAACGCCCATGGAGATAGGCGTTTGCATTCGATTATGCCCCTCTATGTCCAGCATTTACCCTTCTCTCTCCCCATGTTAACCTTCTTCCCCGTCTCTTTCAGTGCTCCCCATCCTCCTTGGGGCCACATATCTCCTTGGCCTGCTCCCACGGTCCATCCTCTGGCAGCTCCAAGGAGGTTTAATAGACAGGAGGCCAAGTGACATCAAAATGTTGAAACCAATTAGGCCAATCTCAATTTCCCCTTCGCCATGCAGCTGTCATTGCTGTACTCTCAAAACAAAGCAAGCAAACCTATGAGAGCTGCTGCATCCACGTTGTCACTCTTTATTGTTAAAAAAAAAAAAAATCCTTTATCCTCCACATTTTAAGACACTGTCTATCCTGCTGGATAGTGACGGCACGAGGAAAGCAAGTTTGGTCCAGTGAAGACTAACTCAAAATAACTTGTTTCTTAGCTGGGCCCTAGTATTACCATATTAAAAATGCAACCATACCATGCCTCTGTAGCTATGTTCCACTAATGTTAAACCGTTAACTGGATTTCTTGAAAGGATTATATAAACGTAAGATGCATGACTAGGGGCACAAACATACACTTATTTATTCAATATCACAATTGCTCATGTAGAGCCACAAAACAACTTTATAGGGCAGATAGTGTTCCTTTTATTATCGACCAGATAGAGATAAGAGTTTTCAGTTTTGGCATGATATAAGTCATCACAAGAACAAAATATATAAGAAAACCAGTGGACTGAATTAGGGGCTTATAGCCCATTTATATTTAAACAAAAGAGATCTGCATGAAACAAAATATTTATTTTTATTTTTATTTATAAAACTACTTGCCCCTGAAACACGTTCAAAACAGAATAATCCCTTTGTGTATCTAAAAGGTAAACGTTTACAAAACAGATGAAGATGTGATTCCATGTGCCCCAATGAAAGGAGAATTTAATTCTACTTCCATTTAATTTCAGTACATTCCATCATCTTTATAACATCAGGCTTCCGAAGGCAGATTACAACTACAGTTAAGATGAACCCATCAGGAAACAGGATAGCCTCACTGAAATCTGGACATTTATATATAAGAACAGTGAAAAAAAATAAGCACAAACTATAGAGTTTATAATTGCAGTTTTTCTACCAGCTACAATAATTTTTGAAGCTGTTTTATGTGCACAGGGACTTATCTGAAACACAGACCCCCAAACTACTTTTTAAATACATAGTTTTTGGGGGCTCAGGAGGATCCTGTGGCTCCTTTTTGCTTCCACCTCATTTGGAAGCAGCCTCTATAGGGTGATGGCATCATGAACTTTCATTCACAAATACTCAAAGTGATGTTCCCTACTTTGCTATTCTACTCCCAATTCAGCCCTGTCATCTCAGTGACAATCTTGGCCCACAGGCTGCAAATTATAGTGTCCTCCAGAACTCAGTTAAGGTGGACTCCAAGTCTGATCCTTAGCCTCTACCAGTGAACCAGTCATATCATGGAATGCAATCCCAGATCCTGTACACAGCGATGTATGGCACTGCCAATGTGCTGTTCAGCAATGACGCTGGTGGATTCACAGATCCATCTTGTGGATTCCCTTGTCATATGATTGCAGTCATAAGAGATACCCTGTTCCTCAACATAATTTACCCCTGAGGTAGCCCATGTATGGGCGAAACACAGCCTGTGTAGGCATTGTTGGTTGAATAAATTTATCTCCATATATATTTTTTCATCTGTTCTGCTTTTTTGTGTCGCCATCTTGGATCTTGCAGATACACTGCCCTGTTGTTTCTTGGACTGCTACTGAGCTGCCAGCCCATCCTGTATCTTATAGTGATTTTCAACACTGAATGATTTTCTATGTTGAGCATGCTGAGGATCGTTGACTGGTGAATCATTGCAAGACTATCTATTTGGCTGGATGACCCCTAACACAGACTATGTGCTGAAACATGGTAACATAGTAAATGACGGCAGAAAAAGACCTGCATGGTCTATCCAGTCTGCCCAACAAGATAAACTCATATGTGCTACTTTTTGTGTATACCCTACTTTGATTTGTACCTGTCCTTTTCAGGGCACAGACCGTATAAGTCTGCCCAGCACTATCCCCGCCTCCCGCCACCGGCTCTGTCACCCAATCTCGGCTAAGCTCCTTAGGATCCATTCCTTCTGAACAGGATTCCTTTATGTTTATCCCACGCGTGTTTGAATTCTGTTACCGTTTTCATTTCCACCACCTCCCGTGGGAGGGCATTCCAAGCATCCACTACTCTCTCCGTGAAAAAATACTTCCTGACATTTTTCTTGAGTCTGCCCCCCTTCAATCTCATTTCATGTCCTCTCGTTCTACCGCCTTCGCACCTCCAAAAAAGGTTCGTTTGCGGATTAATACTTTTCAAATATTTGAACGTCTGTATCATATCACCCCTGTTTCTCCTTTCTTCCAGAGTATACATGTTCAGGTCATCAAGTCTCTCCTCATACGTCTTGTAACGCAAATCCCTTACCATTCTCATAGCATTTTTTTGCACTGCTTCAATTCTTTTTACATCCTTCGCAAGGTACGGCCTCCAAAACTGAACACAATACTCTAGGTGGGGCCTCACCAACGACTTATACAGGGGCATCAACACCTCCTTTCTTCTGCTGGTCACACCTCTCTCTATACAGCCTAACAACCTTCTAGCTACGGCCACCGCCTTGTCACACTGTTTCGTCGCCTTCAGATCCTCAGATACTATCACCCCAAGATCCCTCTCCCCGTCCGTACCTATCAGATTCTCCCCGCCTAACACATACATCTCCCGAGGATTTCTATTCCCTAAGTGGATCACTTTGCATTTCTTCGCATTGAATTTTAATTGCCAAACCATAGACCATTCTTCTAGCTTCCTCAGATCCTTTTTCATGTTTTCCACTCCCTCCCGGGTGTCCACTCTGTTACAGATCTTAGTATCATCCGCAAATAGGCAAACTTTACCTTCTAACCCTTCGGCAATGTCACTCACAAATATATTGAACAGAATCGGTCCCAGCACCGATCCCTGAGGCACTCCACTACTCACCTTTCCCTCCTCTGAGCGAATTCCATTCACCACCACCCTCTGGCGTCTGTCCGTCAACCAGTTCCTAATCCAGTTCACCACTTGGGTCCTATCTTCAGCCCATCCAGTTTATTTAAGAGCCTCCTGTGGGGAACCGTGTCAAAAGCTTTGCTGAAATCTAAGTAGATTACGTCCATAGCTCGTCCCTGATTCAGTTCTCCTGTCACCCAATCAAAGAACTCAATGAGATTCGTTTGGCACGATTTCCCTTTGGTAAAACCATGTTGTCTCGGCTCTTGCAACTTATTGGCTTCCAGGAAATTCACTATCCTTTCCTTCAGCATCGCTTCCGTTACTTTTCCAATAACCGAAGTGAGGCTTACCAGCCTGTAGTTTCCAGCTTCTTCCCTATCACCACTCTTGTGAAGAGGGACCACCTCCGCCGTTCTCCAATCCCTCGGAACCTCTCCCGTCTGCAAGGATATGTTAAACAAATCTTTAAGAGGACCCGCCAAAACCTCTCTGAGCTCCCTCAATATTCTGGGGTGGATCCCATCTGGTCCCATGGCTTTATCCACCTTTAGCTTTTCAAGCTGTTCATACACACTCTCTTCCGTGAACGGTGCTCTATCCACTTCAATCTCATTTGTACTTTTTGCAGTCCATCGCGGTCCTTCTCCAGGATTTTCTTCTGTGAAAACAGAACAAAAATATCTATTTAGCAAATTTGCTTTTTCTTCATCATTATCCACATAGCGGTTCGCAGTATCTTTTAGTCTCACAATTCCCTTTTTAGTCATTCTCCTTTCACTTATATACCTGAAGAAAGTTTTGACACCCCTCCTTACATTTCTAGCCATTTGTTCTTCCGCTTACGCTTTTGCCGGACGTATCTCTCTCTTGGCTTCTTTCAGTTTCATCCTGTATTCCTCCTTGTGTTCCTTTTCTTTAGTTTTTGTGTATTTCTGCAACTCTTTAGCCTTTATTTTCTCAGCCACTTGCTTGGAGAACCATAGCGGTTTCCTTTTTCTCTTGCTTTTATTTACTTTCCTTACATAAAGGTTCGTGGCCCTATTTATAGCTTATTTCAGCCTGGACCACTGTCCTTCCACTTCTCGTATTTCCTCCCAGCCCATCATCTCCTTCCTCAGGTATTCCCCCATTTTACTAAAGTCAGCACGCTTGAAATCCAGAACTTTGAGTTTTGAGTGGCCGCTCTCCACTTTAGCTGTAATATCAAACCAAACCGTTTGATGGTCACTGCTTCCCAGGTGGGCACCCACTCGGATATTTGACACGCTAACCCCATTTGTGAGCACCAGATCCAGTGTCGCTCCCTCCCTCATGGGTTCCGTCACCATTTGTCTGAGCAAACCGCTTTGTAAAGTATCCACGATCTCTCTACTTCTTTCCGATTCCGCAGACGGAACCTTCCAATCTACATCCGGCAGATTGAAATCTCCCAGCAACAGCACCTCTCTCTTGTTTCCCAACTTTTGAATATCTGCGATCAGGTCTTTATCTAGTTCCTCCAATTGTTTTGGAGGTCTGTAGACAACACCCACGTGTATAGAGGTTCTATCCTCTCTTTTTAAGGTGATCCATATCGCTTCTTCCTTAAGGTCTGTGTTGGGTTCATAATAAAGCTGTTTGTTCAATCCTGCCCTATGGTCCACTTTATCTTTTTGCTGTGTTGTTGGTAATCCACTGTTTTGTGCATTTTACAGTCAACCAAAAATCTCCTTCTTTTCTGTTCCTTTTAACATCATGGGTCATTATGCTTATTTTTATAACACTACTGGTAGTGGTTTCTAAACATTTACTATCTAATGAAGATGGACAGACAGATAAGAAACACAGATAAAACATAAAAGGAAAGGTATGATGTTTGGGGTCTTTACTACATTCCAACCACTGCAAGTAACATAGTAACATAGTAGATGACGGCAGAAAAAGACCTGCACGGTCCATCCAGTCACCCCAACAAGATAAACTCATATGTGCTACTTTTTGTGTATACCCTACTTTGATTTGTACCTGTCCTTTTCAGGGCACAGACCGTATAAGTCTGCCCAGCACTATCCCCTCCTCCCAACCACCAGCCCCGCCTCCCACCACCGGCTCTGGCACAGACGCATATTTGAATTCCATTACTCAAAGGATAGTGATTATTATTTCAATTGAGGACAGGGATCATTTCTGCTAATGAGGACCCTGTCCCACAATCTGGATGGGTGGTTGAGGGTAGGGGGATTATAATACTGAACCAGTAATAAATTTACACTTGGAATATAAATCAGAATTTAGTCACCCCATCCCATCCCCCCCCCCCCCACCCCCGGAAGCTCACAATGAGGCCTAGTTATTAAGAACATAGGAACAGCCATACTGGGTCATACCAATGGTCCATCTAGCCCAGTATCCTGTTTCCAACAGTGGCCAATCCAGGTCAAAAGTAAATGGCAGAAACCCAAATAATAGCAACATTCCACGCTACCAATCCCAGGACAAGCAGTGGCTTCCCCATGTCCATCTCAATAACAGACTATGGACTTTTCCTCCAGAAACTTATCCAAACCTTTTTTAAACCCAGATGTGCTAACTGCTGTTACCACATCCTCTGGGAACAAGTTCCAGAGGTTAACTATTCTTTGAGTAAAAAAATATTTCCTCCTATTTGTTTTAAAAGTATTTCCATGTAACTTCATTGAGTGTCCCCTAGTCTTTGTATTTTTTGAAAGAGTGAAAAATCAATTCACTTTTAGCTGTCTAGCAAAGGAATTTCCGTATGGTAAACAGTTATTAATTTATTTTGGGAGTTTGCTCACACCTTTTCCAGTAGTAACTCCAGGTGAGTTACATTCAGGAACATGACATCTTAATAGCACATGGTAATTCTCACATTAAATAGCTAATGTAAAAGGGGGCATTAAATGGGCAGAGAACTGTGCCTTACAATTAATAGAAAGGTAGTTATTGTGTGAACTGTAATGTGGCAGATAACACAGAGCAGTTAATGCTACCTCAAGAGGTGCAGTTAATGCACAATAGCAACTTTTGCTCTTCCTTAATTGCATGGCAAAATCCTGGGAACATGACCAAAAGTTAACATAACTCTTTATTGCAGCTCAACAAATGAAGTCCTATAAATCCTTAATTAAGCTGGGAATTTAAGGTTATTTGATTGCTCCTCCAGAGCACCAGTCTCCCACCCCAAACCTGCTGGTTCACATGCAAGCTCAGCAGAACATTCTAACTCTAAGCTGAAAATGCATGGATTTGATTGTTCCTCCAACTAACTACTGAATTCCACTAGCAAATCTGAGAATTTCTACAGTTACTGGATAAATCATGGATTAGGTGGTTTTCTAATTAATTTTTCCAAAACATTGGATGTGTCCATCATCAATCTTTAGAAGTCCCTTGGTATTTTGGAAAGTGAACTGTACAAAGCTTCTGGTCAGGGTTAGTCTAAATCATTACTGCAACTCAGCCATTACAACCTTCCAAACTCAAAGGAATCAGGAACAGGGAACAACCACCAATCCCTCCTGCAGAGGTGTAAGGACCACTCTATGCTGTTCTGAAAGCCTATTCACATTGCATCCTTCACAGAAATAACCTGCAATTTGTTGTTTTACATTTTCTTTAAATACAAAATGTGTAAAATCAACATACACCAGTTTTTTATTCCTGTGAAAACCAGTAAAAATGGTCTGCTGCAGATGTCAGTAAAGTGTGTAGTGCACCGAGAAATGCAATTAGCAGTTCACTTCATAATTTAACTGATTAACACTAAGGGCCCTGTTTACTAAGCCACGCTGTAGGCACAATTTTAGCATGCGCTAACGATAGAGACACCCATAGAAATGTGTGTCTATCGTTAGTGCATGATAATTTTTAGCGCGTGCTAAAATGTTAGTGCTCCTACAGCGCAGCTTAGTAAACAGTGCCCCTAAGGGTTAAATTCAGGTTTCTGTGAGTCTAGGGAGTGAGAAGAGGAAGCGTCTAATGGAAGAGAAGAGGGGTGTTTTTTTCAAAGATTGTAAGGGAAAAAAAACATTAGTTCTTAGTGGGCTTTCCCTATATGCTCCTTAGTATGGAGATGGCCTACTCAGGGAATTTAGATTTCAGGAGGATCTATTATTTATTTTGGATTTGCTCACACCTTTTTTATTAGTAGCTCAAGGTGAGTTAGATTCAGGAGGGCTCACAGTCTAAGTTTGTACCTGAAGCAATGGAGGGTTAAGTGACTTGCCCAAGATCACAAGGGGCAGCAGTGGGATTTGAACCAGTTGTACTTGATAGTCTCTGTTTCCATCTAGTGGGCAAATATTAGAGACCACATCTTCAAGATATATAAACAGTATGGAGTCAGTTCAGAGGGTGGCTACTAAAATGGTTACTGGCCTTCATCATAAAGTGATGAGGACAGACTTAAAGATCTTAAAATGTATACTCTGTGTGGGAGAGGAGAAATATGCTATACACACTTAAATACTTCCATGGTATAAATACACAGAAGACAATTCTCTTTCCATTGAAAGGAAGCTCTGGAATGACGGTTGGAGGGGTGGGGAAGGAACAGGATGAAAGTGAAAAGGGACAAAGAGTAATCTGAGGAAATACTTCTTTGCACAAAGGATGGTGGATGTGTAGAACAGCCTCCTGGTTGAGAGCATGGAAATAAAGACTATATTTGAATTCAAGAAAGTGTGGGATAAGCATAGAGGATCTATCAGGGAGAGGAAGGGAAAGTAGAGATAAGCAGATTGTATGCAGACTGGATGGTCTTTGTGTGTCATCATTTTCTGTGCTTGATAAACTAAGAACGTACATACATTTAACAGCACTAAAATCTACCCAGATATTCAGGGAAAATGCAATCTCTGCTTACCCCCTCTTTTACCTACATAGTTTGGAATGGTTGTCAATTAAACCTAGCATGATGACAAATTTTTGTATCTGTGGTTGGTTCTTCTAGCTATGAATGTGTGGTAAACACAGGACATGCCCTATCCTGAAGAGGCCATCTCACAATGAAAATCCTGTAAAATGATGTAAAGGGGTCACTAGAGGGAGCTCCAGCAAGGGCCAGGAACATAGGGGCCGGGGAGGGCACTAGCAGAGGATTCCCTTTTAAGAAGAAAGCACCCAGGAGAAGGCTCTGGACCCTTTCAGAAGTAAGAGGAGGAACCCAGAGGTGGTGTGGTGGGCTATTACCAGCCCTTTAAAAAGGCACCTTACAGGAGGAGCTAGGAAGAAGGGAAGGGGGCCTGAAGCATCAAATCCTGGGGTAGAGGACAGGACTGTAAAGTTGTGGTGAAAGTTGAAAGTCCTGTCCAAGAGTGGACACCGTTTTACTGAGACTCCAATTCTTCCTAAGGAGTGCTCAGTTGTAGAGCATTCGATGATTTATCGGTGTGAAGAAGTCATTCCCCCATAAAGTGGCTAATTTTGATATTGGTGGAGCCAGTGAACCACCTAATTTGCATATTACCTTCAATCTGATAACTAGTGTCTTAAAGTGAATGAAAGAAGCCTGATGACCAAGGGATGGTACCAGAACTGTTATATAATCCTTGAATAACCTTCCCAGAAAAGTTGGGAGTGAAGAAACAGAGGTGGACAAAAGTCACCCTAAGTTTGAAGGAAGGTCCTAACATTGACTGTGATTGCATTTCCTACCTAAAAGGAAGAGTTGTCTCTGAACTTTTTCTTAGTGGCAAAGCTCTGATTAGCCCTGGCAGTGAGCCAGTGGTGCAGGTCATAAGCCACAAAGCGGCCCATCATATAATAGCACCCCAGAAGAAACTTACTGAAGAGTCAACACAGTAAACTGACTATAGTAAAGTCCATAGAGAACCAAAGAACTCTCACAATGGCCATAACTGTATGACAAAGTGGTCAGAATCCATACAACCCATGCTCCACTCTGCAAACAACAAAGGAGCTTTATTGATAACACATTTTTTTGATTGCGGTTAGCTCCTCTAGCTGTGGATGTTAGAATGTCATTGGCTGTATAACCAGTGTTCCACTCTCAGCTTGAACACCTGGGTTCTTAAGGAGCCAAACAACCCATGGACGGCTGGATTTATATATATTGTGCTCCTAAACTGTAACATTTTAACGATTAAGTATGAAGTAATTTTTTTAGGTTTCATAAATGATTAATTTATCTATACATATAAATACTTTTTATTTTTTACTGAAGTATGAGGCACCTTGTATGCTAATGCTTGTTTAGCTTATACATAAATCCAGCCCTGAATCCATACTCCGCAATGTCCTTTCCTGGTAGAGCAAAAGAAATCTTCCAAGGACCTTAGTCTTATGGGAGAATCTTTTTGTAAAGTTACAATAAAAATATAAAATAAAAATAAAGACACAACAAGCCAGTGTAGTCTTCTTCCAAAAGAAATAAAAACTTGCCAGAATATTTGATACAGATGAATAACTTGGCAAATGGTGCATACATTAAAAAAAATTCACGAATTAGTCACTGCAATCTGCACATATCAGTAAAGGCACCCTTTGGCGATGAAGCCACCCTAGATTTTCTCTACTCCTATATAGCTTGATGCTCATTCTCCCTTGGCTAGAAAAATTTAACTCCTCCTGAAATGACTGCAGGTGAGTCCGGCTGAATCCCTTTCATACAGCATCTCTGTAGAATTTCCAGTCCATCTGTCAGTCCTCCCCTGATTCTGTCGTTCTAACTTCTCTATAGTGAATCCAAGAGCCAAGTTACAATCGGGAGCACAAGTTATTTCCTTGGCCAAGTGGGATCACAAGTTGTATATGGGGCAATGGAGAGCTAAGTGACCTGTCCTGGGTTTCAAGGTGTGTCAGTAGGAGAAGAAGAATTTGAAGCTTGGCCTTTCTGGACCTCAACCAGCTGCTCTATTACACTACCCTCCCACTCACAGATTAACAGAAGTGTCACCCACATTCAGAAATACACTCAAAAGCAACTGAGAGGCTGAGAGCTGGCTGAGGATTGGGAAAAGACAGATGTTGAAGGACAGGACTGGGTCACTCTTGGAATTCCGGCAGAGTAATGAGACAGGATTCCATCCAGCCCATGGGTGTTACTTCTGAGCAGAAACTACAAGTGGGCCACTGTGGGCTAAACGGAGGGCTTCTGAGATCTGTTGTCAAACTACATACGGATTGGAAAAATTGAAGGGAGACCTTAGGAGACTGGAAGACTGGGCATACAAATGGCAGATGAAATGTAATGTGGACAAATGTAAAGTGATGCACATTGGGAAGAATAATCCAAATCATAGTTACCTGATACTAGGGTCCACCTCAGGAGTCAGCACTCAATAAAAGGATCTAGGTATCATTGTAGACAATATACTGAAATATTCTGCTCAGTGTGTGCTGGAGGTCAAGGGTTGCAAAATAAGACCAAGAATATTATAATGCCTCTGTATCACTCCATGGTGTGACCTCACCTTGAGTATTGCGTTCAATTCTAGTTACCGTATCTCAAAAAAGATATAGCATAATTAGAAAAGGTTCAAAGAAGAGCAACCAAAATGATAAAAGGGGATGGAACTCCTCCTGTATGAGGAAAGGCTAAAGAGGTTAGGGCTCTTCAGCATGGAAGAGATGGCTGAGGGGGGGGGGGGGGGGGGGGGGGTATATGATTTGAGTTCTACAAACTCCTGAGTGGTATAGAACGGGTAAAAGTGAATCGATATTGCACTCTTTCAAAAAGTATATGGAAATATTTTTAAAACAAATAGGAGGAAATATTTTTTCACTCAAAGAATAGTTAAGCTGTGGAACTTGTTGCCAGAAGATGTGGCAATGGCAGTTAGCGTATCTGGGTTTAAAAAGGTTTTGGAGAGGTCCTGAAGGAAACGTCCATAGTCTGTTATTGAGATGGATATGGGGGGAAGCCACTGCTTGCCCTGGGATTAATAGCATGGAATGTTGCTACTAATTGGTTTCTGCCAGGTAGTTGTGACCTGGATTGACCATTACTGGAATCAGGATACTGGGCTAGATGGACAATTGGTCTGACCCAGTATGGCTATTCTTATGACGTTTGTTCTTCATTTTCATAAAAGCACCTCCTTGTGCAATTATTGAAGGATGGTGGAGGTGAAGGACACATTTCTGCTACTTTCTGTTTTCAATAAAATTGTCCTGGAGGAGAATTTGAACATTTAAAGCATTTGTCTTAGTTACTTCTTTCCACTACAGATGCAAATAAATAAGGGTACTGCTGTACTGATCATCTGAGACTGACACTGTGGGGCAGAGTGTATCTTCTTCCTTTGACTCCCAGAGCCAGACATGTGCCTTGGACTGTGCAGGACACTGTAACACTGAGCAATTCAAAGTGTAAGTCAGACTCTGGAAGCAGAGGACGAAGATACGCTTAGGGCACCACCACTCTCCTCATCTTCCTCTTCCTAACTTTAATGGAAGGGGCTGGCAGGAAAGGGTGGAGGATTAGGGCAAGGAAGAGAGGTGCATGGACTTGGCCAGCTGCTCACATCAGCTCCCATATACTAGGCTTCAATCCACTTCTCACTCTGCTTTCTTTCATTAAGCCCTTCTTTATGGAAATCCCTACCTTTCTCTCTCTGCACTGAACAATCCTACCAACAATTTAAAATTGCCCTAAAGATCTACCTTTTCACTAAAGCCTTCTGTTTATCAGCCTGGTTTGGCAGATCGATCAGCTCTTCCTACCCTTTTGTTCTTTTTCCTGTCTTTATCTATTCTCTCTTTTCTTTGAAATTATTTGGAGTTCCTTTTGTTTTCTATTACTTATTGATTTTATTTGTTAACCGCTCTGATTTTATGAAAGGCGGTATATTAAATCTGCAATAAACTAAACTACCTAGCTACTAGCTCTGGTTACGCCAAAGCTATAGAAATGATTTATAGTAGTAGTAGTAGTAGCACTGTTCCCTGTAAGCTGAGTGGATGTCCTCCAACTGTACTGCTGCCAGTGGGGGGCAGTGCTTCAATATTATGCTTTCAATCACCATGGACAGACAGGTTCTCTGGAATCCTGCACAGCTTGTCTGTCCTTAGGTGGAGGACTGCCGCTCAGCTTACAGGGAACAGTGCTCCACAAGCATCCTGCTATTCTATGGCCAAAGCCATATTTTGCAGTTCTTCCTGTGGCATTATAAGAAAGCAGGGTCCTGCCTTTATCCATCACACCTTAAACAGATAAGTCAACCCTTTTAATAATCTGTCCAGAAATTCCATCAGAGACAGGGCGAGGCAGACTTTCTAAAACACTCTGAATAGTGCAAGACACTGCTAGACAATCTTTTAGTTTGTAATTTGAAAAAAAAAAAACCTGATAATTTTCAGATGGATTTTAATGCAGGAGGAAAATCATGGCTCCTTGTGAACCTAATCTTGGCTAGATTTCAAATTTCAAACACATGTTTTGTATCACAGGGATCTGCATTCCACAAGTTAACCAATATGTAGCATTCAAGGCTAACATTTATAATCATTCTTTCATGGAAAAAGCAAAGGCAACTTGAAATGGTGGCATGAATAATTTTACTTAAAAACATTGAAAAAAAGAATAGGGTTATGCAATGATGCATGCAGATCCTTCCATGGTCAATCTATGAGCGTTCAGTTATCATGTCTGTACTAAACGGTTCTGGAAACTCTGCTATGGGCTTACACATTGGGTTGATGCGTTTGAACACAATCAATTATCCACTCCTACTCTAGCTGAGATAATATTTAAACCATCCTCTGACGAAGCAAACACCCACAGAAGATGATCTCTCCACAGGAGAAACAAAGACAAACGTACAAACAGTGGATCCAAAAAAGTCCTCTCACAGTTGGTGTCTTCCTAAACAAGGTCTTTATTCAAATCAATAAAAAAAACAACCCGACACGAAACGTGTTTCGGCCGTAAAGCCCTGCGTCAGGGGTCTATAACGTAAACATAAAAATAAGAATAAATAAAAAAATGTACATTCATCTCATAGAACCATATATATATAAAACAAATATATATTTGAAACATAAAAACATTGTACAGAGATGATATAATTTATATAAAAAATAATAAACTTAAAATAAAATACAATAATAAACGTATATTGCAAGGAACATACCTATTGATCTTTGATGCAAAATAACTTGTAAAGCAGATGACTCACAGTCAATTATAAGTTAACAGAGATATCTAGAACAAATGTATAAATAAATAAATTCATCATGTCCATAAAATCAACATAAAATGGATATAGTAGCATATATTATGGATGTAAAAAAGGATATCACATATAAAGCGAATGCTACATACCTGTAGAAGGTATTCTCCGAGGACAGCAGGCTGATTGTTCTCACTGATGGGTGACGTCCACGGCAGCCCCTCCAATCGGAAACTTCACTAGCAAAGTCCTTTGCTAGCCCTCGCGCGCCCGCGCGCACCGCGCATGCGCGGCCGTCTTCCCGCCCGAAACCGGCTCGAGCCGGCCAGTCCAGTATGTAGCAAGACAATACACTTCAAGGGAAGACACAACTCCAAAGGGGAGGCGGGCGGGTTTGTGAGAACAATCAGCCTGCTGTCCTCGGAGAATACCTTCTACAGGTATGTAGCATTCGCTTTCTCCGAGGACAAGCAGGCTGCTTGTTCTCACTGATGGGGTATCCCTAGCCCCCAGGCTCACTCAAAACAACAACATTGGTCAATTGGGCCTCGCAACGGCGAGGACATAACTGAGATTGACCTAAAAAAATTACCAACTAACTGAGAGTGTAGCCTGGAACAGAACAAACAGGGCCCTCGGGGGGTGGAGTTGGATCCTAAAGCCCAAACAGGTTCTGAAGAACTGACTGCCCGAACCGACTGTCACGTCGGGTATCCTGCTGCAGGCAGTAATGAGATGTGAATGTGTGGACAGATGACCACGTCGCAGCTTTGCAAATTTCCTCCATGGTGGCTGACTTCAAGTGGGCTACCGACGCTGCCATGGCTCTAACATTATGAGCCGTGACATGACCCTCAAGAGCCAGCCCAGCCTGGGCGTAAGTGAAGGAAATGCAATCTGCTAGCCAATTGGATATGGTGCGTTTCCCTACAGCCACTCCCCTCTTGTTGGGATCAAAAGAAACAAACAATTGGGCGGACTGTCTGTGGGGCTGTGTCCGCTCCAGATAGAAGGCCAATGCTCTCTTGCAGTCCAGTGTGTGCAGCTGACGTTCAGCAGGGCAGGAATGAGGACGGGGAAAGAATGTTGGCAAGACAATTGACTGGTTCAGATGGAACTCCGACACAACCTTTGGCAGAAACTTAGGGTGAGTGCGGAGGACTACTCTGTTGTGATGAAATTTGGTGTAAGGGGCCTGGGCTACCAGGGCCTGAAGCTCACTGACTCTACGAGCCGAGGTAACTGCCACCAAGAAAATGACCTTCCAGGTCAAGTACTTCGGATGGCAGGAATTCAGTGGCTCGAAAGGAGGTTTCATCAGCTGGGTGAGAACGACATTGAGATCCCATGACACTGTAGGAGGCTTGACAGGGGGCTTTGACAAAAGCAAACCTCTCATGAAGCGAACAACTAAAGGCTGTCCTGAGATCGGCTTACCTTCCACTTGGTAATGGTATGCACTGATTGCACTAAGGTGAACCCTTACGGAGTTGGTCTTCAGACCAGACTCAGACAAGTGGAGAAGGTATTCAAGCAGGGTCTGTGTAGGACAAGAGCGAGGATCTAGGGCCTTGCTGTCACACCAGACGGCAAACCTCCTCCAATGAAAGAAGTAACTTCTCTTAGTGGAGTCTTTCCTGGAAGCAAGCAAGATGCGGGAGACACCCTCTGGCAGACCCAAAGAGGCAAAGTCTACGCCCTCAACATCCAGGCCGTGAGAGCCAGGGACTGGAGGTTGGGATGCAGCAGAGCCCCTTCGTCCTGCGTGATGAGGGTCGGAAAACACTCCAATCTCCACGGTTCTTCGGAGGATAACTCCAGAAGAAGAGGGAACCAGATCTGACGCGGCCAAAAGGGAGCAATCAGAATCATGGTGCCTCGGTCTTGCTTGAGTTTCAACAAAGTCTTCCCCACCAGAGGAATGGGAGGATAAGCATACAGCAGACCTTCCCCCCAATCCAGGAGGAAGGCATCCGACGCCAGTCTGCCGTGGGCCTGAAGCCTGGAACAGAACTGAGGGACCTTGTGGTTCACTTGAGATGCGAAGAGATCCACCAGGGGGGTGCCCCACGCCCGGAAGATCTGTCGCACCGCACGGGAATTGAGCGACCACTCGTGAGGTTGCATAATCCTGCTCAACCTGTCGGCCAGACTGTTGTTTACGCCTGCCAGATATGTGGCTTGGAGCACCATGCCTTGACGGCGAGCCCAGAGCCACATGCTGACGGCTTCCTGACACAGGGGGCGAGATCCGGTGCCCCCCTGCTTGTTGACATAGTACATGGCAACCTGATTGTCTGTCTGAATTTGGATAATTTGGTGGGACAGCCGATCTCTGAAAGCCTTCAGAGCGTTCCAGATCGCTCGCAACTCCAGAAGATTGATCTGTAGATCGCTTTCTTGGAGGGACCACCTTCCTTGGGTGTGAAGCCCATCGACATGAGCTCCCCATCCCAGGAGAGACGCATCCGTGGTCAGCACTTTTTGAGGCTGAGGAATTTGGAAGGGACGTCCCAGAGTCAAATTGGAGCAAATCGTCCACCAATACAGGGATTCGAGAAAACTCGTGGACAGGTGGATCACGTCCTCTAGACCCCCGGCGGCCTGATACCACTGGGAGGCTAGGGTCCATTGAGCAGATCTCATGTGAAGGCGGGCCATGGGAGTCACATGAACTGTGGAAGCCATGTGGCCCAGCAATCTCAACATCTGCCGAGCTGTGATCTGCTGGGACGCTCTCACCCGCGAGACGAGGGACAACAAGTTGTTGGCCCTCGCCTCTGGGAGATAGGCGCGAGCCGTCCGAGAATCCAGCAGGGCTCCGATGAATTCGAGTTTCTGCACTGGGAGAAGATGGGACTTTGGGTAATTTATCACAAACCCCAGTAGCTCCAGGAGGCGAATAGTCATCTGCATGGACTGCAGGGCTCCTGCCTCGGATGTGTTCTTCACCAGCCAATCGTCGAGATATGGGAACACGTGCACCCCCAGCCTGCGAAGCGCCGCTGCTACCACAGCTAGGCACTTTGTGAACACCCTGGGCGCAGAGGCGAGCCCAAAGGGTAGCACACAGTACTGGAAGTGGCGTGCGCCCAGCTGAAATCGCAGATACTGTCTGTGAGCTGGCAGTATCGGGATGTGTGTGTAGGCATCCTTCAAGTCCAGAGAGCATAGCCAATCGTTTTGCTGAATCATGGGGAGAAGGGTGCCCAGGGAAAGCATCCTGAACTTTTCTTTTACGAGATATTTGTTCAGGGCCCTTAGGTCTAGGATGGGACGCATCCCCCCTGTTTTCTTTTCCACAAGGAAGTACCTGGAATAGAACCCCAGCCCTTCTTGCCCGGATGGCACGGGCTCGACCGCATTGGCGCTGAGAAGGGCGGAGAGTTCCTCTGCAAGTACCTGCTTGTGCTGGAAGCTGTAGGACTGAGCTCCCGGTGGACAATTTGGAGGTTGAGAGGCCAAATTGAGGGTGTATCCTTGCCGGACTATTTGGAGAACCCACTGATCGGAGGTTATAAGAGGCCACCTTTGGTGAAAAGCTTTCAACCTCCCTCCGACAGGCAGGTCGCCCGGCACTGACACTTGGATGTCGGCTATGCTCTGCTGGAGCCAGTCAAAAGCTCGCCCCTTGCTTTTGCTGGGGAGCCGCGGGGCCTTGCTGATTCGCACGCTGCTGACGAGAGCGAGCGCGCTGGGGCTTAGCCTGGGCCGCAGGCTGTCGGGAAGGAGGATTGTACCTACGCTTGCCAGAAGTATAGGGAACAGTCTTCCTTCCCCCGAAAAATCGTCTACCTGTAGAGGTAGAAGCTGAAGGCTGCCGGCGGGCGAACTTGTCGAATGCGGTGTCCCGCTGGTGGAGAGACTCTACCACCTGCTCGACTTTTTCGCCAAAAATGTTATCCGCACGGCAAGGCAAGTCCGTAATCCGCTGCTGGACTCTATTCTCCAGGTCGGCGGCACGCAGCCATGAGAGCCTGCGCATCACCACACCTTGAGCAGCGGCCCTGGACGCAACATCAAAAGTGTCATAAACTCCTCTGGCCAGGAATTTTCTGCACGCCTTCAGCTGCCTGACCACCTCCTGAAAAGGCTTGGCTTGCTCAGGGGGAAGAGCATCAACCAAGCCCGCCAACTGCCGCACATTATTCCGCATGTGTATGCTCGTGTAGAGCTGGTAAGACTGGATCTTGGACACGAGCATAGAGGAATGGTAGGCCTTCCTCCCAAAGGAGTCTAAGGTTCTAGCGTCCTTGCCCGGGGGCGCCGAAGCATGTTCCCTAGAACTCTTAGCCTTCTTTAGGGCCAAATCCACAACTCCAGAGTCATGAGGCAACTGAGTGCGCATCAGCTCTGGGTCCCCATGGATCCGGTACTGGGACTCGATCTTCTTGGGAATGTGGGGATTAGTTAATGGTTTGGTCCAGTTCGCAAGCAATGTCTTCTTCAGGACATGGTGCAAGGGAACAGTGGACGCTTCCTTAGGTGGAGAAGGATAGTCCAGGAGCTCAAACATTTCAGCCCTGGGCTCGTCCTCCACAACCACCGGGAAGGGGATGGCCGTAGACATCTCCCGGACAAAGGAGGCAAAAGACAGACTCTCGGGAGGAGAAAGCTGTCTCTCAGGAGAGGGAGTGGGATCAGACGGAAGACCCCCAGACTCCTCGTCAGAGAAATATCTGGGATCTTCCTCTTCCTCCCACGAGGCCTCACCCTCGGTGTCAGACACAAGTTCACGGACCTGTGTCTGCAACCTCGCCCTGCTCGACTCCGTGGAACCCCGTCCACGATGGGGGCGTCGAGAGGTAGACTCCCTCGCCCGCATCGGCGAAGCTCCCTCCGCCGACGTAGTTGGGGAGCCTTCCTGGGAGGTGGCCGCGGTCGGTACCGCACGCGGTACCGACGTCGGGGACCTCAACCTGGGCGATGGGCCAGCCGGCGCCACGCTCGACGGTACCGGTGGCGCAAGCACCGCCGGTACCGGAGGGGTAGGGCGCAACAGCTCTCCCAGAATCTCTGGGAGAACGGCCCGGAGGCTCTCGTTTAGAGCGGCTGCAGAGAAAGGCTGAGAGGTCGATGCAGGCGTCGACGTCAGTACCTGTTCCGGGCGTGGAGGCTGTTCCGGGCTGTCCAGAGCGGAGCGCATCGACACCTCCTGAACAGAGGGTGAGCGGTCCTCTCGGTGCCGATTGCCTGCTGGGTGCCGAATCCCTCGGCGACCCAGAGCTCTCGGTGCCGACACGGGGAGGAGACCGGTGTCGATGCTTCTTCGATTTCTTCCGAAGCATGTCACCGGAGCTCCCCGGCACCGACGAGGAGGACGTCGAATCCACCCGTCGCTTCCTCGGGGCCGAGACTGAAGAAGGTCGATCTCGGGGGGGCTGTACCGCAGGAGCCCTCAGGGTAGGGGGAGACCCACCCGAGGGCTCACCGCCACCAGCAGGGGAATGGACAGCCCTCACCTGCACTCCACCCGATGCACCACCGTCCGACGACATCAGCAGACGAGGTCCTGGTACCACCGACGTCGATGCAGCTATCCGATGTCTCGGCGCCGATGCAGAGGCCCGATGCCTCGATGCACTCGATGCAGGGGCGGCCGAGGAAGATGGTCTGGACGCTGACGACGTCGATGCACTCGAAGATCCCGGTGCCGATGCCGACGAAGAGCCCGAGAACAACACGTTCCACTGGGCTAGTCTCGCTACCTGAGTCCGCCTTTGAAGCAGGGAACACAGACTGCAGTTCTGAGGGCGGTGCTCGGCCCCCAGACACTGAAGACACGACGAGTGTCGATCAGTGAGCGAGATAACCCGGGCGCACTGGGTGCACTTCTTGAAGCCGCTGGAAGGCTTCGATGTCATGGGCGGAAAAATCACGCCGGCGAAATCAAAAGCCGAAATGGCGAAATTTGAAGCACCAAATTTAGAGGGAGAAAAAATCTCGACCGAGGCCGAAAAAAGGCCTACCCCGACGACGAAAGAAAACTTACCGGGGCAAAAAAGCTGGAAGTACGGGGAGGATTTACACGAAACCCGGCGGGGGGTTTCCGGAGCACTTCCCGACTAGGACAAAGCTTTCCCGAAGGAAAAAAACACGTTCAAAACAAATTGGACGCGCGAGGTCGACTTTCCGGGGCTCGACACGGCGAAAACACGACCGTACCGAGTGCGGACAAAAGAAGACTGGCCGGCTCGAGCCGGTTTCGGGCGGGAAGACGGCCGCGCATGCGCGGTGCGCGCGGGCGCGCGAGGGCTAGCAAAGGACTTTGCTAGTGAAGTTTCCGATTGGAGGGGCTGCCGTGGACGTCACCCATCAGTGAGAACAAGCAGCCTGCTTGTCCTCGGAGAAAATATAGGATACAGAAACCAAGATGCCGCACATGAGTGGCTATCACATATAAATAACAGGATGCAGAAAGCAAAATGAGGAGTGGCCTAGTGGTTAGAGTGGTGGAGTTTGGTCCTGGGGAACTGGGTTCGATTCCCACTGCAGGCACGGACAGCTCCTTGTGACTCTGGGCAAGTCACTTAACCCTCCATTGCCCCAGGTACAAATAAGTACCTGTTTATAATATGTAAGTCGCATTGAACCTGTATTGAGTGGGAAAGCGCGGGGTACAAATGTAAGAAAATTAAAAAAATGTCCACATATACACTCTACATGCATTGAGAAGTACCCAACTAATTTAGTCAAATATGGAACCTGAATAATTTAGATAAGGATTTCAAAAAAGCTCATAATGAAGTGTAAGTGGATCTACAAAAACATATTAAAAGATAATAAAAATGATAATAATGATGAAAAACAAAAATAAATAGAAAATGAAAAAATAATAAAAATGATAAGATTATATATGAATATATAATACAAAAATATAAAAGTACATAAACAAAAGAACCAAAAATAAACAAAAGCAGGCAAAAGTCAAATAATGGTAATTATGAAAAAATGACACACAAGATGGGGAACTGTAAAAACATCCAAACATTTATGTATGGCACAAATCGTTAGATATTTAGTGTTTAACGTGTCAACTATATTGGTTAAACAAAACAGATACGTTATATTAATGAATATGTATATGAAAAGAATGTGTTTGGAAAAAACATGTGAGATTGGGCACTCACTTATATAATAATAACGCAACGTGTTGTCACATTGGTCATTCACATCATAGTTAGACACCATGGATAGGAAAAAAGTCAATGGTGAAGTATACCTTTAAAAACGAGCAAAAAACATGTGACAACCAAAAGATAATCACAGTATTAGACTCTGATACAACATATGTTCTATATAATAATTATCACCTCCAATGTTCTAATCTGCCTGGGACCGTGGATCCCTTGGAGGTGGTCTGCTAGGCAGCTAAGAACATAATCACGTCAGTAATGTCACTGCGTGTTTCCCTACTCCTCCCCCTGCCTGGGAATCAGCTGTCAGTGCACCTCTCCATGCCACTTCTGAGCAAGTGACAGGGAGCAGGGCAACACAGAACCCCCCCCCCCCCCCCAGCGCATCACCAAAGCACCCCCCCACCCGAAGAACATCAACACCCCACACACACACACACACATCACTCCCTCCCTCCCATCCCGTTCAAGGTCCCCTCACGCCCCTCCCACCGAGTTCCAGACTCCCCCCTCCCTCTGATTTCAACACCCCCCTCCGCGTAAGTGACCCCTGGACCCCCCTGCCACGACACCCTCGACCCCCCTTTCCGCCGAAAACCCTACCCCGCCGCCGTCACGTTCCTGTGCTGACGACAACCAAACTTCTCTTCTCAGCTGCGCCGGGGCGTTGCTTGATGAATGATCATCTGTTCAAGTTTCTGTGCGTGCGTCTGACATCAGAAAAATGTGAAAAATTAAAAAAAGATAAATGTGAAGTGGAAAAAAAACAAAAAACTGAAAAAAGAAAGACAAAAGAAAAATGTCAAAAAGACATGAAAAATATGAAAAATGAAACGATATGTGCTTATCTTTATGTATATCAACTGAAAAAATATATATATACTTACAAAAATGAACTGAAATCCGTATCTGTATTGAGTCCATGCGGTGTGACTGTATCTAGTGTGTATATGGTCCTTTGTTCTTCTCTCAATAGTTTTACATCAATGTTACCACCACGCCATGACATATGTATTCTTTTAAATACAAAGAATTTTAAATCTTCTATTGTGTGGTTTTTTTTTGCAGCCCAATGTAATACCAATGGGGCACTTTGCACATGTCTTGTTAAACAACTCCTTTGTTCTATTATCCTCATTTTTATAGCTCTCTTGGTTTTACCCACATATAATAAATCACAAGGGCATATATAAATCACTCCCACAGTGCTACAATCCGAAAAATGCCCGAGCGTATAGTTTTTATTATTATTCTTACTATAAAATAAAGTTATTGTTAGTGAGGTTTTACAGACGGAACATCTGCCACATGGTATGTGACCTAAGCCCTCTTCTCTTGTGATCCTTGGTTCTGGAAGAGTGGATGGTACCAAAAATTCTTTTATATTGTGATTACGTGAATATGCTATCACCAGAGCTAGACCTATGAAGCAAGCATGCGTCTCCAGAATATGCCAATGTTTTTTAATAATATTTTTAATCCCACCAGAAAACTGTGAAAATCTCAATGTGCAAAGCAAGTTTGGACTCTGTTTGTCTGACTTTCCATTTAAAAGATCATGTCTATCTTTGTTAATGGCTCTCTTCAAGCTCTTATTAATACATTTAGGAGGATAACCTCTAGTATTGAACCTGTTGGACATCACTTTAGATTTTTCTTGAAAATCTTCAAAATCTGTACAGAGCCTATGTAGCCTAAGAAACTGTGAATACAGCAAATTATCTTGAAGTGACCTATTCTGAAAACTATTAAAATGCAAATAATTGTTTTTTATCTGTAGGTTTCCTGTATATTGTAGTTTTGAAGGCATCTGTGGTTTTCTGGATCAAAATGTCTAGAAAAGGAATTTCACTGTGATGATAATGCATTTGGAAACGTAAATTTGGATCCCTAGTGTTCAACCAATCAAAAAAGGAAGACAAGCTTTCTGTGTTACCCTTCCATAAAAGAAAAATGTTGTCTTTATAACGTTTATACATCTTTATTTCTTTTTTATATGTATGTATTTTAAGGAACTTCTCTTCAAACTGTGCGACGTACAGATTAGCAATATTGGGGGCCATTGGTGACCCCATAGCTGTCCCTCTAATTTGTTGGAAAAATTTACCATCAAACCCAAAATAATTTTTTATAAGCACTACAGTGGCCAAAGAAAGTATGAACTGGTTAGGAATACGTCTTTCATGGGTCCTTCTCATGAGCGTATTTTCAATCACTATTAAAGCTTCCAACTGTGGAATGTTAGTATAGAGAGCCTCTATATCTAAAGTAACCATGATCACATCCTCAAGGTCTCCATAAAAAGTTTCTAACAGAGTGATCATGTGTGAGAAATCTCTAACATATGAATCAATTTGTGGAATATATATCTCCTACTGACAATCGTCAGCCACATGCGCGTTGTAGTTCTGTTTTTATTTACACAAAAAATTTTTGGGCGTCAATGTTTTAGGTTTAATCAATTTGAAAAGTTTTTTTTACAAGCATTTATACCTTCCCCTTTTTCATCACAATATTGCACCAATATTTTAGATCGATTATGCCCTGCGGTTCAATTGCATCGCGTCTTACGTAGGTTACGTCACTTCCAGTTCCGTTATTTATTTCCTGAATGTCAGAGTCTTTGTTCTTTCGGTTTATTTTCAACCGGCACACTGTGTTTGACAGAGAAAGTTGTAGCAGCGTATTGCACCCGGTATGGTGTTTGTTTGCCTCCCATTTATTTTCTGGATGGTTTTGAAGTTAGTATATTTTATTATTCATTTTTTTATTATTCGTGTCATCTTACCTTTGCTTGCACTACCCTTATATTCCGGTTGACACTGTCATGTGATTTTATAAAGTTCATAGGTTTTAGATGTTTTCTCGTTATAACAGTGTCCACTCTATTTTTTCATATTCTTTTGTTATTTTTGTAGCGCTTTGTATTGTGATACTGGCTTACTCACACATATTTCCATTTTTTATTGTACCACCTTTTCCTGTTGGCGCCAAACGAGCAATGTCAGCTTTTGCACCATCTAGGTTTGGCGTCTGTGCTCCACGTATTTCATTCATTGTCTTCATTCAGGTTTCATGTCATATAGAACATATGTTGTATCAGAGTCTAATACTGTGATTATTTTTTGGTTGTCATGTGTTTTTTGCTCGTTTTTAAAGGTATACTTCACTAATTGACTTTTTTCCTATCCATGGTGTCTAACTATGATGTGAATGACCAATGTGACAACACGTTGTGTTATTATTATATAAGTGAGTGCCCAATCTCACATGTTTTTTCCAAACACATTCTTTTCATATACATATTCATTAATATAATGTATCTGTTTTGTTTAACCAATATAGTTGACACGTTAAACACTAAATGTCTAACGGTTTGTGCCATACATAAATGTTTGGATGTTTTTACAGTTCCCCATCTTGTGTCATTTTTTCATAATTACCATTATTTGACTTTTGCCTGCTTTTTGTTTATTTTTTGGTTTTCTTGTTTATGTACTTTTATATTTTTTATATTATACTAGGAAAAAAGGCCGTTTCTGACACAAATGAAACGGGCGCTAGGAAGGTTTTCCTCTGAGTGTGTGTGTTTTACAGAATGTATGTGAGAGTGAGTGTGTGATAGAGAGAGAGTGAATGTGTGAGTGTGTGTGAGAGAGTGAGACTGTGTGCGAGAGAGAGTGTGTGTGTGTATGTGTGTGTGTGAGAATGAGAGTGTATGCCAGGGGACCCCTCCCTCCCTCCCTCCCAGTTTCAGGGCGGCAGACCTATCAGAGGCGCGAGGGCGGGGCCGAGAGAGATGGTTACAGATTCACGAATCTGACTAACCTTACAAACCCTTCACTTCAGTGAAGCCACGGAGTCAGCTTCAGGACATTGGAGGTGCTTTTTATTATAGTAGAGATATTCATATATAATCTTATCATTTTTATTATTTTTTCATTTTCTATTTATTTTTGTTTTTCATCATTATTATCATTTTTATTGTCTTTTAATATGTTTTTGTAGATCCATCTACACTTCATTATCAGCTTTTTTGAAATCCTTATCTAAATTATTCAGGTTCCATATGTGACTAAATTAGTTGGGTACTTCTCAATGTTCTCAATGCATGTAGAGTGTATATGTGGACATTTTGCTTTCTGCATCCTGTTATTTATATGTGATAGCCACTCATGTGCGGCATCTTGGTTTCTGTTTCCTATATTTTATATGTGATATCCTTTTTTACATCCATAATATATGCTACTATATCCATTTTATGTTGATTTTATGGGCATGATGAATTTATACATTTGTTCTAGATATCTCTGTTAACTTATAATTGACTGTGAGTCATCTGCTTTACAAGTTAATTTGCATCAAAGATCAATAAGTACGTTCCTTGCAATGTACATTTATTATTGTATTTTATTTTATGTTTATTTTTTATATCAATTATATCATCTCTGTACAATGTTTTTATGTTTCACATATATATTTGTTTTATATATATGGTTTTATGAGATGAATGTACACTTTTTTATTTATTCTTATTTTTATGTTTACATTATAGACCCCTGACGCAGGCCTTTATGGCCGAAACACATTTCGTGTCGGGTTGTTTTTATTGATTTGAATAAAGACCTTGTTTAGGAAGACACCAACTGTGAGAGGACTTTTTTGGATCCACTGTTTGTACGTTTGACCATCTCTCTGACCTCATGTGCACCTTTTCTTAAATTAGTCACCTTATTTTCTAACTCCTCTTACTCTCTAACATAAGCACTGGGAAAAGACCAAGGGTGCATGAAGCCCAGCATCCTGCCTCCGACAGCGGCCAATCCAGGCTACAAGAACCCGGCAAAACCCAAAATTTAAAAAAAAAAAAAAGATTTTTTAATAATGTTCAATGGACTTTTCCCTCAAGAATCTGTCCAAACCCCCCTTAAACTCTGTAAGGCCAGCTGCTGTCACTACATTCTCTGGCAACGAGTTCCAGAGTCCAACTACACGCTGAGTAAAGAAAAACTTTCTCCTATTTGTTTTAAATCTACCTTATTCTAGCTTCATCTTGTGTCCCCTGGTTCTATTGTTGTTAACCATCTTTCTGATCTCATATGCAACTTTCTTTAAATTAGTATATTCTAACTCCTCTTCCATATCTATATGTTCCATCTTTTCTTATACCCTACACTGTCAACTAAAATGTTCTAGTACGTATTTTGTTGACATTGTAAGTGGTATACTATCCTGCTTATAATCGAAAAAGAAAAACGCCTATATTGTGACCCAAATCGGGAGATAGACGTTTATCTCACAAAAACGAATAAAGCGGTATAATCGAAAGCCGAATTTGGACGTTTCCAACTGCACTCCGTCGCAGATGCGGACAAAATTGATGGGGGCGTGTTGAAGGCATCGTGAAGGCGGAACTGGGGCGTGGTTATCGGCCGATCAGAGATGGGCGCCTTTCGCCGATAATGGAAAACAAATATGCGTTTTTAGCGAGAATTTAGGGCACTTTTCCTGGACCCTGTTTTTCCACGAATAAGGCCCCAAAAAGTGCCCTAAATGACCAGATGACCACTGGAAGGAATCGGGGATGACCTCCCCTGACTCCCCCAGTGGTCACAAACCCCCTCCCACCACAAAATATGCCGTTTCACAACTTTTTATTTTCACCCTCAAATGTCATACCCACCTCCCTGGCAGCAGTATGCAGGTCACTGGAGCAGTTATTAGGGGGTGCAGTGGACTTCAGACAGGTGGACCCAGGCCCATCCCCCCCCCACCTGTTACACTTGTGCTGGTAAATGGGAGCCCTCCAAACCGCCCCCCCAAACCCACTGTACCCACATGTAGGTGCCCCCCTTCACCACTTAGGGCTATAGTAATGGTGTAGACTTGTGGGCAGTGGGTTTTGAGGGGGATTTTGGGGGCTCAACACCCAAGGGAAGGGTGCTATGCACCTGGGAGCTGTTTTACCTTTTTTTTTTGTAAAAGTGCCCCCTAGGGTGCCCGGATGGTGTCCTGGCATGTGAGGGGGACCAGTGCAGTATGAATCCTGGCCCCTCCTACGAATAAATGTCTTGGAGTTATTCGTTTTTGAGCTGGGCGCTTTCGGTTTCCATTATCGCTGAAAAACAAAAACGCCCAGCTCAAAAAAAGATAAACGTCCATGTTTTTCGAAAATACGGTTCGGTCCGCCCCTTCACGGACCCGTTCTCGGAGATAAACGCCCATGGAGATAGGCGTTTCCATTCGATTATGCCCCTCTATGCCATACTTCTTATTGTTATTTGAATATTTTTACTGCTATAATTGTCTATTGCTCATGCTTGATTTATTTTTACTGTAAACCGCCTTGAGTGAATTCCTTCAAAAAGGTGGTAAATAAATCCAAATAAATAAATAACAATGTAAAACTTAATTAGTTAACAAGCTAATCAACCCTGATAATTGGATGTTAACCAATTATCAGACTAATTGGCATTAATTAGAATTTACGCACAGTACTTGCTAAGCATATTCTGTAACACAGTGCATGTAAATATAAATCCCATAGTTGAAAAGTGGACATGTTTATGGGTGTAGAATGGATGGGTTATGGGCGTTTCTAAAATCTATGAGCATTGTTATAGAATACAACCACTCTATGCCTAATTTAGGCATGGAGGGGCATAATCGAATGGCGCCGGCTAACTAGCCAGCTTATAATCGAATACTGCCGGACGGAGGTAAATTTAAAAGAAAACAAAAGGAAAGGGATCTTGGGGGGGGGGGGGGGGGGGGGGGAGAAGAGGGCGCCGGCGGGCAGTTAGGACATGGGAGCGGGAGGGCAGGGGAGAGAGAGGAGCATGGATGGGAGAGAGAGGAATTGCTGGATAGAGATGAATGGAGGGGGCAGGGGACAGATGGGCATGGATGGATATGGATTGCAGGGCTCAGGGAGAGAGGGGAATTGCTGGATAGGGATGAATGGAGGGGGCAGGGGACAGATGGGCATGGATGGATATGGATTGCAGGGCTCAGGGAGAGAGGGGAATTGCTGGATAGGGATGAATGGAGGGGGCACGGGATATAGAGCAAGAAATGAAGAAGGAAGGAGGAAAGTAAAGAAATAAATGGAAAGGAAGCTCTGGAAACGGAGTTAAGAGGACAGATAGCAGCAGAATCAGATACTGGGCCAGCATGATCAGAAAAAGAAAGTCACCAGACAACAAAGGTAGAAAAAAATCTTTTTATTTTCATTTTAGTGTTTGGAATATGTCCACTTTGAGAATTTACATCTGCTATCTTATTTTGCAATGTATAGCAAATTGTTTCTAAGAATATTGCTGACAATTCCTGTCAGTGTGGCAAGTGGTGAGTGATCATTTTCACGGGGGGGGGGGGGGGGGGGCACCAACTGATAGTCTGCAGGGGGGCGCCAGAGACCCTAGGCACGGCCCTGCTGGCGGGTTTGCACAGCCGCTGACCAGGCTGGCAGGAAACAGACACAGTCCAGAACTAGTACTCCAATAGGCAAAGAATAGTCAAAATCAGTCCAGGGTCAAGGCAGGCAGCAAACAAGCGTAATCCGAGAAAACTAGCCCAGGTCCGGTACACAGGAACAGAAGTTAGTCGGTGAACAGCACTGACAGCAACTCCTCAGAACAATTGAGGCCGAAGCAATGAAGGCCTGGAGGCAGTGCTTTAAATAGTGAAGGAATCAGGCTAAAACATGTGCAGCTGAAACAAGATGGCTGCCCCCATCAGCAGAGAAACCCAACGCCCAAATATGGGCTTCCTTCCTGCAGCCAGCCAACCCCAAGATGGCTGCCATAAGCTGAGATGCCCATCCCAAGATGGCCGACCTATCTTGGAGAACCATTACCAAAATAGCCGGCTATCTCTGCCGGACTGCGCCTCGCAGGCAAATCGGCTGCACAGGCCTGGAACCAGGTGAGGAACGTAACAGTATCCCCCCCGGAAGTCTCCCCCTTCTCCCTGGCCCGGGCCGAGTAGGATGAAGAGAATGGTACTCACGGACTGGGTCTGGAGCATGGACATTGGTTGCTGGTTCCCAGGAGTTGTCCTCTGGTCCGAAATGCTTCCAGGACAGCAAGTAGAACAGCTTCCCACCACACAGCTTTGAATCCAGGATCCGGTCCACTTCGTACTCAGGGTCCAGATCGCTCTCTGGCACAGCTACCTTCTTGGGCTCTGGATGCCACTTGGACCTGCGGAAAGGCTTCAGGAGAGAAACATGGAACGCATTGTGCACCCGGAGTTGGCTGGGTAGGTGCAACCGATAAGTCACCGCTCCTACCCTGGAGCGCACGGCAAAGGGTCCAATGAACCGGGGAGCAAACTTCAGAGAAGGGAGACTCAACTTCAGGTATCGGGTACTCAACCATACCTTCTCTCCCGGCAGGAACGTGGGAGCTGCTTGTCTCCGGCAGTCGTAAGTCTCCTTGGCTTTGACCGCTGCCCATCTCAGCTGCTCTTGGACCTTTTTCCAAGCCTTTTGCATTGTTCGGACTGTGAGTTGTACCTGAGGTGGGACCTCCTCGTCAGAAATAGGTGGAGGCAAACGTGGATGACGCCCATAGATGGTGCTGAAAGGTGTAGTCAGGGAGGCTGAATGCAGGCTGTTATTGTATGCGAACTCTGCCCAGGGTAACAAAATGGACCAGTCATCCTGGCGCTGGTTCGAGTAGGCCCGGAGGAAAGCCTTCACCATCTGGTTGACCCTTTCCACCATCCCATTGGTCTGCAGATTATATGCTGATGAAAAAAGCGAGGCTACCCCAAAGGCTGAACAGAGCGCTCTCCAAAAGCGAGAGGTGAACTGAGAGCCACGGTTACTTATGATCCTTTGGGGCAGTCCATGGAATCTGAAGATGTGGGTGATGAAACTGGAGGCAAGACTGGCAGCCGTAGGTAAAGTCTTCATTGGCACAAAGTGGGCCATCTTGGAAAATCAGTCTATCACCACCCAAATGACTGTGTTGCCCTGGGAGGCCGGTAGATCAGTGATGAAATCCATGGACAGGTCCTCCCAGGGTTGCTGCGGTACTGGCATGGGCTGCATCAGACCCCACTGTCTCTGATGAGAACTCTTGGTTCGGGCACACAGCGGACAGGTGGACACATATTGCAGCACATCCGAGGCCACCAGTACGACCGGGAGATCAGATGGAGGGTCTTGTGAAACCCAGTGTCCAGCGAATTCAGAAGCATGCCCCCAGCGCAGCACCTTCCTGCGGAGACCCACCGGTACCGCCCTCCGGCAGTCGGCACTCGCCCCGGATATAGATGGAATGCAGGCCGGGTTAAGCATGGGATAGGGCTCCTCCTGGTCCCTGGGAGCCTCAAAACTGCGGGACAGGGCATTCGCCTGGATGTTCTTCTCCCCCGGCCTGAAAATCAGGCAGAAGTCAAACCTAGCAAAAAACAGCGACCACCGGGCCTGACGCGGATTCAATCTGGTGGCATTTTGGAGGTACAGGATGTTCTTATGATCGGTGATCACCGTCACCGGATGTGCTGCTCCCTCCAGCAAGTAGCGCCATTCCTCAAATGCTAACTTAAGCGCCAGAAGCTCCCGATCCCCCACCGTATAGTTCCGCTCCGCAGGGGTAAACTTGCGGGAAAAGAAGAAGCAGAGATGCTTCTTCCCGGCAGCAGACATCTGGGAGAGCACGGCCCCTACCCCCAAGGCTGAGGCGTCCACTTCCACCAGGAAGGGCTGGGTAGGATCCGGACTGCGGAGGACCGGTGCAGAAACGCCTTCTTCAGAGTGGAAAATGCAGCAACCGCCTCTGGCGTCCAGTTCTTAACATCCGCACCCTTCCGTGTGAGGGCCGTTAGGGGAGCTGTGATAAGGGAGTAGTCCTTGATAAACTACCGGTAGTAGTTGGTGAACCCCAGGAACCTCTGCAAGGCCCGCAGGTCCTGGGGAGCGGCCAGTCGCGGATTGCAGTCAATTTCCCAGGATCCATTTGCAATCCGGTGGCAGAAACAATATATCCCAGGAAAGGCAAACTCTTCTGGTGGAAAGAACACTTCTCCAGCTTGGCATACAGCCGGTGCTCCCGGAGACGCTGGAGCACCGTGCGGACATGGGCAACATGCTCAGACAGCGAGGTGGAGAAGATCAGAATGCCATCCAGGTATACGATCACAGAGGTGTAGAGCAGATCCTGGAAAATGATGTTGACAAAATTCTGAAACACCGCAGGAGAATTACATAGGCCAAACGGCATCACCAGGTACTTGAAGTGATCCTCATGAGTGTTAAAGGCCATCTTCCACTCATCCCCCTCCCGGATCCGCACTAGGTTGTAGGCCCCTCGCAGATCCAGCTTGGTGAAGATCTGGGCTCCTTGAAGGCGATCAAACAGCTCCGGAATGAGAGGAAGCGGGTATCGGTTCTTTACCGTGATCTTGTTCAGGCCCCGGTAGTTGATGCAGGGGCGAAGGGACCCGTCCTTCTTCGACACGAAGAAGAACCCGACCCCTGCGAGTGAAGTGGAGGCCCGGATAAAGCCCTTGCGGAGGTTTTCCCGGATGTATTCCCTCATAGCGCGGTACTCTTCATGAGACAGGGTGTACAGGCATCCCTGGGGCGGATCGGCTCCCGGCAGAAGGTCTATGGCACAGTCGAAAGACCGATGAGGAGGTAACGTATCAGCCGCCTGAGCACTGAACACATTCCGGAAAGCCTGGTAGTCCTTGGGTAGTCCTGGCAAGCCCTCCGGAGGTGCCTGAAGCGGTGCAGAGCAGAGTGGCAGAGGAGGCTTGACCTGCTGGAGGCAGTGCTTGACACACCGGGAACCCCATTGCCCGATCTCTCCGGTGGACCAGTCGATCACAGGCGCGTGTAGATGGAGCCAGGGAAGTCCCAGGATCACTGGGTGGATGGCTCGAGCGAGAACCAGGAACTGAATATTCTCCTGATGCAAAACCCCCACCTGAAGATGTATAGGTGCGGTAATCCGAGTGATGGTCCGGGGCAGGCTATCCCCCTGAATGGAGGTGACCCGGAGCTCTGGCTGGCAGGGCAACGCGGCACTCCCCAACTGTGCCAGGAACTCTGCGTCAATGAAGTTCCCTCCGGCCCCGGAATCCAGTAGGGCCCTGGTGTAAACCTGGCGTTCCTCGTCTTGGAGCAGGACAGGAACAGAGAGCAAATTGTCCGGAAGGGAGGCCAACCGGCCCAGAGCCACTCCCTTCATGGGGCTTGGGCCGGAGCGTTTCCCGACCTCCCAGGTTTGTTTGGGTAGCCGCCCGAGAAATGGCCGGCTTCCCCACAATACAAACAATGATGTTTTCTGAGTCGATGGGTCCTCTCCTCCCGGGACAGGCGATGTCACCCCATTACCATGGGTTCCTCTTTGGCTTCTTCCGAACCCTCCTCACGGGACCCAGGTGCCTCTGGGCGACGAGGCAGGCCTTTGGATCTCTGCACCACCTGGGGCGTGGCCCTCTCCTGGACTCGCTCCTGGAACCGGATGTCGATTCTCGTGCAGAGTGCGATGAGGCCATCCAAAGTAGCAGGAATCTCGCGGCCGGCCAACTCATCCTTTATTTGGCTGTCCAACCCCTGCCAGAAAGTGGCCGTCAATACCACCTGGTTCCACCGGAGCTCCACGGCCAGAGTGCGGAACCGGATGGCATACGCCCCGACCGACCCGAAGCCCTGTTGAATCCATAGCAGTTCCCCCGAGGAAGAAGAAGACCGGCCAGGTACGTCAAATACCATCCGGAATTGCCGTAGGAACTCCTCCAGGTTAGTTAGAACTGGACTCCGCTGTTCCCACAGCGGAGACGCCCAAGCCAGCGCGGCACCGGACAGCAGGGAAATGATATAGGTCACCCTTATACTGTCAGATGAAAACGCCTCCGGTTGTAGTTCAAACATAATCTGACATTGGTTAAGGAACCCCCCCGGCAGCCGGCGTCCCGTCAAACCGAGGCGGCTCTGGGAGACGCAGCCGTACGGCGGGAGCCCCTGCTCTTGAGACTGGAGGAGCCCTGGAAGCCTGCTGCGGGTACACTGGACAAGTGTGTTAGTTGCGTCTGTTGCTGGTGTAGTGCCTGAGCCAGGTTGGCAAGCTCGGTTTGGTCTGGCGCGCTCATGGCTTCGGCCTACTGTTATGACCCGGTAGTAGTGAGCCCCTGTGCCCCGACTGAGCACGGAGGCACAGTCAACAGCCAGACAACCGCACTCAGGCAGCCAGACAACCCCTAGCTTCACCTGGGAAGCGACCACCATTCACCAGAAGTTGAGCTCCCAGCTGCAGGTGGCCACCAGGACTTCTGGAATCGGCGGGTTGCACAGCTGCTGACCAGGCTGCCAGGAAACAGACACAGTCCAGAACTAGTACTCCAATAGGCAAAAAATAGTCAAAATCAGTCCAGGGTCAAGGCAGGCAGCAAACAAGCGTAATCCGAGAAAACTAGCCCAGGTCCGGTACACAGGAACAGAAGTTAGTCGGCGAACAGCACTCCGACAGCAATTCCTCAGAACAATTGAGACCGAAGCAATGAAGGCCTGGAGGCAGTGCTTTAAATAGTGAAGGAATCAGGCTAAAACATGTGCAGCTGAAACAAGATGGCTGCCCCCATCAGCAGAGAAACCCAACGCCCAAATATGGGCTTCCTTCCTGCAGCCAGCCAACCCCAAGATGGCTGCCATAAGCTGAGATGCCCGTCCAAAGATGGCCGACCTATCCTGGAGAACCATTACCAAAATAGCCGGCTATCTCTGCCGGACTGCGCCTCGCCGGCGAATCAGCCGCGCAGGCCTGGAACCAGGTGAGGAACGTAACATAACATTAAGGGGCCCATTTACTAAGCTGCGATAAAAGAGGCCCTGCACTAGTGGCGGCAGCCATTTTTGCTGCAGCGGGTAAAAAGGCCAGAAAATGAAATGGCCATGTAGTTAAGTTTGCACTTGCCGAGCGGCCATTTCAAGGGGAGCACTTACCGACACACATTGAGATGGTGGTAAGGGCTCCTGCAATAAATTGTCAGTAACCAGGTAGCGCATGATGCTGCCTGATTACTGCCGGGTAACCCCCTGTGGACATATTTTAAAAATATTTCTGCCAGCGCCGGAAATGGAGCACGCTGGGGGTAGAACTACCGCTGGCACCTGCAGTGGGCCAGCGGTAGGTTGCCACGTGGCAACTCTTTAGTAAAAGGGCTCCTAAGTCAGAATCCTCCCCTCATTTTAAAAAATCTCTTAAAACTTGGTTATTTAGACATGCTCTTATCGTTTCATTTCTTTTTCCACTTCTATTTCCCATTTCTTCCTACTTCTCTAACCTATTCCCTATCCTTCCCTTTGCCCGCTGCCCCTCCTGGGTTTTTATTTTGTAAACTGCTTTGATGCAATAATGCGAGTAGCAGTATATCAAATCTCTGTACATAAATAAATACATATGTCTTGATTGCTGATTAGTGTTCTACATAACATTTAAAGAATGTTAATTATATAGAAAATATCTTCTGCATACAATTGGCCTTCTTTCTCGGTGTTGTTTGACACAGCTGCAGTAGGGATTCACCAGACCCTCAGAAGTTCATGTGCAATAACAGCTATGTATATTTTCTTTTCACCGGGCCACTGAAAGGCATCACAGCCTCCAGAGTAACTAAATACAGAAAATTAGAAACAAAAGCGACTGCGCACCAAAGATGAGATATGCAAGCTCCATTTTAACTTCATGAGCCTGATCATCAGGAAACACTTGGTATATTTTGAAATATAATCTCAGGCTGTTCTTAAGCACTCTTTAATACTTAGTATCTAGTGTTTATATAAGAAAGTTGGCAGCTTTTGAGGACACATTCAAAGGAAGGCTATCTTAGTGTTGTTTAAGCATTTCACTGCCCACACCTAACATTAAATCTCTTCTTGCAAACTCCTGAGCTCTTGTTTCGAGTAGACCACAGCAGTGATGCCAGGAAAATGGTAAAAATCATTTAAGGGCTACGTTTTGAACATTTTAAAATAAACTTCTCCCTACTAAAGGGCACTTCAAATTACACTTTTATAAATCTATGCAGCTCACTTTCATTTTCCAATATTGTAACACAGTGAATAATGGCACATAAAAGTTATCTGAATATTCCATCAGTCTGCCCAAAAAGATGGCCACAGCCATACCTGCCACTCTGTGCATGTTACACTCCTTCATGATTGAATACAATCCCCCATATTCTGTATCGGTCACCCAAAATTGGGTGCAGATTGCAGAATCGTGCATAAAGAAACTGCCTAAATTGATCAATAATTGGCCTGAACATGTGCTCAATGGCACTAATTACTGGTTATGTGCATAGCTGTTCTGCACCTCTGTTCTATAACTGTGCGCCTAATTCATATTGCGTGCAACTCCAAATTGGGTATGACCAAGGGAGGGGCATTCCCAGGATTTAGGTGAGGAGTTATAAAATATTTCCACGCCTGACGGTAGTTAGGCACAAGCATTTACACCAGCCTTTGGCAGGTGTTAACTCTTGTGCCTAAATTTAGGAGTGAAAATTACTTAAACCAGTATTCTATGAAGATAGTTCCACGTGAACTGCCATTACAGAATTTGTGCTCAGCGCGCATCATCCTGATACCCCTATACAGAATTCCCCCCCCCCCCCCCCCAATTTGTTACCAGGCCTATCATAGGCCTGCTTTTATTATTATGGCCTCCGCATATGATAATGATTAAACCAACAATCCAACCATATTGCTAATTTACCCTCTAATTTACACCTTAACATGTCTTTCCCTTCCCCAAAGAGAACATCTACACTTATAGCATGTGATACAAATGCAATATAGAATAAACATATTTGATTCTGACCTGTCTGCCATTTTCGGAACAGACTGTAGAAGTCTCCCGGCAGTGGCTTTATTTCCCAATTTCTGGAATCTTCTTGGGATTTAAAAAGGCAGTGGACGAGAGAAAAATCACTTCCCCCCAAATTATACACTACAAATTTGCCAAGCCATCATAGTTGTTTAAGGAAGGAATGGGGAAATAAGTCATCAGTAACTTCAAACTTTGGGGTCCTTTTACTAAGATGCGCTAAAAAATGGATCAGCGTACGCCCAAAACCCATGCCTACACTACCACAAGCCATTTTTCAGCGCACCTGTAAAAAAAGGAAAATGGATGTGCAGCAAATTCTGAATTGCTGCACGTCCATTTTGGGTCTGAGACCTTACCGCCGGCCATTGACCTAGTGGTAAAGAATCCGGGTGGTAATGACCTACGAGCGTCAAATGCCACTTGGCGCACGTCCGTTACCTGCGCCTGAAAATAAAAATTATTTTTCAGATGTGCGTATCGAACACGCACCAAGAATGAAATTACTGCAAGTGCCACGCGGTAGTCAGGCGGTAACACCATTTTGGCGCAGCTTAGTAAAAGGGCCCGTCACTTTCTGAAAATGGCAGAATCAGTCATTAAACGTAAGGGGGTGCTGTTGGGATTTGTGAAATGAGAACTGACAAATCACTGGTGACTGCTTACCCCCATGGTACAGGAGCAAAGAACTACAGTCTAGAAACAAAGAACTGGTCCTTTCTGCTGAGTCAATCAAACCACTGCTAAGTCCTTATTGACTTGGTCTGCATATTCTTGCTGCTGTACCACAGCTGTCAACAAACTTGGTTTGATTGGTAACTGAGGTTACCTGTGTCCTGCTCTTAAAATCTTCCTGATAAACTATTGACTCCTTTATTCTATTTCACCCCCTTTTAATTTTATCCTATTAACACAACCCCCCCCCAAAAAAAAAAAACATGTCCTTTCACTTGCAGAGGGTCTGACCTCTATAAGTTCCTTATCTGTCTCCATCCTACTGCCTATATTGCACTGTGATTTTATATTTTTATGCTGGTATTACCTTAAAGGAATTTTACAGAACTGTGTTTTGAACATCTGTGCTAGTGATTTAATTTTTTTATGCTGGAATTGTCTTAAAGGTGTTTTCATTGGAGCCGTGTTTTAACCTGTGCCAAGTGGTGGGAGGCGGGGCTGGTGGTTGGGAGGAGGGGATAGTGCTGGGCAGACTTGTACGGTCTGTGCCCTGAAAAAGACAGGTACAACTCAAGGTAAGGTATACACATATGAGTTTATCTTGTTGGGCAGACTGGATGGACCGTGCAGGTCTTTTTCTGCCGTCATCTACTATGTTACTATCTGTGCTAGTGATTTAATTTTTTATGCTGCAATTGTCTTAAAGGTATTTTCATTGGAACCGTGTTTTAACATGTGCCAAGTGTTTTAAACCTGTGACTTAATCTGGTTACATAGAATCTGGTGAATCAGGTGTCTGTTTTCATTACAATTGTGTGTTGAATCTACACTGCTAGAGACTTAATTCAATCAATTTGGTTACATAGCATCTGGTGACTCATAGCTCTGGAGGAGGGGCAATTTTGTTTTGAGCTGTGTGGTAGAACTTAAGTTTTCCTTGTGAGCTGGGAGCTACGCTGGGCATTTTCAGACTTGGGTTGATTGGTAACTTAGGTTACCTGTATCCTAGTCCCACCCACCCCTAGGTAAACTCCCTTTATTATAGGGCAATCAAGGGACAAGTATCTTCATTACACTTAATTGGCCAATCCTAATTCTTGTTATTTCCTATCACAGTTCACCTTTTCACACTTGTGAATCACATCATTATGACCTTCATTCAGTGCAATATATGCTCTGCTTTAATCCTAAGGCAAACTATCTGGAACCTTAGAGCTTGTCCTATCTGTCTCCAAATATCAACCTTGAAAGAAGAGATCAACAAACTCAAGAAGGAATTAACTACAATTAAAGAAGCATCCAGGATTACTCATTTCCCAGCTAATTTACCACCACCACTGCCTCAGAGAATGAAACATCAGAGGAATAGATGGGTTACGGTAGGCTCTGGTAGACTTCCAAGCTTTGCCCCAGTCAAATTCTTTTACAGCGTTACATCATTATGATGGTGAAAAAAGAAGTACTGTGGTAGAGCCAGAGGCAATGAAAGTAGCACAACCCAAGAAACACCCCTCAAATAATTACAGAATGGTGAAAAGCAGAAAATTCTTACTGCTTGGAGACTCCATTATCAGAGGCATTAACTTAGGAACACAGTTCAGGGTTTCCAACCTAGTGAAATGTCTTCCAGGATCTTCAGCTACAAGATGTACAGACCAAGTACTGAAAGTGATCTGAGAGGAGAGCGAGGCTTCAAACGCTGATGTTGTAATTCACCTGGGGACAAATGACCTGGCCAACAATAGCAAGTTTACAGCACAGAGATTGTTCCAGAAGCTTGGGGAGGGACTGAAATCTTTGGTTCAGACTGTGGCTTTTTCTGAAGTAATTCCTACATGGGGGAGGGGAGAGGAAAGAGCACGCAAAACAGAGGAATTCAATAAGTTGCTTGAGTCTTGGTGTAAAGAAGAAGATTTTAGATACATAGGAGAATGGGGTAATACGTGGAAAAATAACAGACTGTACTGTAATGACGGGCTTGGAAAGTCACCCCCAGAATAAGCAAGATGGCAGAGGGAAAGGTCACATAAATATAGAAAACCACCCAAACTCACTAAGCACATGGAAAGCTATGTGCACAAATGCTCGTAGTCTAAGTAAAAAGGTTCAAGACTTGCAAGCCTTGATGTTTGAAGAAAACATGGATATTGTTGCTATTATGGAGACATGGTTCAACGATTCCCATGAATTGGATGTGACCGTACCGGGCTATAATCTTTTTATGAAGGAAAGAGAGGGCCGAAGAGGTGGAGGAGTGGCTCTGTATGTGAGAGACAATATCAGAGCAGCTGAAATGTGTGTAACCTGGGGAAAGGAAGAAGCTTTATGGATTGTCCTGGAAAGAGAAGACGGAACCTGTATGCAAACGGGGGTTATCTACAGACCTCCTGCGCAAACGGAAATAGTGATCATCACACCGTATGGTTTGATATAAGAAAGAAGGCGGACACACAAAACTCAAAGTACTGGATTTCAGACATACTGATTTTGATAAAATGGGGGAATACCTGAAGAAGGAGCTGTTGGTGCGGGAAGGCATAGGAGAAGTGGAAAAACAGTGGTCCAAGCTAAAGGCTGCTATAAATATGGCGACTCATCTTTTTGTGAGGAAAGTAAACAAAAACAAGAGAAGCAGGAAGCCTATATGGTTCTCCACACAAGGACTTGAAAAAATAAGAGCAAAAGTGGCTTTGTTTAAGAAATACAAAAGAACGCAATGAGAGGATCACAGAAAAGATTATCGGATTAAACTCAAAGAAGCGAAGAGGGAAATACGGCTAGCGAACGTGCTAAACAATTATTTCACTCCTGGAGAAGGACCATGGTTGGCTGCCGAGGGAACGTCTGGGGAAAAGGGAGTGGATACTGCGCTGTTTACGGAGTTTATAACAGCTAGAGAATCTGAAGGTGGACAAAGCTTTGGGGCCGGATAGGATACATCCCAGGATACTGAGGGAGCTCAGAGAGGTCCTGGCGGAACCTCTTAAAGATTTATTTAATAGTTCTTTAGAGACGGGAGAGGTTCCGCGAGATTGGAGATGAGCGGATGTGGTCCCTCTTCACAAAAGTGGACACAGGAAAGAAGTGGGAAACTACAGACCGGTAAGTCTCACGTCGGTGGTAGAAAAAATAATGGAGTCGCTGCTGAAAGAAAGGATAGTTAACTTTCTAGAAGCCGACGTGTTACAGGACCTGAGGCAACATGGCTTTACCAAAGGAAAATCCTGCCAAACAAACCTTATTGACTTCTTTGACTGGGCGACCAAAGAACTGGATGAGGGATGTGTGCTAGATGTAATCTACTTGGACTTCAGCAAAGCCTTTGATAGGGTCCCCCACAGAAGACTCGTGAATAAGCTGAAAGGGTTGAACTTAGGACCGAAAGTGGTGAACTGGATAAGAAACTGGTTGACTGACAGGTGGCAGAGGGTGGTGGTAAGTGGAATCCGCTTGGAGGAAAGGAAGGTGAGCAGTGGATTTCCTCAGAGGTCGGTGCTGGGGCCTATTCTGTTTAATATATTTGTGGGAGATATTGCTGAAGGGTTGGAAGGAAAGGTGTGCCTTTTTTAGGATGACACGAAAATAGCCAATAGAGTGGATACCCTGGAGGGAGTAGAAACGATGAAAAGGGATCTCCGAACGATAGAAGAATGGTCGAGGTTTTGGCAGTTGGCAGTTAAAATTTAATCAAAAATCCCAACACAGCCTCACACTGGCTATGTAAAAGTCATGTAGGACACCCCACTCTGTGTAACTTATATGGAGAAAAAAGCTTCAGTTTCGCCACCCAGCCAGCCCAACACAGCAGGCTATAAGGCATAGGTTCAGCATGCCATCATATAGCTTCAAAAAAACTCCATCAAAATGATTAACCACTCTCTAACTGGTATTTGTGTGTGTCTCTGCAAACATGTAAGTCAGTTTCTTATGCACTCCTAATACAGCTTTCCAAAGTACTTATATGAGATAAAGCCGGGGACACCGCAAAAAATCACTTAGCTTCCTCCAAATGCTGTAGTATTCCACTCATTCCGGTGGTCTCCGCTCTTCAACCGACAGGGAGCCCCCGTTTTGCTAGTGCTGCGTCAAGGGTTATACTTATATCTCGTATCAACAACTCAAAACCTGTCTCCGCTCTGCTGCATCCAAGAAACACTGCTAGCAGACAGCGCTCCCAGAAAGACTGACACCATCTTTAAAGGGATTTAGGCACCTCCCTCAATTTTTCTCTCCGTGATTACGTTACATCCTACAGCTCTAACACCACGTCTGTGTTGTGTGTAGCAGGCTCTAATTTATCCTAAACCGCGATCAAATCCACTGTGTGCTTAGAAGAAAGCCGACCATTGTACTCGAACATTTAGTCCTTCAGGCTCTACCGAATTAAAGAAGAAAATCTATTTCTGCTCTTTTTGATGTAGGATTCTACTCAGATCACCCCTTCTCTGCGTCGGTATAACCTACTCCAGTACCATACAGGACAAGTCATCAAAGACATGAGGTTGTAGTTCACTATGCACTACCAACAGGGCTTCACGTTTCAGTAGTTTCATACAAGACTTGTGTTCCATCAACCTAGTCTTTAAGCTACGCGTAGTTTGTCCGATGTACAATAATCCGCAAGGACATTAGATCACATAGATCACTCCTGTGGATTCACAGGTGGTGTTTGATTTCAGAACACATCTACGCCCTGTCTTTGCCTGGATGAATTCACTTCCTTCCGTCATATGGCAAACCGAGCAGTGGCCACACTTTTTATGATTGCCTTTTTCTGTTGGCAACTTGACAGGTGACCAGACGTCATTCAAAATGAGCACATCACCTAAATTGCATCCTCTCTGATATGAGAATAGAATATTTGATTTTGCAAATGTGGGGTGTGTTCTGAGTAGCTCAAAGTGTTTCCTTATTTCCTTACTCAGTGTGCCAGTATAGGCGTTAAATTTTAAGACAAACGGTAATATGTTCCTGCCCGTAACCTCCGCTCACAGGACAAATCCCTCCTTTCAGTACCCTTCTCCATCACTGCCAACTCCAGGCTCCACTCATTCTGCCTTGCCTCACCCTATGCCTGGAACAATCTTCCTCAACCCCTACGCCAAGCCCCCTCCCTACCCATCTTCAAATCTCTGCTTAAAACTCACCTCTTCAATGCTGCTTTCGGCACCTAACCTTTCAAGAAATATAGTATGCCCTATCAGATCAACTCTACACTTGTCTTTTAGATTGTACACTTGTCTCTAGATTTACACCTGTCTTTTAGATTGTAAGCTCCTTGAGCAGGACTGTCCTTCCATGTTAAAATTGTACAGCGCTGCGTAACCCTAGTAGCGCTTTAGAAATGTTAAGTAGTAGTAGTAGTAGTAGTAGTATGTCCTCTTCCTGGCACCTGGATTTGTATTCCAGCAATGCTTCTCTTGGATTGTATTTAGCTTGTTTTGCTGCTTTTTTAACCAGATCTCTAGGGTATCCCCGTTGCATTAATTTTCCACTTAATTGATCTATACTCTGTTTAAAATCTTGTTCAGTGGAACATATCCTTCTATGGCACAAAAATTGAGCATATGGAATGTTATTTTTCATATGTGGTGGATGCATACTTGAGAAGTGTAGCAGTGAATTCCGATCTGTTGATTTGGAAAACACTGTAGTTCTAAAATTCTCACTTTCCTTGTGTATCCAAACGTCCAAAAAGGCTATGTCTTTCTTATTACTTACTGCTTCAAATTTGATCTTTGTGTGGCATCGATTCAGATAATTCACAAATTGCTGTAACATTTCCGTAGTCCCTGACCAAATGCAGAAAACATCATTGATAAAGCGCTTCCAGCATTTAACATAGATCCATTTCTCTTCGAATGCTGCCATGAAAAGATTAGCAACTGTAGGGGCAAATGTTGTCCCCACTGCTATCCCTGATTTCTGCTGAAACATCTTGCTGTCAAAAATAAAGAAATTCTTTTTCATGGCTATCTCAATTTAACTAAACATTCCGAAGGAATCAAATGTGGTCTTACTCTTTCTTCTAATGATGTGAACAGTACCTCCAATGCCTCTTCTTGTGGAATACTCATATAGAGTGAGCATACATCTAGCGTGACTAAAATCCAATCATCGCTTCCGTTTTTATCTATGGCGTTCAAGATTTTTAAAAAATGAGTTGTATATTGAATGTATGAATTAATAGAGCTCAAACACGGTTGGAGATGGATGTCAACAAATTTACATAACCGCTCCAGTAGGGAATCTCTAGCCGAGACGATTGGGCGTCCCGGAGTTTGAGTTAGCCGTTTGTGAATCTTTGGTAATAGATAAAATACCTGAATTTTATGTTTTTTATAGTTTAGAAATTTCAATTCCTTATTAGTCACAAAACCTTGTACAAATCCAAATTTCATGACATCTGCTATCAACTGCATAATTGATGAGGAAGGATCATTGGGCAATACCTCATAATTGTCTATATTATTTAGCTGTTCATATGCTTCTTTCATGTAATCCTCAATATCCCAGATGACCACTGCTCCGCCCTTGTCCGCTCTCCAAATAACAACACTCTGATCATTTTTTATGGAAGCAATAGCTTGGCGTTCCTCTTTAGAGGTATTATAATTGATATATCCCATGGTTCGTTCCATCTTTTCTACTTCTTTTAGGACCATAGTTTTGAACATCACAATCGCCAGATCTACCGGGCCCAGCGGTGTCCAAGAGGACCGTTCCCAAACTACTGATCTATCTAGCATTGTGTTGTCTTGGCCATCAAAAAACAGCCGCAGTTGTAACCTCCGGATAAATTTTTCTACTTCTAATCTGAATTGAAACGGGTCATATGTGTTGGCTGGGATAAAGGACAACCCTTTTGACAGCACAGATGATTCTGCTGTTGTTAATTCTCGCTTAAAATTGAATGCCAAGAAGTGTAGAGTGATGCACTTGGGGTGCACAAACCCAAAAGAGAGATACCGGATAGGAGGGGAGAGATTAGTAAGCTTGACTCAGGAGAGAGACCTTGGGGTGTTGGTGTCGGAGGATCTAAAGGTGAAGAAGCAATGCAACAAGGCGACGACCCTGGCCAGAAGGATGCTAGGCTGCGTAGAGAGGGACATAACCAGCAGAAGAAAGGAGTTGTTGATGCCCCTCTACAAGTCGTTGGTGAGGCCCTACTTGGAGTATGGTGTTCAATTTTGGAGACCGTATCTTCCTAAAGATGTAAAAAGACTGGAAGCGGTGCAAAGAAAAGCTACAAAAATGGTATGGGATTTGCGTTGCAAACCGTACGAACAGAGACTTGCTGACCTGAACATGTATACCTTGGAGGAAAGGAGAAACAGGGGTGGCATGATACAGACGTTCAAATATTTGAAAGGTATTAATCTGCAAATGAACCTTTTCTGGAGACGGGAACGCAGTAGAACTACTACTGGAGGAGTGTGGAGGAGTGGCCTAGTGGTTAGGGTGCTGGACTTTGGTCCTGGGGAACTGAGTTCGATTCCCGGCACAGGCAGCTCCTTGTGACTCTGGGCAAGTCACTTAACCCTCCATTGCCTTCCGCATTGAGCCTGCCATGAGTGGGAAAGTGCGGGGTACAAATGTAACAAATAAAAATACTACTACTTCTTAACACTTCTAAAGCACTACTAGGGTTACGCAGCGCTGTACAGTTTAACAAAGAAGGTCAGTCCCTGCTCAAAGGAGCTTACAATCTAATGGACAAAATGTGCGGTCAATCAAATTGGGGCAGTCTAAATTTCCTGAATAGAGGTAAAATGGTTAGGTGCCGAAGGCGACATTGAAGAGGTGGGCTTTGAGCAAGGATTTGAAGATGGGCAGGGAGGGGGCTTGGCGTATGGGCTCAGGAAGTTTATTTCTAGCATAGGGAGAGGCGAGGCAGAAAGGGCGGAGCCTGGAGTTGGCGGTGGTGGAGAAGGGTACAGAGAGGAGGGATTTGTCCTGTGAGCGGAGGTTTCAGGTAGGAGCGTAAGGGGAGATAAGGGTAGAGAGGTAATGAGGGGCTGCAGATTGAGTGCATTTGTAGGTTAGTAGGAGAAGCTTGAACTGTATGCGTAATCTGCAAATGAACCTTTTCTGGAGATGGGAAGGCAGTAGAACTAGAGGACATGAATTGAGGTTGAAGGGGGGGCAGACTCAGGACTAATGTCAGGAAGTATTTTTTCATGGAGAGGGTGGTGGATATATGAAATGCCCTCCCGTGGGAGGTGGTGGAGATGAAAATGGTAATGGAATTCAAACATGCATGGAATAAACACAAAGGAATCCTGTTTAGAAGGAATGGTTCCATGGAATCTTAGCGGAGATTGGGTGGCAACGCCAGTATTTGGGAAACAGAACAGGAGCTGGGCAGACTTCTACGGTCTATGCCCTGATTGTGACTGAATAGATAGGGATGGGCTGGAGTGTAAATTTTAAGGGGCTTCGGCGTTAACTTTAGATCTCAGTATAAGAACAGCACTGGGCAGACTTCTACGATCTGTGCCCTAAGAAAGGCAAGGCCAAATCAAACTCGGGTATACTGTACATATAAAGTATCACATGCCACGTAAAATGAGTTTATCTTGTTGGGCAGACTGGATGGACCGTACAGGTCTTTATCTGCCGTCATTTATTATGTTACTGAATATCAGCCATTATAATGCGATACACCAGTGCCCTGGAATGTTTGAATTTTTATAAAAGATTACAAATCTGGTCACCAAAGGCTTGAAAGACATACGAGGTACAAGTAAATATGTAACTAACAACACTGTATGGACAGCAAGTCTGTCTACAGGGAAAATTATTGCTTTGATTTTACCCTTACTGGACTATAATCAGAGTAATAATAGTAATTTTTCCTTTTCAATAAATGGTCTAGATCACACAAATACATCTTTACCACCATCAAATGGGTCTGTATTACAATTGTATAAGTACTGTGATCATAAAGATTATTTGGATGATGCAGGAACTCCGTATCATGAGTCTCCTCCCACACAAAAACCAAGAGGCAGGGACCAGGTACCAGTTGCTTGACCCATTGGTACCTGCTGCCTTCAGGATATGATGGACATGCTGGGAGGAAAAGGCTGCCTGTGCAGCAGTTTCTGTTATCTAACATTTATTGGACCCCCCCCCCCCCCTCCCGGCGTAAAGATATCCAGGTCCCTAATCCGCTGCACTGTCTCCTCATCTAGGGTCTGAAGGACCTGCTGCTCAACAGTGCTCAGTGTCTCTTGGCTGAATTGGAAGCTCCCACTTTGTTTTAGGCTTGGCATTCCTGCAGAGTTCCCTCCACAGTGATGACTGGAAGTGCTTGGACAGAGCGATGAGATGAGGTGATTTAAGAAGTCCACTAAGAGCCAGATACTATAAACACAAGTCTAAAAACTGTTGCCGAAAAAAGCACTATTCTATAAGCTGCGCTTAAAATTAGGTACAGTTTACAGAATAACACTTATACCCGGGACTTGCAACTAACTTTAGGTGCGGCCATTTGACCAACTAAAACGTGGTGCAAATGTATGTGACTAAATTAGGCGCATATCCCTGTTCTTCTATAAGAACACATGTAAATGCTAGTAGCACCCCCAATCTGCCCTTGACACTCCCATTTCCACACCCCTATTTAAGAATTAGTAAAATTAAGGCACAATCCCGCATCTAAATTTATGCACATAAAGTCCAACTAAATCTAATTAGTGCCAATAATAGCTTGCTAAGAAGCCAATTATTGGCACTAATTGGCTTGTTATTCAATTAAACTGTGCGTGCAAATTGGGTTTGCCCAAATTTTATGTGATTTTTCAAGGATTATGCCAAGCATCTTTCTCTTGCTTAGCTGTGCCCACTATACTGCCTATACCTGTTCAGTGGCAGAGTTGCCATTATTTCTTCTCCTCCAAGTCTGGGCTGCTCCAGGGAAAACATCCAAAACTCTTGGGTCGAAACTTCCTGTATGCTTGTGAGGTCAGTTTAAAGAAATTCCAGCCCATAAATTTAGAACATGTTTGCAGAACTGGCCCAGCAATGGTAGCAGTACAGGCTCCACAGCACTGATCTTGGCTAAGCCTGGGGCATGTGTGGCAACCAGAACCCTGTGTAGCCACAAATTTTATTCTATTCTCTCCCATGTGGAAATCATCTGGTTTCCCCTGTACAGAGGAGCTGAAATTGAGGATGATAACTGAGTGAGGAAAAACAAGCATCACTGGGAATGTTCTGTTCAACTATTAGTTTATTATTTATTGAGATTTATTAACCTCCTTTATGAAGAAATTCACCCAAAGCAGAGTACTAAATATATTCCTACTTTTCCTACCCTTAACTACAGAGGATGCAACTAGAACATTAAAATGTTTCACTTGTTGACAAAAATGAATACATTTCTACTCAGTCCTTATTGTGGTACAAGTTCTCCCACTTGTATTACTCAAGTTTCAAACCCATACTGATTGCATTCTTTTTCTATATACCACTGCCAATTACCTGAGAAAGCAAAAGCACTATTAGAGCTACCTTCCCCTCTATCAGCATAAAAGTCTAGACCACTAACTCCTCTTGTCCTTTCCTAAGTCACATTACATGCGTCTCCTGATGTATAGGAAACTGACTCAGTCTGTTTCGACACAAACACAATTGTACCAAAATATTTTCATTAGTGGCATGACAGCTCTGAACTACCCATGTTTTTATGCCGATTGTAATCTTGCCAATAAACATCTGCTTCTCCTGGGAGTCTAGTCTTAATCTGGGGAAAGGCCATTCAACATGACCTATGTGACATTTACTGAGATGATGTGGTATCATGTACTCATAAATAGCTTAGCTCTGGGAAACACTATTGCTAGAAAAAACACAAATTTCAATGCTATTCATTGTGTAGTTCGCATATAATGAATTATTTCACAGTTACTGGGAGTTCATTAAAATATCACTACATGACACCTTTTAAGGTTTCATACCATAAATGCTTACTAGTAACAACAACTGTCATTATACTTCTGGCTTGGTTACAGTATTGAGGTAGCTTTATGAAAAGTGAAGCATTAGTGGTGAACTCATGGAATAGCCTCCTGGTGAAAGTAGTGAAGACGAAAACAGTATCTGAATTCAAGAGAACTTGGGAAAGGGAAAGGCAAATGGGACTTGATATACCACCTTTCTGAGGATTTTGCAACTACATTCAAAGCGGTTTACATATATTCAGGTACTTATTTTGTACCAGGGGCAATGGAGGGTTAAGTGACTTGCCCAGAGTCACAAGGAGCTGCAGAGGGAATTGAACTCAGTTCCCCAGGATCAAAGTCCACGGCACTAATCACTAGGCTACTCCTCTAAGGGAGTGATAGGGAGAGCAGATGGTATGGATCAGGGGCGTAGCCAGACCTTGCCAGGAGGGGGGGGCCAGAGCCCGAGATGGGGGGGCACTGTTAAGCCGCCTCCCCCCCTCCGGCAACCCCCCTTCCCCCGCTCGATCGCGCCGACACTCTTAAACTCCCCCCCTCCCGCTACCAACCCTCGGCCGCCGTCGCCGCCCGCCCCATGAAGTACCTTGTTTGCTGGCGGGGCTGCCCAAACCCCGCCAGCCAAGAGTGTTCTTCAGCGCTGGAGTTAGTAAACTCCGGCGCCTTCATTCAAGGAAGTTCGTCTGAAGGATCAGCTGGTTTTGACGTATTTACATCCTGCACGGGGCTACATGCACGGTGCAGGACGTAAGGCGTCAAAGCCAGCTGATCCTTCAGACGAACTTTCTTGGCTGGCGGGGTTTGGGCATCCCCGCCAGCAATCAAGGTAAATCATGCGGTAGCGGGGCTGGCGGCGATGGTGGGGAGGGTTGGTGGCGGGAGGGGGGTCGTCGGCAGGGGGCCAGGGGCGAATCTGCGGGGGCCCGGGCCCCCTCAGGCCCCACGTAGCTACGCCACTGGTATGGATGGGCAGACTGGATAGGCCATATGGTCTTTATCTGCCTACAGTTTTCTATGTTTCTATGGCATTTATTTATAAAAACTGATATAAAACATGAACCAGAACAGTTTACATTGCTACTTGCATCATAAACATTAAAACTATAAGGGAGCATAAACAAAAAATATATACAAAAATAAAAGATAACATAAAAAAATAAGAAGGCAACGGTTATTCCCCCCAGTACAGGCTAGTCATCCAGATAAGCTAGATTGAAACAATATGCTTTGACACTCTTCTTAAATCTAGCAAGACTAATTTCATTTCTTAGTCTAGCAGTGTAGTTCATTGTTTAACACAAAGATCCCTGAAATCTGGACACTCCATCTTATGCATACAACAAAGGCACTGGAGTGTTGTCTTCACTGCACCTTAACTGAGTACTGCCAACACAGCGCCACTGCCCCCATTAAGTAGGTTGGTTCCCAAGTAGCAGCAATAGCAAAGCTGATGATTAAAAACTCAGAATGGGGTCTAGGTAGGCCTAGTGGTGCCCCTCCCTTCCTCTCCCTTTGCATGGGTTTCCATGGTAACAAGAAGCCCTGTGAAGGCCCTGTGCTAAATATGGGTATCATCATTGCTGCTGTTGCTTGGGGATCCGACTACTTTATAGGACAGTGGAAAGGGGGAGGGGGGTAAAGAGCAAGACCTGGACAGGGAAGATCGAGTATGGAACGATGATGGAGGACTCTGTCTCCCATCAGTTGCATTTGGCTGCCCTCAACTGAAATCCAGTCCTAGCTGTATTACAATACTTATCCTCCCCCAAAATACAAACTAAAAATTCATAAGTTTACATCCAAGTGATTTATGTTTTCTGATAAAATTATCTACATAGATAACTGGTGCAGTGCTCAGCTGCTAACAGAGGCACTGTACTATCACAATATCCAGGACAGACAGGATGGAAAGAGGTCCTGTGAAGGCCAATGTATCAGCTCGGGAGACATTATCAAGTACAGAGGGCTGCTGCAAAGTGAGTAGATTCCAATCTATTCAACAACAAGCTGCAACAGAAATCTGAAACAGGACTTTGTTTAATAAACATGGATATTAAAAAAAATCTCATTAAAGCAGAGGTTCTTCACCTTTTTTGGCAACTCCCTTCCTAAACGTCCTAGATGATTTGTCCATCAGTGACTACTGAAAACTACATATGCTTGACACAGGGAGTGAGACTTAGAGGTCCTTTTCCTAAGGTGCACTAATGGATTTAGCACGCTCTAATGATTAGCATGTGCTAAATGATAAGATACCCATTATATTCCTTCAGACGTCTTATCATTTAGTGCGTGCTACATGGGCTTAGTTTGACTGTTTCATTTGGGGGGGCAAAGGATGGGGCGGGACATATTAGTATATTCATTTGCATATATATATATATATATATATGCAAATAAATATGCTAATATGGAGGACGGAAGGAAGGAAGGAAGGGAGAAAGAGCTGGCTTTTTTGGGAATAACCATAATGAATATGTAAGAGATATCTCATACATATACATTATGGTTATTACCCAAAAAGCCAGCTCTTTCTCCCTTCCTTCCTCCTTACCCAGCACTCCCTCTACCTCTCTAGTAGTATTTCCCCACCCCCTTTTCCATACCATTTCAGTGTAGACCTTAGAAATGCATAAGCTCTATATGTAGATCCTTCAAGAGGCAGTGTGTCATGATTTAGGCTCTAAAACCCTTTCTGATGTTTTGGTGCCACCTCAGTAAGGCCAACACACAATCTCTCCACTGCAAAACACTACACAAACTTGTGCAAAAACACAAACCATAACAGCACTAATTCCAAGGACAGGACGAGCTACAATCTTATGCGTTGAAAGACAGCACTGTAATTACATGTGGCTCTAAAACATCAGTACACTACCTAATGAAAAAAAAACCCAAAAAGGGCTGCAAATACTACTGTCATGTCTGTGGCCGTGACCACCCTCAGACTTACCTTATTTCTGGGGGCTCAGCATCTGTGCTGGCTTCTGTCTGTTTCTGTGTTAGTTTTGTCTCTGTCTCCATTACCTCACCAGACCTCACCTGTGTGGGCTATGCCTCTCTGGGGAGCCAGCATCTAAGATGGTTTCGGCCTGCTCTGTTCCAGCTTCCAAGTTGGCTCCTGTCTGTCCTTCCTATGTATGTCAAGCCTCTCTCTGGTGTCAGGGTGTTTCCTGCTTCCGCCCTTCTGTAGGTGACATCATCATGAGCGCCTTCATAAGGAAGTGCTGTACTGGCATTCAGGGCCTTTGCATTGTGTGTGTTATGCCAAAAGGTTGTCAGGTTAGTGTACTGTTGTGCTGCTACATAGCATTTCTCTGGGGCTCTTGCCCTTCTGCTTATGTGTCTGTGGACTGCTAGTCCTTCTGGTGCTCCACTCTGTGTTTGGAGCCACTGAATCTTCAGCCTTTGTGGGTTCCCTGTCTGTGTTGGGAGCTGCTGAAGCTTCAGCCTGTGTTTGATCCCTGTCTGTGTTTGGAGCTATTTAACTTCCAGCCTTTGTTTGTTCTCTGTAGGTTGTTGTTAGCTACTGAAGCTTCAGCCATTGCCCTGACCTCTGCTGGTGCCTGGTTTATTCTCTGCCAGCTGCCTGTCTCTGACTATTGCCTGAACCCGGATATTCTCTGCTTGCTGCCTGTCTCTATTGCCTGAACCCAGATATTCTCTGCTTGCTGCCTGTTTCTGACTATTGTCTGAACCCGGATATTCTCTGCTTGCTGCTCGTCTCTGACTAGAGCCTGAACCCGGATATTCTCTGCCTGCTGCCTGCCTCTGACTATAGTCTGAACCCTGATACTCTCTGTGTGCTTCTGCCCAGCTTATGTGTATACCCTGTATCCTGCCCCTGCCTAGCTAGTGTATACCCTGAATCCTGCTTCTGCCTAGCTAGTGTTAATCCTGAGTGTTTATCCTGAATCCTGCTCTGCCTAGCTTGGGTATATCCTGAACCACGTTTCTGCCAAGCTTGTATGTGTTTCCTGACCCCTGCCAGGCCTGTAGGTGCCTCCTAGCCTCTGCTTTGCCTAGCTTGTATGTATATCCTAGCCCCTGCTCCTGTCAAGTCTTTGTGCACATCCTGTCTGCTCAGTCTGTCTTGTGTTTCTTGCTTAGTGGCTGCGTAGCAGCTTTCAGTCCTAGTCTAGTATCTAGCCTAGCTTCCCTTGTGTATCCCAGACCCAGGGTGGGTCCTCTGGATCTTCAGTTCCTGCTCTGTCCTGCAAGTCCTGCTGGCCACCCGCACTTGGGAGCTCAACTCCTGAGGAACGATGGTCAAGCGCAGGTGAAGCTGTTCCGGTTCTGCCTGTTCTAGTTGCCTGCCTCAGTTACTACTCCAGTCCAGAGTTCCAGTCCTGCTCTTCCTTGTATCCAGTTCCAGGGTGGTCTTGCCTGCCTCTGCCGCTCCTCGGCAATGGTCCAAGGGCTCACGAATTCCGGTTCTGCCTAGAGGACCTGACAACTACACAAAAGCAGAATATTTCACCTTGATCACACATGAAAAATACATGACAACAGATATGACCAAGGAACTAGAAATAAAAAAAAAATATGAAGGCAAAATACTGAACTGGAAAGTTACCTCAAGAAGTTAGACACGGCATGCAGCAATACTAGAAAAATTGAAACTTACATGCAAAATATCACAGATGCACATTTCCAAAAGCTGACATATTCCAATTAATAAATTCCGAATAAAATACTTTTTTCTACCTTTGTTGATCATTTAGTTTTTCTATTCACTTTGGTCCCAGTGTCTTCTGTTTTATGCAGTGTCTTCTTTCCATTTGATATTTTTTCACTCACCATGTCCACCATCCTCCTGTGTCCTTATGCATCCTGTCGACCATCTGTAGCATTGTCCCTATCCTTTCTCCAGTTTCAGCATCTGCCCTCAAAGTGTTCCGATCCAGCCTTAAATTCAGCAATTTTCCCTTCATCCATATCCAGCATTTCTCCTCACTCCCCTTCCCTCCATCCATGTCCAGCATTTCTCCTCTCGTACTACTACTACTACTTAACATTTCTAGAACACTACTCCCCTCCATCTGTGTGAATCTCCTTCCTTGTCTTTCCTTCCCTCCATCCTTGTCCAATATTTCTCCTCTTTTCCCTGCCCTCCACTCCATCCATGTCCAGAATTTCTCCTCTCTTCCCTCCCCCTCCATCCATGTGCATCTCCTTCCTGACTTCCCTCCCCTCCATGTCCAGCAACTCTCCATTCTCCCCTGCCCTCTCCTCCATCCATCCATATCCAGCAAATTTCCTCTTCCCCTGCCCCCTCCATCTATCCATCTGTTCAGCGATTTCTCTTCTCTCCCTCTGCCTTCCACGCCATCCATGTACATCTCCTTCCTGTCTTCCCTCTCCTCCATCCATGTCCAGCAACTCTCCTCTCTCCACTGCCCTCCCCTCCATCCATCCATGTCCAGCAACTCTCCATTCTCCCCTGCCCTCTCCTGCATCCATCTATATCCAGCAAATTTCCTCTCTCCCCTGCTCTCTCCATCTATGTCCAGCAATTATCCTCTGTCCCCTGCCCGCTCCTCCTCTCCATGTCCAGCGATTTCTGTTCTCTCCCCATGCCCTTACCTCTCATCCATGTCCAGCGATTCTCCGCTGCCCTTCCCCTATGTCCAACAATTCTCCTTTGACCCCCCCACCCTCCACTCCCATCCATGTCCAGTGACTTCCCCAGATCCCCCTTTTCAGTCCCCGAGATCTAGTTCCCTCCTCTACATCCATGTCCAGCAACTCTCCATTCTCTCCTCCATCCATATCCAGCAAATGTCCTCTCTCCCCTGCCCCCTCCATCCATCCGTCCAGCAATTCTCCTGTCTCCTCTGCCCTCCCCTCCATGTCCAGTGATTTCTCTTCTCTCCCCTGCCCTCCATGTCCAGTGATTTCGCCTCTCTTCCCGACAGCCCTCCTCTTTGTTCCTTCCTGCCTCCCCCCCCGCGCATTTAAACCTTTTATTTTCAGCAGCAATGACAGTGAAGAACAGAACAGCAAGTGGGCTCACCTCCAGCTTTTCCCTTTCCTCACAGTGTCCTGTCCTCGCGGAAACAGGAAATACATCATCATAGGAAGGCAGGACACTGTCTGTGAGGGAAGGGAAAGGCTGGAGGCGAGTCTGCTTGCTGTTCTGTTATTCACTGTCATCGCAGCTAAAAATAAAAGGTTTAAATGCCCGGGGGGAGGCAGGAAGGAAGGAACGGAGAGGAGGGCTGTCGGGGAGAGGAGGGCTGTTGGGGAGATGAAGGCAGGAAGGAGGGACCGAGAATGCGTTGTGCCGGTCCTGCGTTTTGGGGGGGCAGAACCCCCTCACCCCTCCAAACTACGCCCATGGCGTGCTAAATCTGTTAGCACACCTTAGTAAAAGGACTCCTAAGAGACATTTTCTCTTGGAAGTGATTAGTAAGAAATGAAACTGAACAGAAAGCAGAAAGAGAGCCAGAGAAATCTGGGTTCAAATCCTGTTGACCCTCCCTGTGACCCTGGGCAAACAACTCCACCCTCCATTACACCAAGTAAAAACGTAGGCTCTCACTTACAAACGTGTTTTAATGAGTACATGTGTGGAGCCGGTGTAGCTTTTATTTCTTCAAAAACAAGCTGGGAGCCTGCACTCTCTTGCCGGGGGGGGGGGGGGGGGGGGGGACCACTGATGCTGGGAGCCTCGAGTTAGCTCCCGTGGGCTCCGGGGTTCTCTTCTCTCCTCTGCTGCCCCAGTTTCCTTGCCAGTGGCAGGACAGGGCAGCGGCAGCACAAGAACTCCCTCGGCTCTCCCTCATCTTTGCCTGGCCTTGGACAGCTGAAACAGCGAAGATACATACCTGTAGCAGTTATTCTCTGAGGACAGCAGGCTGATTGTTCTCAAATGTGGGTCGACGTCTGCGTAGGCCTGGGAACCGGAATTTTTGCAAGCAAAATATTTAAAAAGCTTGCCAGAGTCTTCTGGCGCGCGTGCACTGCGGCCCACGCATGCGCGGCCGATTTCCCACCCGTCGCTTGAGCGTTCTTGCTCAGTTTAATCAAAAAGCAAATAAAAAACAAACAAAAACTCCAAAAGGGGAGGTGGGTGGGTTTGTGAGAGCAATCAGCCTGCTGTCCTCGGAGAATACCTGCTACAGGTATGTATCTTCGCTTTCTCCGAGGAAAAGCAGGCTGCTTGTTCTCACATGTGAGGTATACCTAGCAACCAGGCTCACTCAAAACAATGAACATTGGTCAATTGGACCTCGCAATGGCGAGGACATAACATAGATTGACCTGAAAACATAAATAACCAACTGAGAGTGCAGCCTGGAACAGAACAAAAATGGGTCTAGGGGGGTGGAGTTGGATTCTAAACCCCAAACAGATTCTGCAGCACCGACTGCCCAAACCAACTGTCGTGTCGGGTATCCTGCTGAAGGCAGTAGTGAGATGTGAATGTGTGGACTGATGACCACGTTGCAGCCTTGCAAATCTCCTCAATGAAGGCTCTAACACTGTGAGCCGTGACATGGCCCTCCTGAGTCAGCCCAGCTTGGGCGTAAGTGAAGGAAAGGCAATCTGCTAGCCAATTGGAGATTGTGCGTTTTCCGATGGTGACTCCCCTCCTGTTGGGATCAAAAGAAACAAAACTGGGCGGACTGTCTAAAGGGCTTTGTCCACTCCACGTACAAGGTCAATGCTCTCTTGCAGTCCAAGCTGTGCAAACTGCTTTCGCCAGGGCGTGTATGAGGACGGGGAAAGAATGTTGGCAAGACAACTGACTGGTTCAGATGGAACTCAGACACCACCTTTGGCAGGAACTTAGGGTGCGTGCGGAGGACTACTCTGTTGTGATGGAACTTGATGTAAGGTGCATGCACTACCAAAGCCTGAAGCTCGATGACTCTACGAGCTGAAGTAACAGCCACCAAGAAAACAACCTTCTTCTAGGTCAAGTACTTCAGATGGTAGGAATTCAGTGGCTCAAAAGGAGCTTTCATCAGCTAGGTGAGAATGATGTTGAAATCCCATGACACTGGCGGAAGGGGGCTTTGCCAAAAGCAAACCTCTCATGAAGTGAATAACTAAAGGCTGTTCAGAGATAGGCTTACCCTCTACATGGCGATGATAAGCACTAATCGCACTAAGATTAACTCTTATGGAGTTGGTCTTGAGACCAGACTCTGACAAGTGTAGAAAGTATTCAAGCAGGGTCTGTGCAGGACAAGAAAGAGGATCAAGGGCCTTGCTGTCACACCAGATGGCAAACCTCCTCCACTTAAGAGTAACACCTGTTTGTGGAATCTTTCCTAGAAGCAAGCAAGACTCAGGAGACACCCTGCTGAAAGACACAAGGGGGCGAATTCTAAGCTCTCAACATTCAGGCTGTGAGAGCCAGAGACTGAAGGTTGGGATGTAGAAGCGACCCCGCGATCTGAGAAAACAGTCCAATCTCCACAGTTCTTCGGAGGACAACTCAAGAAGAAGAGGGAACCAAATCTGAAAAGGCCAGAAGGGTGCAATCAGGATCATGGTTCCACAGTCTTGCTTGAGTTTCAGCAAAGTCTTTCCTACTAGAGGTATGGGAGGATACGCATACAGAAGGCCTGTCCCCCAATGCAGGAGAAAGGCATCTGACGCTAGTTTGTCGTGGGCCTGAAGCCTGGAACAGAACTGAGGGACCTTGTGATTGATCTGAGTGGCAAAAAGATCCACCGAGGGGGTGCCCCACACTCGTAAGATCTTACGGACTACGCCCATGTTCAGAGACCACTCGTGAGGTTGCATTATCCTGCTTAACCTGTCGACCAGACTGTTTTTTATGCCTGCCAGATAAGTGGCTCGGAAGAACATGCCGTGACGGCAAGCCCAAAGCCACATCTGGACGGCTTCCTGACACAGAGGGCGAGATCCGGTGCCCCCTGCTTGTTGGTGTAATACATGGCAACCTGATTGTCTGTCTGAATTAAAATGATTTGGTTGGACAGCCGATCCCTGGAGGAGTGGCCTAGTGGTTAAGGTGGTGGACTTTGGTCCTGGGGAACTGAGTTCGATTCCCACTTCAGGCACAGGCAGCTCCTTGTGACTCTGGGCAAGTCACTTAACCCTCCATTGCCCCATGTAAGCCGCATTGAGCCTGCCATGAGTGGGAAAGCGCGGGGTACAAATGTAACAAACAAACAAACAAAAAAGCCTTTAGAGCGTTCCAGATCACTCTTACTTCCAGGAGGTTGATATGCAGACCTCTTTCCTGAAAGGACCAGGCTCCCTGAGTGTGGAAACCATCTATATGAGCTCCTCATCCCAGGAGAGATGCATCCGTCATCAGCACTTTTCGTGGCTGAGGAACTTGGAATGGTTGTCCCATGGTCAAATTGGATCGAATCATTCACCACTGAAGAGAATTCCGAAAGCCGGTGGACAGTTGGATGACATCCTCTAGATCCCCCGCAGCTTCAAATCACTGGGAAGCTAGGGTCCATTGAGCTGATCTCATATGTAGACGTGCCATGGGTGTGACATGAACTGTGGATGCCATGTGCCCCAGAAGTCTCAACATCTGCCGAGCCGTGACCTGGTGAGACGCTCGAACCATGGACACCAGGGACAGAAGATTGTCCGCCCTTGTCTCGGGAAGATAAGCTCAAGCTCTCTGAGTGTTCAACAGGGCTCCAATGAATTCCAATGCCTGGACCGTGGTGAGATGGGACTTGGGATAATTTATGACGAACCCTAGTAGCTCTAGCACCCGAACAGTCATTCACATTGACTCCAGAGCACCCTCCTTCGAGGTGCTCTTCACCAGGCAATCGTCGAGATAAGGAAACACATGCACTCCCAGTCTGCGTAGCGATGCTGCGACTACAGCTAGGCATTTGGTAAACACTCTGGACGCAGACACCAAGCCAAAAGTCAGTACACGGTACTGAAAGTGCTGTGTTCTCAGCCGAAATCGAAGATACTTCCTGTGAGCTGGAAGTATCGAGATGCGAGTGTAAGCATCCTTTAAGTCCAGAGAGCACAGCCAATCGTTTTCCTGGATCATGGGAAGAAGGGTGCCCAGGGAAACCATCCTGAACTTCTCTCGGACAAGAAATTTGTTCAGGGCCCTTAGGTCTAGGATGGGACGCGTCCCCCCTGTTTTCTTTTGCACAAGGAAGTACCTGGAATAGAATCCCAGCACTTCTTCCCCTGGTGGAACGGGTTCGACTGCTTGGGCCTTCAGAAGGGCGGAGAGTTCCTCTGCAAGTTTGTGCTGGGAACTGTAAGAATGAGCTCCTGGTGGACAATTTGGAGGTTTGGATTCCAGATTGAGGTCGGAGGTTATGAGAGGCCACCTTTGGTGAAAAAATATCAACCCCCCCCCCCCCCCCCCCGACCGGCAAGTCATCCGGCACGGACACTTTGACTGAGGCTATGCTGAACTGGAGCCAATCAAAAGCCCGTCCCTTGCTTTTGCTGGGGAGCCACAGAGGCCTTAGGCGCACGCTGTTGATGAGAACGAGTGCGCTGGGACTGAGCCTGGACAGGCTGCCGAGAAGCAGGAGTGTACCTACACCTAGCACAGGAATAGGGAGCACTCCTCTTCCCTCCAAAAAACCTCCTAGAGGAGGAGGTGGTAGCAGAAGACGCCCGGAGGGAGCGAGAATCCATAGCATCATTGTGCTTCTTGAGCTGGTCAACCAGATCCTCTACTTTCTCACCAAAAATGTTATCCCCCCGGCAAGAAACATCTGCCATCTGCTGCTGGACTGAATGTTCCAGGTCAGAGACATGCAGCCATGAGAGTCTGAGCATCACTATACCTTGGGCAGCGATCCTGGATATTACATCAAAAGTGTCGAACGTACCCCTGGCCAGGAATTTGCAACACGCCTTCTGCTACCTGGCCACCTGGTGAAAAGGCTCAGCCTGCTCCGGAGGAAGTGCATCAACCAAGCTAGACAGCTGCCTCACTGAGTTCCGCAAGTGGATGCTCGTGAAGAGCTGGTATGTCTGGATTTTGGCAGCGAGCATAGCGGCCCGATATGCCTTCCTCCCAAAAGAGTCCAAGGTTCTAGATTCTCTGCCTGGGGGCACCGAGGCGTAGTCCCTAGTACTCTTGGCTCTTTTGAGAGCCGAGTCCACCACCATGGAATTGTGAGGTAGTTGAGACTTCATCAATCCAGGCTCCCCGTGGATCCGATATTGGAATTCAGTTCTTTTTGGCATTAGACAGAGGGAACGACCAGTTTCACATAAGGACTTCCTTCAGTACATTATGCAAAAGAGCCGTTGCAGCCTCTCTAGGTGGAGAAGGATAATCCAGGACCTCAAGCATCTCAGCCCTGGTCTCATCCTCAACCTCCATAGGGAAGGGAATAGCCGCAGCCATTTCCCAGACAAAGGAGTTAAAGGATAAACTCTCCGGTGGAGACAGTCTCCTTTCTGGTGGAAGGGAAGGTTCAGAAGGAATCCTATAGGACTGATCAGAAGGAAAGTACCTGGGATCCTCCTCTTCCTCCCACGAATGTTCATCTTCAGTATCAGACAAGACATCTCTCAGAGCAGTCCGAAACTGAGCCTGCCTTGATGCAGAGGAATGTCGTCCTCGATGGCGTTGCCGAAAAGTCGATGCCCGCCTAGACTCCGGTGAATCTTCCTCCACCAACGTCGAAGGGGAGTAAACCTGGGTGGCAGGCGGCACCGAGGTCGGGGACCTCACCACAGGCGAAGGGCTAGATACCGCTGCAGCAGACGATACGGAAGGCGCAAGCATCCCCGACACCGAAGCAGACTGGTGCAGTAACCCTTCCAGAAGCTCTGGAAGCAGGGCCCTGATGCGCTCGTCGAGAGCCACCATCAGACAAGGCTGCGGGGTCGGTAGAGGAGCTGGTGGCAGAATCTGTCGAGGCTCGGGAGCAGGTACCGGGCTGCTAGACCGACGTATCGGCACCTCCTGAATAGAGGTAGAGTAATCCTCTCGGCGCCGATCCTTCTCGGGTGCCGAATCCCTCGACGCCCCGGAGCTCCTGGCACCGTGTGTCGAAGGAGAACGATGACCGTGCTTTTTCACCTTTGCTCGACACCCGTCATCGAGACTCCTCGGTACCAATGAGGAAGACGTGCAATCCTCACGTCTCCTCGGGGCCGGGTCTGACAAAGGTCGGTCCCGGGGGGCCTGCATAACAGGAGGCCTCAAGACAGGTGGAGACCTACTCGATGCCTCACTGCTCCCAGCACGAGTTGATAATTCTGCAGCCATTACCTTCGCTCCCGACGTCAATGCATCCCTCGATGTCGATGCCGCCAACCTCGGTACCGATGTCAAAGGACCGGACCAAGCTCCAAAAAGCTTCTCTCGTTGGGCCTCTCGAGACACTTGAAGAACTGGAAAAGGTGCAGCAAAGGGCAACTAAAATGATAGTGGGGATAGGACGACTTCTATGAAGAAAAACTAAGGAGGCTAGGGCTTTTCAGCTTGGAGAAGAGACGGCTGAGGGGAGACATGATAGAGGTATATAAAATAATGAGTGGAGTGGAACAGGTGGATGTGAAGCGTCTGTTCACGCTTTCAAAAAATACTAGGACTAGGGGGCATGCGATGAAACTACAGTGTAGTAAATTTAAAACAAATAGGAGAAAATGTTTCTTCACCCAATGCATAATTAAACTCTGGAATTCGTTGCCGGAGAACGTAGTGGAGGCGGTTAGCTTGGCAGAGTTTAAAAAGGGGTTGGACGGTTTCCTAAAGGACAAGTCCATAGACTGCTACTAAATGGACTTGGGAAAAATCCACAATTTCGGGAATAACTTTTATAAAATGTTTGTACGTTTGGGTAGCTTGCCAGGTGCCCTTGACCTGGATTGGCCGCTGTCGGGGACAGGATGCTGGGCTCGATGGACCTTTGGTCTTTTCCCAGTATGACATTACTTATGTACTTATGTTTCTTCATGAGAAGACACAGACTACAAGCGGCTGGGCTATGGTTGGACCGGAGGCACTGGATACACCAGATGTGGGAATCGGTACCTGAGATGGTCCGGTTGCACTGAGTACAACGTTTGAAGCCGCTGGGTGTCTTCGATGACATGGAAGGAAAAACGGCTTCGGCGAAATCAAAAGACGCGATCGTGCCTATTAAAAGAAAAAAAGGCACGAAAAGAAGGGAACAAGCTGGCTGCGTCGAAAAAGAAAGGAAACTTTAAAAGGGCAAAAAAATAAAGAAACTACGGGGAAAGGTTTTTTTTTCCCCCAAACGGTAAATAGCGCTAAAAAGAAAAGAAAAAAAGGCAAAAGCCTCAAAATGAGATAGACTCTTTCCCGGGCCTGAGAGCAGCGGGGAAAAAAACTCAAATGCACCTCAATGCGGAGAAAAAATAACTGAGCAGGAAATTAGCTGCACATGCGCGGGGCGCGCTGCATGCGCACCAGAAGACTCTGGCAAGATTTTTAAATATTTTGCTTGCAAAAATGCCGGTTCTGGGCCGACATGGACGTCGACCCACATGTGAGAACAAGCAGCCTGCTTGTCCTCGGAGAAAGGATCCTTTCCTTCCACTGCAGGGACTCACCAGTTCCCTACAGCCTTTCAGGTTGGATTTTTGTCACACTTTTTTGTGTTCTGGTTAAAAGCAGTGCCTCTTCCCTGATATTTTGTCCTGTGAAGTTCACTCAAATTTCACATGAGGTCTGGAGCTCCAGACCTCCCATTAACTTTTCCATGGTAAAGCTAGGGACTGCTTCTGTGCATCAGGTCGGAAAACAGCTGTGTATCGTCTTGCATGCACATTTGTAAAATAATTAGCTCATTATAATAGCTTTGCATTCCGTTTTCATTAGCCTCTACTGTGATAGGAAAAAAGCTCGGAGAACCCCTTTGTTCATTTCTCGTTTTACTCCTTGCTCACTAAACCAGCTAGAACTGGTATAAAAACCACGTTGCTGGCTCGTTAGGTTTTGTGCATCTGGGCCTTGGCTAGTTTATTTATTTATTGGGTTTTATTAACTGCTTTTATGAAGACATTCATCCAAGGTGGCTATGCCTTTCCTCCAATAAAAAGTTTGAAGCACGTTATATTTCATAAAATATCTATACAATTTTCTATATAATGCAATTTATTTTGTGGATATTATATATCTCAACAAGGGCATGAGTTGCTAACGGTTTGTGTGGTTGGCTAGGAACTTGGAGACCCTGATTCAAATCTTGCTTCTTTATTATCTTTAAAATTTCTTACATACTGCCTTCAAGACCGAAAGCCATTGAAACAGTGTACATTCCTATACAGTGGGTATTTCTCTATCCATGGAGGGCTCACAATCTAAGTTTGTACCTGAGCCAATGAAGGGTTAAGTGAGTGCCCGAGATCACAAGGAGCCGCAATGGATTTGAACCAGGTTCTCCTGGTTCTCAGCCCACTGCTCTACCTATCAGGCTACTCCTCTATTCACCCCACTGACGCTCCTTTTTATCGCACACTGTCAGAGGTTCCCCACATATAATGCAAGCATATTGGGGAAGAGACTTGTTATGTATCTCTATCATTTGTTGTAAAATATTTTGAATATCTGACTCAGCAGGACTTATCTGCTACCCAGATAAGTCCTGCAGAGACAGATATTCAAAAGCATTATATGGAGAAGGCTGCAGAATAGCCTTACAGACCACCCTGATGCTATCTGGACAGTGCTGCAGAATATTCTTACAGACCACATGAAACTACCCGGACAGTGCCGCAGAAAAACCTTACAGACCACCCAGATGCTATTCAACAGTGCCACAGAATATCCTTTCAGACCACCCTGATGCTATCCGAGAGTGCCACAGAATATCCTTACAGACCACCCTGATGCTATCCGACAGTGCCGCTATCCTTATAGACCACCCTGACGCTATCTGGACAGTGCCGCAGAATAAACTTACAGACCACCCTGATGCTATCCGAAGAGTGCCGCAGAATAAACTTACAGACCACCTTGACGCTATCTAGAGAGTGCCACAGAATATCCTTACAGACCACCCTGATTCTATCCGGACAGTGCCGCAGAATATCCTTATACACCACCCTGATGCTATCGGACAGGGCCGCAGAATAAACTTACAGACCACCTTAATGCTATCCGGACAGTGCCACAGGATATCCTTACAGGCCATTTGACACTATCTGGATAGTGCCTAGGAATATCCGTACAGACCACGTGACACTATCCAGAGAGAGGTGCAGGGTATTCTTAATGACTACCATGATGCTATCTGGACAGTGCCATAGAATATCCTTACAGACCACCTTGACACTATTTGATAGTGTCGGGGGCAGAGACCAGAGCTATCCTGGTAGCAGACATTTTGCACACCATTACCTGGATAACTATCAGGATAATTTAGGAGGGATAAAAGGCTACCTTAAATCTATCCCTACAGTGGCTGAATATTGCCACTCTCTAGATACTGCCACACCTCATTGCTTGATCTGGATATTCAGTGGTAGCCACTATTTGGATAGTGCAGCTAAATATCTGATTTTTTGGCTCACGATGGCTGTTCATTTAAAAAAAAAAAAATATACAACACCACTGACTATCATGGGCTTCATGTCAGGGGTATTGTAGGTGTAAATAAACAACTCTTATCGGAGAACAATGCCCCACAGGTTATTTATTCCAAGATTCCTAGCTTAGCCTAGGGGATATTATATAGAACCTTGGTTCTGGCACCTTGCCAAATGTTACGGAGAAAAGTGAAACCAAGCCACAAATTATATATATATATATATATATATATATATATATATATATATATATATATATATAATTTATTGTAGATAAGAAAAATATGGAAACACTCTGCATTAGCTTATGTGCAATAGAAATATCTCTTACTGATAAGAGCACTACCAAAATATATTGTCTAACTATACTCTGATTATCCTGAGACTAAGTACAGCAATGATTAGAACAGTACAAATGATATCCTAATAATCCTTATGAAAACTTATCACATCTTATGCAAAATACAAATTAGCAGCTTATTCTCTGACCACGAGATGACATAAACCAATCTTCTTGCTTAGATAACACCACTAACTAATCCCAGACTAGGAAGTATATCACTGTGATCTCACCGCTGTCCTTATGAAGGCTTCAGATGAGACGGGAGCAGAATCTCCCCAGACGCTATCTCAGCTGTCTGTGTCTTAGATGTCGAGCAGGTCTCTCTCTCTCAGCAAGCAGGTTTCCATCCCTCCGTTTGATCTCAGAGCCAATATCTCTGCCCCACGTATTTGCACCAGTTATGCAGGTCACAAGGTTGGTATCAAAACACAGTCTCTGGTTCACTACGAGCCTTGCTGGATTCCTCAGGTCTTCTTACCAGTTACCCCCCTTCCGAGGGTCTCCGACTTACTAACTTACTTCTGTTCCCGCTCTCCCAGTACCTCACGGTCAGGTGATAGCCCGGACCAATCATGATCTCGTTCAGTTCAGTACATGGGCAAGAAGAGTTCTTTGTTTTGTGTCCTTGAAGAATGGTAACTTCTGGTGCCATGTCTGCCTCCCTTAAGGTTACCATTTTTTGTCCTTAAAAAAAGAGGACACTTGCCCCACCCATGCCCCGCCCCATTTCACGCCCTCTCCCCGCCCCTTTCCACACCTCAACCCGCCCCCTGTTCCATTTTCCCCTCCCCTTGGTCACCCCCTCACCTCACCTCACCTTACTCACGATATTCCCTGGTGGTCTAGTGACTTCAGGGCAGGAAAGAGCCCCCTCTTTCCTGCCTGGCGCGCTGCTCTGTATCTTGTATGCTGCCTGTGACGGTCTCGGCGAGATTCAAAATGGCCACCGAGAATTGAAGCGGCCTCGCAAGACTTCAATTCTCGGTGGCCATTTTGAATCTTGCTGAGACCGTCACAGCCACAGGCAGCATACAGGATGCAGAGCAGTGCACTGGGCAGGAAAGAGGGGGCTCTTTCCTGCCCCGAAGTCACTAGACCACCAGGGAAGATTGTAAGGGGAGGGGAGGTCCGCCGCACGTCAGCATCAGCCCGCCCATTTGTCCAGAAATCCGGACAAAAAGAGGACATGTCCGGGTAAATCCGGATGTATGGTAACCCTAGCCTCCCTTCTCAGCTTCTCAGGGTGATAGAAGGGGGTGGTTGGAACACAGACTGTCCTTGGCTTCAGCAAGCCTATCAGTGATTTTCCACAATCTGAAGCTGGAACTTGCTGACACAGGTCAAAGGGTGTAGCATCCATCTTGTTTGTGCATAGGCTTGTATGAACCCAGACCAGCTCAGGTATAGGGTTACCATTCGTCCAGATATTATGACAGTGTCAGTATTGATGTAATGGGTGTTTCTCTCTTGCTCTTTCTGGTACTTGGTCTTTATTAGAAGTGTTTACAAATATGAAAAGGCATACACGTACTAGAAAAGGCATCAAACATAGTTTCCAAGTTTATTTTAAATTTACTATCCCACCCTACGGGAAACCTTCAGAATGTGGAAAATAAATGTCAGTATATGTATGTGCATGTGTATATATACCTTTTCATTGAACCAACCACAATATGTTTCTAACTAGTTCTTGAGAACTGCACTTCCTTCGTCAACTAAAGAAAAAAATTAGCTTTTCTGGCCATTTGTAATTTATGGTTAGTCACAACATTTAAGTAGTTTCTAAACCATACATTGAAGAAACTTCATAAACAGCAATTACAAATGCTGTTCTATTTCTCTTTTATTAGGACTGTTAAGCATTTTAAGAGGCTGTGATCAGAATGCTGAGATAGTCTAGAAAACAGGACATTTATGACTAGGACCTGATCAGTGCCACAGTAACTCAAGATTTCTTCAGAATAAAAGAGGATATAGTCACACCAGGGCCGGTCTTAGCAAGTGCGGGGCCCTATGCAGACCAATTTGGTGGGGCCCCATCCTAGCCCCACCCCACCCTAGCCCCGCCCCATTGATAAGATTATTCCATTTTTAGAAAATTTTTTTATTTATGAAATTTCAAATAAAGACAAATGAAGCTAAACTTGTACAAAAAAACTGGAATGGGCTTTGAAGGCAACTCCAATAGTTGGAACGCAAACACCAGAAACACCAAAGTAAGACTATGCTCAAGTATATAATATCATGTTCATTGTTGATTTAAATCTTGAATTGATAATGAATGTGACTGTTGGGCAGACTGAATGGACCAATCAGGTCTTCATCTGCCGTCACTTATAATGTTACTATGTAATCATTTGTCCAACATCCAAACTGGAAACAGGGCCTCTTTCATTTCCAGATATCATTCATAACCTATGTTTGGCTACTTGGAGACCTATTTCACCAACATAATGTAAGCTTTGATGCAAAGGCCAATGACAAAACTAATATTTCTCTAAAATCTCTGTGGTATGGTAAATATTCATAGAAACATAGTAAATGTCGGCAGATAAAGACCTGCATGGTTCATCCAGTCTGCCCATCAAGGCCAGCCCATTTCTTGGTATTTTTAGATTTTGGCGAACTTAAACAAATGGCAGGAAGATTCCAGAAGCAGGCATAAAGGTGTGCCGAAACGCCATAAAAGCTGTTGTGCCTTAAGCGACCTGTATGTGTGCCAGCCATGAATTTGGCAGCATCTGCATGATTTAAAAGCTCTTGTTTTTTGATTGCTTTTTTACATAGTGTGCTTTTAGAAGCATACATGTAAAAAGTTTTCATAAAAACAAGTTTAACATGAGAGACAATAGAAATAAGATTAATAAAAGACAAAAACATGAGTTGGTGGTTACTTACTCCAAGTCTCCAACAAGCATATTAACCACTCTCTCAGCGAATAAATAATTTTCTCATGTCTCCTTTGGGACTTTTTTTTCAATATCTACACTTGTATGAATAGCAATTTCTTGTTATTAAATTAGAAAAGCGACAGACAAGTTTTATCAGTTTCAAGGGGTACTATGTCACCTTTAGGCAGCTTAACAGGCTGTGGGTTTTTTTCTCGCAAATTCTGGCTCGTTAGTAACAGGGAGGAGAATCTGTTCTGTTGTGACCTAAGACTGGCTTTTGAAGGCTAACACTGACTACAGCATTTATTTTTACTGAAGACACATATGGCTGCTCACCTCTGCTCTAGACTAGTCTCCGCCTCCGACCAGACCACGACGCCGCTCCCTCCCTGGCTCCAGCTCCTTTTCCCGAATCCCTATGGCTGCAGGCTGCTCACCCGGTCCCTCACCTCCCGCTCAGTCCGACCACGCTCTCCAGCTCCTTCCCGCTCAATGACTCCCGACAGGAAGTATGTCATCATCAGAAGGCGGGACATTGAGCGGGAAGGCGAAAGGAAAAGCTGGGTGAGCGAAGCCGTCGTACTGCCTGTGGCTGCTGCAGCTGCCTGTCTTCCTGGGTCAGGGCGGGCTGCTGCAATTTGCTTGGAACTCTGTTGTCGACGTCGTCATCGTTGTGGACTGGGAGGCGGGAGCTGGCAGGGGGGTGGCGGGAGGCTGGAGCGAGCGAGTGATGATCGCGGCGGTCCGGAGAAGCGAGCAGCGGGATCGGATTATGATGATGGCGCGGCCGCGGTTGGTTGGTGGCTGTTGGTCCGATGGCATCGCGATGTCCGAGCGAGCGGGGAGAGGCAGAGTTGAGGCGATGAGGGTTAGCAAGTGAATTGAAAGGAGAGATGTCTTAATACCCCAATCCCTCTCTCTCATTGTCTTTTTGTCACAAATTATGGATCAGTTGTACAGCAGAAGTCACTTATTCTGACATGAACGCTTCTGCTTTGAACCCTGGACCTGGGCCAAGACACATTCTCACTTTGTATAAGGCCACCTGGGCTGGGACCTGAAGGGGTGGTTTAGAGGCGAAAAGGTCCTGCAGTGTAGTGAACACTTTCCCAAGCTATTTAGTCCTTTTAATGTGCCAAGGAAATGGACTGAAGAAAAGTCAACGTTTAAAAAGATGCTTGTATTTTAAAAATAACCCCCCCCCCCCCCCCCCACAAACACACACACATAATATTTCAGGCTATTTATTTAAAACATTTACTGTCTGCACAATCTACCATTCTTAACGGATAACAATAGAACATACATAATAACAACAACAAATGTTAAAACATAAAATAATAACAGACATCTTGAGGATGTTCTACTCATCATCCAATGTCCAACCTGAGAAGGGCCCATTGCTAACACCTTATGGACTTGTAACAGTAAGTTGAGGAAAAGTCTGTTTAAACAAATATGCTTTTAAATATTTTTAGAAGGTCATCATCTGCTCAATATTTCTCAGCTCGGCAGATAAAGCATTTCAAAGTATTGGGCTCACTACCTGGAAAATGCTTGAGTGGTATTCATCCAAACTAAGTTTACAAAAAGATGGAACGTCCAATAAGCTCTTGTCTGTGGAACACAAAGATCGCTGGGGCCAATATATTCTTGCCTCATTATTTAAGGCTTTTTGACAAAGTCAGCATTTTGAATTGGATTTGCCATGTTACTGGGGAAAAACAAACAAAATGAGACAATCTCCCTCTTAATTTTCTATCTACACTTCTTCCCTTGGTTCATTAATCTCATCCCATGGCTTTTCCTACCATCTCTATGCTGATGACTCCCAAATCTACCTTTCTACCCCTGATATCTCACCTTGCATCCAAACCAAAGTTTCAGCGTGCTTGTCTGACATTGCTGTCTGGATGTCTCAACGCCACCTGAAATTAAACATGACCAAAACCGAGCTTCTCATTTTTCCCCCCAAAACCACCTCCCCACTCCCCCCGTTTTCTATTTCTGTTGATGGCTCTCTCATTCTCCCTGTCTCCTCAGCTCGAAACCTTGGGGTCATCTTTGACTCTTCTCTCTCCTTCTCTGCTCATATCCAGCAGATCGCCAAGACCTGTCGTTTCTTTCTTTACAACATCCGTAAAATCCGCCCGTTTCTTTCTGAGCACTCTACCAAAACCCTCATCCACACCCTTGTCACTTCTCGTTTAGACTACTGCAATCTGCTTCTTGCTGGCCTCCCACTTAGTCACCTCTCCCCTCTCCAATCGGTTCAAAACTCTGCTGCCCGTCTCGTCTTTCGCCAGGGTCGCTTTACTCATACTACCCCTCTCCTCAAGTCGCTTCACTGGCTCCCTATCCGTTTTCGTATCCTGTTCAAACTTCTACTAACCTATAAATGTACTCACTCTGCTGCTCCCCAGTATCTCTCCACACTCGTCCTTCCCTACATCCCTTCCCGTGCACTCAACTCCATGGATAAATCCTTCTTATCTGTTCCCTTCTCCACTACTGCCAACTCCAGACTTCGTGCCTTCTGTCTCGCTGCACCCTACGCCTGGAATAAACTTCCTGAGCCCCTACGTCTTGCCCCATCCTTGGCCACCTTCAAATCTAGACTGAAAGCCCACCTCTTTAACATTGCTTTTGACTCGTAACCACTCGCCTCCACCTACCCTCCTCTCCTCCTTCCTGTACACATTAATTGATTTGATTACTTTATTTTTTGTCTATTAGATTGTAAGCTCTTTGAGCAGGGACTGTCTTTCTTCTATGTTTGTGCAGCGCTGCATACGCCTTGTAGCGCTATAGAAATGCTAAATAGTAGTAGTAGTAGTAGTAGTAGTAATTAGGGAGGGGACTGGTAACTCAAATAGAATATTGTGCATTGTACTCCAGCTTACGTAGCTTCCATTCAACAAGTACCACACTGATTTACAAGGGATAAAACAATGTTGCCCACATTAATTGGCTGTTTGAAAATTGCTCTCCTTCAATGCAGTTAAAAGTTTGCATTTTTATAGGTGCATACAGACAAGATGTTCCCAGATGGTTTTAGCTCAGGGGAGGAAAAACGCATGTGTAGTTAACAGTTTTAAAACTATGGATAATTTTCTAGCAAAATTTCCCAGGAGAAAAAGCTATTTTAAATGATTGCTTGTACTTTGTACCCAGTGCAGTTAGTTTTGAAATGAAAACATGTGCTTCTGAAAACTAGTGCAAAGGCCACGGGTACAACATATGCACAGAATTTATCCCAATGTGGACTACTTAAAAACTGTTCCCTATATATTTTTTAAAAAACTCATGCACTACATGAGAAAATTAAACTGATATTCAAACAGGTTTCTAGTGAAGTGGTAAACTACAGTAACATCACTAGCAATCAGAACACACACAGCCTAATTTTGCAAAGGGCCAGGGCTTTGTTTGAGGGAGTACCTGAAGGTAATAAGTACCGCACCTTTTCCATTGTTTGCTAAAATTGACCCAAGGTCCCAATTTTTAATGAAAGAGCTCAGGTTCCACACACCAGTTCTGCCTTGTCATAGATTCTGTGACTGGTTGCAGGGGGCCTGGCTATTGTGGGGTGGGTCCCTCAGTGATCACCCCATCCCTGAAGGGTGGCCTGGCATTTGAGTACCGGCACCTTTTTCGCTAGAAACAAATGTACTTGCATAGTGCGTGTAGGTTGAAAAACACATATAAGTAGTAGAGTTTCACAACTGCATGTCCAAGGGGAGACAATTACTGACCTCCGTTAAGACTCACATTTGATTTTGCTATTTGAGGTGGTTTTGAACACCAGACAGCTAAGTACAATTTACCCTCAATTATTCCTCTTAATCCCAGGTCCAAATGAATAGTTAGCTGACAGACATGCCTGGCTGAGATCAGATGCAAATGCATATAGAAAAATTGTTTTGTGAAGTATATATTAGGGATCTGCATGTCATTTTGTGTCATTTTTTGCCCAAAACAGTAAAAAAAAAAATTCTTTCCTGTCATAGTGTACACTTTTTCAGAAGTGTGTGCACTATCATGAGGAAATAGTGTGCATTATTTGTGAAGAGTGCACACTATTGTGAATAACATGCACTGTTTCCTGATAGTGTACACTTTTTCAGATGAGTGTGCACTATTAGGAAATAGTGTGCATTATTTATGAAGAGTGCACACTATTGTGAATAACATGCTCTCTTTTCCGATAGTGTGCACTATTGGGAACTAGTGTGCATTATTTGTGAAGGGTGCACACTACTGTGAATATCATGCACTCTTTTCAGATAGTGTGCACGTTTGTAGAAGTGTGCACTATTGGGAAATAGTGTGCATTATTTGTGAAGACTGCTCACTATTGTGAACAACATGCACTCTGTCCCAATAGTTTGCGTGCTTCATAACAGCATACACCATTTCCCAATAATTTGCACTGCTGTTTTCAAAAAAGTGCACACTACTGACAATATTGCTCCTGAAACAAAATAATTAAAAAAAACAAAATGAAAACTCCTATAAATGACTGGCAGGCTGATTCTCAGAAGTCAGGCGCTACAGCAAATGGCGCGGACCCCATAGTGATGGAACAGCACTTAAACATTGAAAAATAGGAAGTACAAAAATGCTTTTAAAGTCCGCCCAAACCAAACCCATAAAATGCCTCCTTCAAATCTGCATAATATTCAGTAGGCCTCTTCTAAAACTGCTATTCTACATGCATACCCAGTGAAGCAGTAGCCTAATTTTTAGAACAGTGGGCTCAGAACCAAGGAATCCAGTTTAGATTCCACAATAGGTCTTTGAGGACTTGAGCAAGTCACTGAACTAGAGGCAGACTGAATTTCCAGTTCAGGTTTTGGCCGATAATGCCTGTGCTCCTGCTCACCCCGTTTCCAATTCCAAAATGGTGTCTGCAACTTCCCATAGCAGTCTTGTGAGGCTGCCGCAGGAAGTTATGGCTGCCATTTTCACAATGTAGCCAGCAGGGGCAGGAGCAACTCGGGATGCTCATGGCCTAAAGAGACCACTAGGGCTTTTAAACGGTAGGCCCGGGGAGGGGTGGAGTCAGTAGATAACCTGGGGAGGGAATGGGTTTCTGTTGGTTGGGGGGGGGGGGACAGGCTGGCTTGGGGAATGGGCTTGCAGCGGTGCTGGTGGGGAGTAGAACCACGATTTTAGTTCCAATCGACACTGAGTGATGGATTTCGGCCTCTACAGTCAGGTACAAAAATGGCCTAATGCAGGACGTGCTAAAGTGTTCTGTGTTAGTTTTGCCATCTGCGCATACTAAGTGCACAGTATTTATTTTAAAAAATGTTTTGGAAGGGCCTTCCAGGGCAAGAGAATGGGCACGCATGCGCTAACTAGCCAGCATGTTGACATCACTGGCTTGCTTGCATGTTGACATCACCCTTAGTGCCTCCTAAAGAGGAGGTGGACATGCTCCTGTGGTAATTTTTAAAAAAATGGCCACATGCTGACAGTCATGTCAAAAATGGGCATAGTATGCAGAAAAGACACACAAAAGGTCGAACTATTACCATTTCTTAATGCAGCTTAGTAAATGGGCCCCTTAGATTGTAGCACTCTGGGGAAAGGGAAATAACTACTGTACTTGAATGTAACTCACTTTGAGCTACCACATGAAAAAAAGGTGTGAGCTAAATCCAAAATCCCTTACAGGCATCAATGGTTTTATTTATTTTACACATGTCAACCTTCTAAGATCACCTAAGTCTTTTACACTGTATAACCAAATTAAAACTGCCTTGAAAAAAATAAAAAGCAGGGGGAGGAGTCCAAGACAGGCGGACCCAGCGGGCGACCCACTGACACAACCTTCCTGGGAGCTGAAACGTGAGAACCGCCGAAATCGGGTCATCCCCGGACTGTGCGCCTGAGCTGAACTGCGAGAAAGGCGAAAAAGGTCAGGGATGCAAGCCGCAGAGGTACTAATTGATTGCCTGCCAGACCCAGCATTGGAGGGTAACTAAAATTATCACAGAGACAATTACCCTGCTGCTACGTGCCAGTTGCTAGCTAACTGACTAATTATGCTACCTTTATAGTTACCTTTCTAACTAAAAGTATCTTAGAGACAATTACCTTGCTGCTGCATGCATCTGTAATCTGCTTGAAATGCTTGTAATTTCTTTGTATTTAGAAATGTAATCTGCCTACTATTCATCTCATAGCATGATACTGCAGCTAGAACTGCAATCTGCTTTAAATGCCGGCAATTTGCATCTCATATCATGATACTGCACATAGAACTGTAATCTGCTTAAACCTGTGCTTTCAAAATCTGCATCTTATAGCATGATACTGCATATAGAAATGTGCCTTCAAAATCTGCATCCTATAGCATAATACTGCATATAGAACTGTAATTTAAAACTTGCTTTTAAAATCTTAATCTCTTAGCATGATACTGCATACAGAACTTTCAAAACTTTTAAAACTCGCTTTTAAAATTTGCACCTCACAGCATGATAGTGCATATAGAACTGTAATTTAAAACTTGCATCTCATAGCATGATACTGCATACAGAACTGTAATTTGCCTTTCTTAAACCTAAAGCAACAGTACTACGCTTTGATAACTGATTTGACATCCTCTAATGCTCTAAATACACAAACTAACACTGATATGAACTCCAGTAAACTATTCCTAACTATCTACTGTCTCACCCTAATCCAACATGCACTCATAACCCCGAGCGTAGACAACAATAGTCCCACACATCACAAACCATTCACGCAACCCACACACAATATGCCTATTCAAAAAAATCAAAAAAAGCCATGAAAAACCTACTATCCACGGATACCATCAACAGAAAGGAAAGAAAGAACTTAACAAACCCTCATACCAAGAAGACAGACAACTGATAGAAATTACCACCACCTCAAACCCAATTGAACACCACCAACTAATATAAATAGGCAGTGGCGTACCTAGGGTAGTTGACACCCGGGGTCGGTCATTTTTTAACACCCCCCTCCAAAATCCAGTACTAGGCATACCGAGAATACAAAACACTCAGGACCTATAGAGCAATTCTACCATACCATAAGCAGTCATTTCTACGAGTCACACAAGGAAAAGGAAAGCATCTTAAACACTACAGTGAGCACCAGAACATCAATTCACCTATTGTAAAACGAAACCAGACAGAATAGTATAGATCCTCGATCCTGCACAGTCAATGCCAACTGGAAGCCATGTCTTTTTCACAAACACAGATACACCCTAATCCACTATAGAACAAGTAATCATAAACTTTCTATTTAGACAAAAATTAAACAGAACCCCCAAGATGCCAGACTCTGCATGCAACACCACAGAAACAGAAAATGTCCCCTAGTACTGTGCAAAATATAAAGACAGCAGCTGTAAATTTGAAAAAAACATAACAAGTACGAATCACCACTTTACAAATTAACAAATAGAATTAAAACAAATATCAAACATATAAATGGAAAGAGGCGTACTCACTCGCAAATGCGCAGTAGAGACCCTCTCTGTCCCGCCCCCGCGTTAATACGTGATGATGGGGGCATGACAGAGAGGGAACCTGCGCACCTGCGAGTTAGGGAACCGCCGTTGCCACCGCTCCCCCCCCCCAGGGTTGCCGCTACCGCTCCCTCCACCCACCCGGAGTCGCCGCCGCCACCCACCCTACACCCGGCCCGGGTACCTGGCTTCACTATTCAAACCGCCGGAACGCAGCACACAGCTCATCTGAGCTGCCATTGGCCTTCTTTACCTGCCTGTGTCCCGCCCTCGCCGACGTTACGTCACACGAGGGCGGAACACACGCAGAGAAGAAGGAAGGCCAACGGCAGCTCAAATGAGCTGTGTGCTGCATCCCGGCGGTTTGAATAGTGAAGCCAGGTACCCGGCCCGGGTGGAGGGGTGATGGAGGGGACTCCGGGGGGGGGGAGGGGCGGCGGCGACCTATCCGGGGGGGGGGGCTTTCAACCCCCCCCCCTTCCTTTACGGGCTCAACAGCTAGTAGAAAATAAAATACCATTTTATTGGACTAATACATTTAGCTGTCAGAGGCCAAAACCTTCTTCCTCAGGTCAATACAGTATAGTGCTGTTACAGTGTCCTATCCTGACCTGAGGAAGGGGGTTTTGCTCTCCGAAAGTTAGTCAAAATTTATTAAAATGAGTCCAATAAAAAGATTACCTGCATACATGTTCTATTATAAACATTTTTTAACACAGCTACAAGAGGGTAAACAGATGGAAGGATGGGAAGAGAAAGAGGGAAAACGGAAGGATAGGGAGAGAAAGAGGGAAAACAGATGGAAGGATAGGGAGAGAAAGAGGGAAAACAGACGGAAGGATGGCAGAGAAAGAAGGAAAACAGACGGAAGGATGGGGAGAGAAACAGGGAAACAGATGGAAGGATGGCAGAGAAAGAGGGAAAACAGATGGATGGGGAGAGAGACACTGGATGGAAGGATGGGGAGAGAAAGAGGGGAGATGGATGAAAGGATGCAGAGAAAAAGGAGAGAGAAGGGACACTGAACAGAAAAGGGTAGAGAGACACTGGTTAGAAGGAGGGAGAGAGACAGATGGAAGGATCAGGAGAGAGGGTAGATGGGTAGAAGGATGGGGAGAGAAAGAGGGAAGACGCTGGATTGAAGGGTAGGGAGAAAGAGGTGACACAATGGAAGGATGCAGAAAGAAAGAGGGGAGACTATTGGAAGGATGGGGAGAGAAAGAGGAGAGCTGCTGCATGGAAAGGGGGAGTAGTAAAAGATTGGAGAATAAGAGGAAGGGGCATGGGGTAGAACAAGGGTGAGAAAAAGATGAAAAGCCATAAGTAGATGAAGGAAATTAAAGAATGGATAGTAAGAATTAATTAAATCTGGACACAGAGAGAGGCAGAAAAATATTGAAGAAAGCAAAGAAAAAGGAGAGAAAAATGGCAAATGGCCAGGAAACCCTGGCAGAAGAGTTAAGCGAAAACGAAGGAAAGCAGAATCTAGAGACTGGGAGCAACACAATGAGAAAAAGTAAATGGCCATACAACAAAGGTAAAGAAAATAATTTTATTTTTAATTTAGGATAAAGTAATATGGTGTTAATAAAGTTTCAGAGACCAATACTTCCTTCCTTAGGCCAGGAGAGGATACCGTAACAGCATTATACTGACCTGAGGCAGGAGGTTTTGGCCTCTGAAAGCTCACTGAAAAGGATTAGGCTATTAAATAAATTGTCTGAAATCTGATGCACTGAAAAGCAGCACTTTACCCTGTGTGACAAATGCATCTGAGTGTGACTAAATTTTGCTGGGGGGGGGGGGGGGGGGGTAGAGAGAAAATTTTGTGCCCACCCACTTTGAGTTCAGGCCCACCCAAAATTGGCAGTCTGGCTACACCACTGTGAAGGAGTGGTTGGGGGGTAAAACTACTCCAGTGCTGGGTAAACTTTCTGCTGGAAGTCAAGAATCTCCTTTACTGCCAGTGTTTACAGAGACCATAGGCGGTCGGTGGCCCAACTGTTTGGGGAGGCTAAAGGGGGCGGGGTTAGGGTGGGGCCAGGGGTGGAGCTTAAATCCATAATTCCATATCATCAAGCTGATCAATCCATAGACTGGTGGGTTGTGTCCATCTACCAGCAGGTGGAGATAGAGAGCAAACTTTTGCCTCCCTATATGTGGTCATGTGCTGCCGGAAACTCCTCAGTATGTTCTCTATCTCAGCAGGTGGTGGTCACACACAGCAGCAGCTCTGGCTAGGCCTCCAAGCCTAATCCTTAGGTTTTGTTGAGGCCTGGGGTTGAGGGCTCTTTTGAGCAAGTGCAAACCTGGTGGTGCCAGGTCCCTCCTTTTCTCCCCCCTCCCGCTGGCTCCGTTTAAAAAAAAAAAAAAATTTTAAACGTCTTTAAAGGCGTTTAATTCGACGTTTCTTTAAACGTTCATTGCAGCTACTCACTGGGACACCAGTTCGTTACAGCTCGGAGCGGCAAGCAGGTAATTTTACCTTTTTATAGCGGGCAGGGGGTTCCTCGATTCTTCTCCTCGTGGCAATGGCGTCGGAGGGCGAGGGCGCAAAGGGTCGCTCCCCGGATCGCTGGAGCGCTTCTAGAGGGGATGCGGGGGTTTTACAACCTGATTCGCCCTTGATGGGTGACAGTTTAGTGACCGATGAATGTCCCGGTCGTTCCTCCGGCGTGGCGGTTTTTTCCCGCCATAATCGCCCATCCCCCGCTCCTCGCCTCCGCCATCTTGGCCGGCCACGCGACTCGGACGGCTTCTTCGTGGGCCGCCCTTGAGGTTGGAGACATTAATGCCATGAACGCCCTTAATTTGGGCGACGGCACAAAAGCGGCTAAAGTTAAGCGCCGTTCTTCCCGCGCGGCTCCTTCGCGGAGTTTCGCGCCGGACGCCATTTTGGATGCGCAGCATGTCTCTCCCCCGCTATTGCGAGCGCCGGTTGAGAGTGCGTCTAGGGCTGTTGCCCAGGCTGCGGAAGTGCACAGTCTGGGGGGTTTCTCCCCCGAGTTTGTTTTGCTGCTGCATCAGGCTTTCCTCATGCAAAACGCTGCCCCTGCTCCCTCTTCTGATAAAGAGGTTGAGGTTCCCAGAGGTAAACGCCCTCGGGTTGATTTCCAGGCCTTGGAGGACTTTGTCTCTTCCGATGTAGATGAGGGCAGCGTGTCTGAGGTCTCCCAACGATCCTTTGCGGATTCCTTGGAGGAGATAGATCCCCGCTCGGAGGAGCGGATGACCCCTCTGCAGCGCGGCTTTTTAGCCCAGAGGTTTTGCCCAACCTGTTGTTACAGGCCATGGACACTTTGAAGATTTCCTCTCCGGAGGACGTCTCTCCCTCAGCCCCTGTTGGCTCTGCCATTATGCTGGGGACAAAGCGCCCGCCTAGAACCTTCCACGTGCATGATGCCATGCACACCTTAATTGCGGCTCAATGGGATGTCCCGGAAACGAGCCTTAAAGTGGCTAGGGCTATGTCCCGCCTCTATCCTTTGGCTGTGAGTGAACGTGAGGCCTATCTGTGGCCTACCGTGGATTCTTTAATCACTGCGGTGACTAAGAAAACGTCGTTGCCGGTGGAAGGTGGCACGGCCCTAAAGGACGCCCAAGACAGTAGATTGGAGGCGGCCTTAAGGTCGTCCTTTGAGGCAGCTGCTTTAAGTTTGCAGGCCTCAGTTTGCGGCTCCTATGTGGCCAGGGCGTGCCGGACTATGGTGCAGCGGGCTTCCCCCTCGGATCATTCCTTGAGGGCTGATTGGCCGGCCCTGGAATCGGGCTTAGCCTATTTGGCAGACTTGCTGTATGATGTCTGGAGAGCCTCAGCTAAAGGCATGGCTCAGACAGTCTCTGCGCGGCGGTGGCTTTGGCTGAAACATTGGTCTGCTGACCACGCCTCTAATTCCCGCCTGGCTAGATTGCCTTTTAAAGGCAAGCTGCTCTTTGGGGTCGAGCTGGACAAAATCGTGACCGATCTCGGCACGTCTAAGGGCAAGAAATTACCAGAGGTCAGGGCTCGGGTTAGTACTCGTCCCGGTACCTCCAGAGGACGGTTGCAGGAAGCCCGTCGGTACCGCCCGGGCAAGTCGGGTTCCTCTGCCCCCTCTTCCTTCAAGAGGAATTTCTCCCCCAAGCAGCATTCCTTTCGCAGAGACCGCCGTCCCGGAGGTGCTCCCTCCGGTCCTCCCCCAGGGTCTCGTACCCAATGACGGGGCCTTGGTCCACGCCCCAGTGCAGATTGGAGGACGGCTGTCCTCGTTTCTGGGCGAGTGGATCACTATAACTTCAGACGCGTGGGTGCTGGAAGTCATCAGAGACGGCTACAAGCTAGAGTTCTGCCAACCCTTAAGAGACGGGTTTGTACTCTCTCCCTGCAAGTCTCCGGTCAAGCTGTGGTAGTGCAGCAGACCTTGGACAACCTGATCCGCCTGGGTGCGGTCGTTCCGGTGCCAAAAAATCAGATTGGCAAGGGACGTTACTCCATTTACTTTGTGGTTCCAAAGAAAGGAGGTTCTGTCCGGCCTATCCTCGACCTGAAAGGGGTCAATCGGGCCTGGAAAGTGAGGCACTTTCGCATGGAGACTCTCCGCTCTGTTATAGCGGCAGTGAAGGCAGGAGAGTTCTTGGCTTCCTTGGACATCAAGGAAGCGTACCTGCATATTCCCATCTGGCCTCCTCTCCAACGCTTTCTGCGTTTTACAGTCCTGAGACGACACTTCCAGTTCAGAGCCCTCCCTTTCGGGTTGGCTACTGCTCCGCGGACCTTTTCCAAAGTAATGGGGGTCATAGCGGCCTTCCTGCTAAAGGAAGGAGTACAAGTCCATCCTTATCTGGACGACTGGTTGATCCAAGCCCCCTCTTATGCAGAGTGCGGCAAAGCTATGGACCGGGTAGTTGCTCTTTTGAGCTCCCTGGGATGGATCATCAACTGGAAGAAGAGCCAGCTGCGCCCGACTCAGTCCCTGGAGTATCTGGGAGTTCGATTCGACACCCAAGTGGGCAGAGTGTACCTGCCAGACAATCGGATTGTCAAGCTTCAGGCTCAGGTGGACTAGTTCCTAGTAGCCTCTCCTATTCGGGATTGGGACTACGTGCAGCTGTTGGGCTCTATGACGGCCACGATGGAAGTAGTGCCCTGGGCCAGGGCTCATATGAGACCACTACAGCTTTCTCTGCTGCTGCGCTGGACTCCGATGTCGGAGGATTTTGCTGTGCGCCTTCCCGTGGACCCAGCAGTGCGCAAGGCGCTGAGCTGGTGGACGCAGACAGACAAGTTGTCTGCAGGATTGCCTCTGGTGACCCCGGAGTGGATTGTCGTCATGACAGACGCCTCTTTGATGGGCTGGGGAGCCCACTGCTTGGGAAGGACAGCGCAGGGGCTCTAGTCTCCTGCAGAGGCAAGTGGTCTATCAACCTCCTGGAACTCAGAGCCATTCGGTTGGTGTTATTGGAGTTCATCCCGGTACTGGTGTTGAAGCCTGTACGGGTCCTGTCGGACAATGCCACGGCTGTGGCCTATATCAACCGCCAGGGAGGTACCAAGAGCGCCCCTCTAGCCAAGGAGGCTATGAGTCTTTGCCAGTGGGCGGAAGCGAACCTGGAGCAGCTTTCAGCGGCCCACATTGCCGGAGTCATGAATGTCAAGGCGGACTTTCTCAGTCGCCATACCTTGGAGCCCGGAGAGTGGCAACTATCTGCTCAGGCGTTCTTGGACATCACGAAGCGCTGGGGCCAGCCGAGCCTAGATCTGATGGCGTCATCGGCCAATTGCCAAGTGCCGTGCTTTTTCAGCAGAGGACGGGACCCTCGATCCCTGGGAGTAGATGCTCTTCTCCAACAGTGGCCGACACAAGAGCTCCTCTATGTGTTCCCGCCCTGGCCCATGTTGGGCAGGGTGCTAGACCGGGTGGCAAAGCATCCCGGCAGGGTAATCCTGGTGGGTCCGGATTGGCCCAGACGTCCCTGGTATGCGGACTTGATCAGGCTCTCAGTCGACGATCCTCTGCGGCTGTCAGTGGAGCAGGGCCTGTTACATCAGGGTCCCGTGGTGATGGAGGATCCCTCTCCCTTTGGTCTTACGGCCTGGCTATTGAGCGGCAGCGTCTGAGGAAGAAGGGCTTCTCAGACAAGGTCATCGCCACTATGCTGAGAGCGAGGAAACGCTCTACTTCTACTGCTTACGCCAGGGTTTGGCGTATCTTTGCAGCATGGTGTGAAGCAGGCTCACTTTCTCCCTTCACTGCTCCAATTTCTTCAGTGTTGGCGTTCCTGCAAGAAGGTCTGGAGAAAGGCCTGTCGCTCAGTTCCCTTAAAGTCCAGGTAGCGGCTCTGGCTTGCTTCAGGGGCCGCCTGAAGGGTGCTTCCCTGGCTTCGCAGTCAGATGTGGTGCGTTTTCTCAAGGGAGTTAATCACCTGCGCCCTCCTCTGCACTCAGTGGTGCCTGCGTGGAATCTCAACCTGGTGCTAAGAGCATTGCAGAAGCCGCCTTTGGAACCCTTGTCGAGGGCATCTCTGAAAGACCTGACGTTGAAAGCAGTCTTTTTGGTGGCTATCACTTCAGCCAGAAGAGCTTCCGAGCTCCAGGCGCTCTCATGTCGACAGCCTTTTCTGCAGTTCACTGAGGCAGGAGTGACTATTCGCACAGTGCCTTCCTTCCTGCCCGAGATTGATTCTCGCTTCCATGTGAATCAGCAGCTCTGTCTCCCTTCCTTTCGTAGGGAGGACTACCCAGAGGAGTACTCCGCTCTTGAATATCTGGATGTGAGACGAGTCATCATCAGATACTTGGAAGTGACCAATGATTTCCGGAAATCGGATCATCTGTTTGTCCTGTTTGCAGGTCCTCGTAAGGGTCTGCAGGCTGCTAAGCCTACAGTGGCAAGATGGGTCAAGGAAGCCATTGCAGCGGCTTTTGTGGCCGCAAGGAAGGTGCCGCCAATCCAGCTGAAGGCTCACTCTACGAGAGCTCAGGCGGCCTCGAGGGCAGAGGCCGGATCCGTCTCCTTGGAAGAGATATGCAAGGCGGCAACTTGGGCTTCGGCTCATACATTCTCCAAGCATTACCGTTTGACGGTGGCTGCACGGGCGGAGGCCCGGTTTGGAGCTTCAGTGTTGAGGTCAGGGATTTCAATGTCCCGCCCTGGGTGAGTACTGCTTCGGTACATCCCACCAGTCTATGGATTGATCAGCTTGATGATATGGAAGGTAAAATTATGTATAATCATACCTGATAATTTTCTTTCCATTAATCATAGCTGATCAATCCATAGCCCCTCCCAGATATCTGTACTGTTTTTATTCTGGTTGCATTTCAGGTTCAAGTTTAGTCTTCAGTTACTTCAGAAAGACTTCGTGTTCAAGTTTTTTCACTTGGATTCTTCAAGAGTTGAGACGAGTTTGTGTTACAGTGAGCTGCTGCATTCCTCTCCCCACCGTTTTACGGGCTGGATTGAGACATAAATTCTGCCGGCACTCCCTCCCGCTCGTGCGGCTGTAGGGCAGCTTTGTACCCCTCCCGCTTCGGCGGTGTTAGGGTCAGTCAGCTCCTCCCGCGGTTGCGGTTGCAGGATAAGCCAGATCCCCCCGCATCGGCGGGTGTGGTGTCCCTCCCCCGCTCCGCGGGGATGAGCTGGACGGATTCCCCTCCCCCACTTGTGTGGGGATGAGCTGGGTTAATTCCCCTCCCCCGTTTCGGCGGTGGTGAGCTGGGCAGAGTGTCCCTTCGTGGGTGTAATTCTCTAAGTGCTGAGTCCTGCGGATGGAGCTTTGATATCGACATACTGAGGAGTTTCCGGCAGCACATGACCACATATAGGGAGGCAAAAGTTTGCTCTCTATCTCCACCTGCTGGTAGATGGACACAACCCACCAGTCTATGGATTGATCAGCTATGATTAATGGAAAGAAAATTATCAGGTATGATTATACATAATTTTACCTTGTCTGATAACACACAGAAAAAATAAATAAATAAAAATAAAAGTCACAATTAATACCTTTTATTAAATTTAGATATTAGATATGTATCATATGTCAAAGAATAAAGTGGTTGCTCAAAGTATATACTAACCACAATCGCTCAACTGCAAAACACTATGCACAACTTTGTACAAAAACACACTCAGAACCTTACTGTAACATAAATATTACACTGGGCAGAACCTAATACACCAATATACCACCCATACGGAAAATGCAGACCGTCAACAATATGAAACAAGGGATCATAATATCACAATTCTCATGTAGAGCCACAAAACACCCTAATTCATGTTTAATGTGCGATAAAATGCCATAAATAAGTAAATAAATATAAACTTTTAATGTTGAGCACCTGATTCTCAAAGTGGACATATTCCAAACACTATAATGAAAATAAAATGATCTTTTCTACCTTTGTTGTCTGGTGACTTTGTTTTTCTGATCATGCTGGCCCAGTATCCGATTCTGCTGCTATCTGTCCTCTTAACTCCATTTCCAGGGCTTCCTTTCCATTTATTTCTTTACTTTTCGCCTTTCTTCTTCATTTCTTGCCTTACATCTGTAAGTAAAAGCTGGGTCCTCTGCAGACTTGACTGTCCAGTGGATCCAGCTTCTGCCTATTTTCTCCATCGATGTGCAGGTTTTCTCCCTTTTATTTTTGTTACATTTGTACCCCACACTTTTCCCACTCATGGCAGGCTCAATGCGGCTTACATGGGGCAATGGAGGGCCCAGAGTCACAAGGAGCTGCCTGTGCCTGAAGTGGGAATCGAACTCAGTTCCTCAGGACCAAAGTCCACCACCCTAACCACTAGGCCACTCCTCCACTCCTCTCTCATCTCATCTCCTTCCTCTCTCTTCCCTCCCCTCCATCCATGTCCAGCATTTCTTCTCTCTCCCTTCCCCTCCATCCATGTGCATCTCCTTCCTCTGTCTTCCCTCCCCTCCATACAAGTCCAGAATTTCTCCCCTTCATCCATGTGCATCTCCTTCCTGTCTTCCCTTCCCTCCATCCATGTCCAACAATTCTCCTCTCTCCTCTGCCCTCCATCCATCCATGTCCAGCAACCCTCTTCTCTCCCCTGCCCTCCATCCACCCATGCCCAGCAACCCTCCTCTCCCCTCCAACCACCCATGTCCAGCAACCCTCCTCTCTCCCCTCCAACCACCCATGTCCAGCAACCCTCCTCTCTCCCCTCCATCCACCCATGTCCAGCAACTCTACTCTCCCCTCCATCCACCTATGTCCAGCAAATCTCCTCTCCCCTGACCTACCCTCCATCCATGTCCAGCAACCCTCCTCTCTCTCCCCTGCCCTGCCCTCTATCCACCCATGTCCACCAACCCTCCTCTCCCCTGCCCTCCATTTTGTCCCCTGCCCCCCCTCCACCAATACCCAGCACGATTCTCCTCTCCCCTGCCTCCATCTATCTGGGCAAGCGGCGCCATGAGTCTTCGTTCCCTCAGAGTCCCGCCCTGGAGGAAATGATGTCAGAAGGCAGGACTCTGCGGAACGAAGGGAGAAAAGAATAGAGACGGACAGGGCGGGCTTCGAAATGACGCACCCGGCGCTGGGACGGAGGTACATTAAAGATTAAGGGTGGCGTGGGGCAGATAGTAAGGAAGGGGAGGGAAGGGGAGACTCATGGCGCTGCTCACCCAAAACCCCCCCCGGACGCCTAACCCTTTCCTGCTTCGGCTGGGGAGGCTTAGCCTCCCCAAGCCTCTTATACCGGGCGCCTATGACAGAGACTATGCTGCAGACAGCATCAGTTCTTACCTTGGAGTCGATATGGACTGCTGTAGCATATTTGGGTACAGCTCTTTCTCTTCAGCTTTTCAATATGAATGCTAATGTTCAGCTCAATATGCTGATATTTTGAAATGTCTAAATCAGTTAGGATAGACTGTAATCACTTTGATCAATCTGTTCAGATAAAAAATATTCAATTTGGTTGAATCATCTTTGCTAAAAGAAAATACATAGCTGAGACACCAATTGAAGGTATGGAGAATAATGCAAGATAGGCTTAGCCTAACTAATTTTTCTCACCTGCCTCTTGAGACTCCTAGAGATATATTTACACATTATCTCAAGGAAATTTTGCAACTAGAGGAGGAATCTTATCCTCCAATGTCTTGAGTATATTACTTGCCATCAGGGAAAAAAACAAGGAGACTCATCACCACCATGAACACTGACCTGCGGGGTACCTCAAGGCTTGATACTGTCACCTATTCTGTTCAATATCTACCTCAAGCCACTAGCTGAGATGATTCGGTCAATGGACACTCAGTTGTACATCCATGTGGATGATGTGTAGTTACTCATACCCATTGAACCTGAGTTACCAACAGCCTTGAATAAATTGATTACCTGTCTAACATCAATTCAAGATTGGGCTAAACACAACAAACATTGCCTGAGCCCACGGGCGCCCGGTATAAGAGGCTTGGGGAGGCTAAGCCTCCCCCGCTGCAAGCCGACCCGATAAGCCTCCGCTGCCTCCCCAAGGTATCCGGAGCACGATACATGCACCACAGCATCAGCACAACACAAGGAAAGAGCAGCAACTCGGCGAAACCATACAAATTAGAGCAGCACAGCAGCAGCCTGACCTTCCATTGTTTCTGATCATCCGCATTCATGGGCGTAGACAGGGGGGGCCAGGGGGGCATTGCCCCCCCCCCCCAAAACTTATCTTCTTCTTACTGGAAGTCGCAGCGGTGGGGCGCCAGTAGTAAAAGCACCAAACAGGCAGCTCGAGTCCGTCCATCGCTTCCCTGCCCTCTCTGCATCCCGCATTCCTCTGATGTAATTTCCTTTCAGGTGGGCAGAACGCTGAGAGGGCAGGAAAGAAAAGGACGGAGTCAAGCTGCCTGTTTGGTGCTTTTGCTACTGGCGCTTTTACTACCGCCAGTTCGCCGCTCTTGTGGACGTCAGCCAGCCAGCGAGCCTACCTAACCTAGTCCACTGTAAGGAAGGAAGAAGAAGCCATTGGTAAATGAAATATCTGTTTTTTTTCCCACTCCCCCGCGCAGCTGTCGCCGTTCACTCAAAACACAGTCAGCAAGCAAACCTGTGAGCTGCTGCTGCCTGCATCCACGTTGTCGTTCTTTATTATTGGTCCATCTTTAGTCTAGTGTAGGTTTTTGTTGGGTGGGTAGGCAGTGCCTTACAAGGGCGGGGGGCAAAGGGAAAGGGGTAGACAGAGGGGAATGGGAGTGCTGAAGAGAGAATGAGAGGGAGATGGTCAAAGCCAGTAGATGGATGGGACTGGGAGTGCTGGAGAGGGAATAAGAGGGAGATGGTCAAAGCCAGTAAATGGATGGGACTGGGAGAGGTGGGGCACAGCAGAGGGAAGGAGCAGGAGATGGATGGGACTGGGAGAGGTGGTGAGCAGAGGGAAGGGGCAGGAGATGGATGGGACTTGGAGAGGTGGTGAGCAGAGGGAAGGGGCAGGAGATGGATGGGGCATGCTGGGAAGAATGGTGAGCAGAGGGAAGGAACAGAAGATGAATGGGACTGGCTGGGAAGAGTGGTGAGCAGAGGGAAGGGGCAGAAGATGGATGGGACTGGGAAAGGTGGTGTCATGTGAGCAGAGGGGAGGAATTTAGGAGACTGGGTAAGGGAGAGACAGAGGAATGAGAGGGAGATGGTCAAAGCCAGTAGGTAGATGGATACTAAGGACTAAAGAGTGAGAGAAAAGTGTGTGTGTGTTGGGGGGGGGGGGGGGATGTAAAATGAAAGATCAGTGCCAGACAGAGAAGGACAGGAAGAAGACAAGAGAAGAGCGAAGAAATGGAAATGTCAACATGGAAAAGAATTTAGAAGACTGATACATGGAAAGTGGAAAAGCGAGTGGGACCAGACCAAGTAGAAAAATAGAATGTTCAAAACAACAAAGGTAGAAAAGAAAACATTCTTTTTATTTAATGCTTTTTAAGGACTAAGATGTGCCTGCTTTGTGAAATGTACATTTTTTTCTATTGTTGTATTTTGCAGAGTACAGGAGAAAATACATTTCTGTTTCTCTTTTACCAGTATTTGCACTGCTTACAGAGTATGGCTTTCTTGAAGAGATCTATATTTCAGTTTTTGTGGGCATGTTTTTTGTGGTTCCCTATTTTGTATCACATGAGGGTCTATTCATGTTCTGCATATATGACTGACGTGACAGATTCTGCTAGCATGTAGTGTTTGTGTAGGAATGTGTAACAGTCCAGCTTGTTACAGTTTTCCAGTAGCAGGTATATTGGTACTCGGAGTCATCTTCGACTCCTCCCTTTCCTTTTCTGCCCATATCCAGCAGACAGCTAAGACCTGTCGCTTCTTCCTCTATAATATTAGCAAAATCCGCCCTTTCCTCTCTGAACAGACCACCCGAACCCTCGTCCACTCGCTCGTTACCTCTCGCCTTGACTACTGCAACCTTCTTCTCGCTGGCCTCCCGCTCAGCCACCTATCCCCCCTTCAATCTGTCCAAAATTCCGCCGCACGTCTTATCTACCGCGTGAACCGATACTCTCACACCACCCCTCTCCTCAAGTCGCTTCACTGGCTCCCAATCCGCTACCGTATACAGTTCAAGCTTCTCCTATTGACCTTCAAGTGCACTCAATCTGCAGCCCCCCACTACCTCTCTGCCCTCCTCTCCCCGTATGTTCCCACTCGTAACCTCCGCTCTCAGGACAAATCACTCCTATCTGTACCCTTCTCTACCACCACTAACTCCAGACTCCGCCCCTTCTGCCTCGCATCACCTCATGCCTGGAACAGACTTCCCGAGCCCATACGCCATGCGCCCTCCCTGCCCATCTTCAAGTCCTTACTCAAAGCCCATCTCTTCTCCCTTGCCTTTGGCGCCTAACCACCTTCTCCATTCATGTTACCTACACTGACTACATAGTTTGTAACCCCTAGATTGTAAGCTATTTAGTTATAACCTTTGATTGTAAGATACTTACACTGACTACATAGTTTGTAACCTTTAGATTGTAAGCTTGTGAAACTTGTACAGCGCTGCGTAACCCTGGCAGCGCTATAGAAATGCTAAGTAGTAGTAGTAGTAGTAGTAGTACTCTAGGGTCCAGTGTAAAATTTATAGCACTGTTTTTTCATAGGTGGGTTAAGACTGTTGTGTGTAAAGTTTTCTGTATAGGTTTTGAGTGTCTGTAGGGTTTTGTGCTATTTCATAAAGTGTCTGGCCTTATTGTTTTTGATATGCTGGCTTCATATTCAGCATTTTAGTCTGGTGTGTGTGTGTTTTTGTTGTTTTTATTAATAGCCATACTGAATATGTATGAGATGTATATAAGCAAATGAATATGCAAATGTGCCAAGCCACACCCTTTGCCCCCAAATGAATCAGTCAAACTACGCCCAAGTCCGCATTCCACCAGCAAAGTAAAAGCCACTCCCTCTTCCCCGACTCACATTACTGCCAAAACAAACTACTTTGCTACTTGCCAGTGCATCCTGCCTCCTCTGACGCAATTTTCTGTTTCCGCGAAGGCGGGACAAGTAACAGGGTGAAGGCTAAGTCCCTGAGGCAGGCTTGCTGTGATCTGTACGGTGCAGACCGCTACCTGCAGCACTGCACGCCACAGCAGAAAGACTGATCCACTGCTTCTAAGGCAAGTGTCCAACTGCTTCTGAGAGGGGGGAGAACCAAGGGAGAATGGAACCAGGGGGGAGGGAAGGGAAGGAGCGGGACTTAGAGGGAGAGACTGGCAGGGGTGAGGGGAAGAACTAAGAGGGAAGCTAGTAGAAAAACTAAATGCTCAGACAGCAAAGGTAGGAAACATTTTTTATTCAGAATTTATTAATTGGAATATGTGCATCTGTGATATTTTGCTTGTAAGTTTCAATTTTTCTAGTATTGCTGCATGCTGAGTCTGACTTCTTAAGGTAACTTTCCAGTTCAGTATTGTGCCTTCATATCTGTTGTGTCATGTTTTTCTCATGTGTGATCAAGATGCAGCATTCTGCTAGCGTGTAGTATTTGCAGCCATTTTTGTTTTTTTCACTTGGTTGTGTACTGGTGTTGTCAGACAATTATGTAAGCTCTGCCCCTGGCCCCACCCCTAACCCCGCCCCTTTAGCCTCCCCAAACAGTTGGGTCACCGACCGCCGATGCCTGAGCCCAAGTAAAACTGAGCTCCTCTGGGTCTCTAACACAAGCACTTGCTTTTTAAAAACATTTTTGGTTGTTTAATCAGCTCTTTTTGTTTTTGTAGCAGCCGCTATTGCTCAACAGGAGAAGCAGCAGTGGCCAGAAATGGGAGCTGGCGCTGCGTGTTTCGCGGGAGACTTGGCAGGTCTGTGTTGGATGGGCAGGTCTGGAGGGAAAGTGGCTGGACCTGGGCCCGTCCAGGCCCACCCGTGGCTATGCCCCTGCTTTCAAATAAAATAAAAACTGGCAGATTTTAAAAGGAAAATCAGGAGAAATCCTCTCTTCTAACCCCTTAATGTGACCTCAGAGCTGGCAGCAGGTTTTCAGCTTTTGAGTGGCGTTTCTCTGAACAATGGGAGGGAATATTTAATGACCTCATTTACAACCATTTGCCTACAATGAAATGCAATTTGCACTAATCTTTGGCACGCACATTGTTTCCTGTGCTAGAGCCCTCTGAGCATTCTGCACACATTAACGCTGGCACCAGTCCCGCGCTAAGCACCTCTAGCGTTGGTGTTAGATTTTGAGCATTGGCCCACAACATAGACCAAAAAGTCCCCGAACTATCTTTGGATATATCTTAGGTACTCAATAGAAATAAAATAAAACAGAGAAAATAAATAAGATGATACCTTTTTTACTGGACTAATAATACTTAATACACTTTTTATTAGCTTTCGAAGGTGGCCCTTCTTCGTCAGATCAGAAATAAGCAAATTTTGATATATTAGTGAAACATCAAAGTATTTCAGTGACAGTCTGAAAGGATGAAGGAGGGGCTGGTTAGGTGAGAAACAGAGAGGGCTGAGAGGATGAGGGAAAGGGAGATATGCATGGTGATCAGAGGGTGACAGAGCAGTGGAATTTCACAGTTTATAATGGGCTAGAAAACCCAGATCTTTGTTAAGTCTTGTCTGGTATCAACATATGTAATCATTTTGACTTCAAAGGTCTTGCGTTCCTGTATTGTTTTAAAGTTTCCTTTTAGTATTCTCACCATAAAATCATTGGTAAAGTGTTCTGGTTTTGTAAAGTGCTGTCCCACAGAGGTAACATCCTGGTTAGCACTGGCATTGTTCATATGATGTCTATGTAAATTAAATCTCTTCTTCAGCATCTGACTTGTTTTTCCAATATAGCACCCTCTGTCACATTTTTTACACTGGATGACATATACTACATTGGAAGATAAGCATGTGAAGGATTCCTTTATGTTGAATATTTTTCCTTTGTGAATGACTATGGGGTCTTGTGAAATGTTTTGGCATAGTTTGCAGCTGGATATATTGCAAGGATGTGTGCCATTCTCTTCTTTTTGGGTCTCTGTTGAGATATTGCTTCTCACTAGCTTGTGTTTTAAATTGGGTGGCTGTCGGAAGGCCAGCACTGGTGGGGATGGAAATATCTCTTTCAGTAATTCATCCTCCTGGAGTAGTGGCTGCAGATCTCTCATGACTTTCCTCAGTTTTTCCAGGTCTGGGTTGTATGTCACTACAACAGGATTCTGTCTGTGGCTTTCTTTTCCTTGTACTGTAGCAGATTTTCTATGGGTGTTTTGAGGGAGGAGGCAATATTCTTGGAGATTATTTTGGGGCTGTAGCCTTTCTGTTTGAAGGATGCAGTCAGGATTTGAGGTGCCTATCTCTATCCCCTGGGTCAGAGCAGATACGGTGGTATCTTGTGGCTTGGCTGTGAATAATGGATTATTTTGTATGTGAAGGGTGGAAGCTGGAGTTGTGGAAGTAGCTGCATTTGTCTGTGGGTTTCTTGTATATGGATGTTTATATGTAGCCATTGCTGACTGAAACTATGGTGTCAAAAACATTGACTTTTTCTGGGGAGTAGTCAATTTTGAATCTGATTGTAGGATGATATGTATTAAAAGAACTGTAAAATTGTTTTAGCGTTTCTTCCCCCTCAGTCCAAATCATAAAAATGTCATCAATATACTGGTAGTATTTTAGGGGTGTGGTCTGATATGTATTCAGAAATGCCTCTTCTCTGGAAAGTGGACTAACACAGCTACCACATCTCTCTACTCAAGATATATCCTAGGATAGTGCAATAAATAGGGTATCACAACTTACAAAGAGTCCAGTATTCCCTTGCAAGGAATAAAGTCTTGCACAAATAACCTTTCATGTATCTAGGATCACTACTCTTTTCACTGTACAAATGCATGTATCACTAATTCTCATAAAAGTCTTTTCAGTAAAAGTTGGCTCCCCCCAAAACTGTGGAGTATATGTAATTAAAAGTAAATCAATAAATAAATAAATAAAGGACAAATATATTCCACGTATTAGGAAAAAGGGAAAAAAGACTAAACGTCAGCCGGCGTGGCTAAACAGTAAGATAAAGGAAATCATTAGAGCCAAAAAACAATCCTTCAGAAAGTGGAGAAGAGAACCAACTGAAAGTAACAGGATAGATCATAAGGAATGCCAAGCCAAATGCAAAGCGGAGATAAGGAGGGCAAAAAAGGACTTTGAGAAGAAATTAGCGTTGGAAGCAAAAATACATAGTAAAAACTTTTTTAGATACATTAAAAGCAGGAAACCGGCCAAAGAGTCGGTTGGGCCGCTGGACGAAAATGGTGTTAAAGGGGCGATCAAGGAGGACAAAGCCGTAGCGGAGAAATTAAATGAATTCTTTGCTTCGGTCTTCACCGAGGAGGATTTGGGGGGGACACCGGTGCCGGAAAGAATATTTGAAGCGGGGGAGTCGGAGAAACTAAACAAATTCTCTGTAACCTTGGAGGATGTAATGGGTCAGTTCAGCAAGCTGAAGAGTAGTAAATCACCGGGACCTGATGGTATTCATCCCAGAGTATTAATAGAACTAAAAAATGAACTTGCGGAGCTACTGTTAGAAATATGCAATCTGTCCCTAAAATCGAGTGTAATACCGGAAGACTGGAGGGTAGCCAATGTTACTCCGATTTTTAAGAAAGGTTCCAGAGGAGATCCGGGAAATTATAGACCGGTGAGTCTGACGTCGGTGCCGGGCAAGATGGTGGAGGCTATTATTAAGAATAAAATTGCAGAGCATATACAAAAACATGGACTGATGAGACAAAGTCAGCACGGATTTAGTGAAGGGAAGTCTTGCCTCACCAATCTAATGCATTTTTTTGAGGGGGTAAGCAAACATGTGGACAATGGGGAGCCGGTTGATATTGTATATCTGGATTTTCAGAAGGCGTTTGACAAAGTGCCGCACGAAAGACTCCTGAAGAAATTGAAGAGTCATGGAATCGGAGGTAGGGTATTATTATGGATTAAGAACTGGTTGAAAGATAGGAAGCAGAGAGTAGGATTGCGTGGCCAGTATTCTCAGTGGAGGAGGGTAGTTAGTGGGGTCCCGCAGGGGTCTGTGCTGGGTCCGTTGCTTTTTAATGTATTTATAAATGACCTAGAGATGGGAATAACTAGTGAGGTAATTAAATTCGCCGATGACACAAAATTATTCAGGGTCGTCAAGTCGCAGGAGGAATGTGAACGATTACAGGAGGACCTTGCGAGACTGGGAGAATGGGCGTGCAAGTGGCAGATGAAGTTCAATGTTGACAAGTGCAAAGTGATGCATGTGGGTAAGAGGAACCCGAATTATAGCTACGTCTTGCAAGGTTCCGCGTTAGGAGTTACGGATCAAGAAAGGGATCTGGGTGTCGTCGTCGATGATACGCTGAAACCTTCTGCTCAGTGTGCTGCTGCGGCTAGGAAAGCGAATGGAATGTTGGGTGTTATTAAGAAGGGTATGGAGTCCAGGTGTGCGGATGTTATAATGCCGTTGTATCTCTCCATGGTGCGACCGCACCTGGAGTATTGTGTTCAGTACTGGTCTCCGTATCTCAAAAAAGATATAGTAGAATTGGAAAAGGTACAGCGAAGGGCGACGAAAATGATAGTGGGGATGGGACGACTTTCCTATGAAGAGAGGCTGAGAAGGCTAGGGCTTTTCAGCTTGGAGAAGAGACGGCTGAGGGGAGATATGATAGAAGTGTATAAAATAATGAGTGGAATGGATCGGGTGGATGTGAAGCGACTGTTCACGCTATCCAAAAATACTAGGACTAGAGGGCATGAGTTGAAGCTACAGTGTGGTAAATTTAAAACGAATCGGAGAAAATTCTTCTTCACCCAACGTGTAATTAGACTCTGGAATTCATTGCCGGAGAACGTGGTACGGGCGGTTAGCTTGACGGAGTTTAAAAAGGGGTTAGATAGATTCCTAAAGGACAAGTCCATAGACCGCTATTAAATGGACTGGAAAAATTCCTCATTTTTAGGTATAACTTGTCTGGAATGTTTTTACGTTTGGGGAGCGTGCCAGGTGCCCTTGACCTGGATTGGCCACTGTCGGTGACAGGATGCTGGGCTAGATGGACCTTTGGTCTTTCCCAGTATGGCACTACTTATGTACTTATGTACTTATAAAGAGTCAAAACAGATATAAGGAGAAAATATGGTTCAGGCTCCTTGGTTCCTACTAGTAGTAGCAGGTTATAGAGAATTTTATTGTTATTTTTATGAAACCAAGCCTGCGTGAAGGCATTGCAGTGTGACTAGGGCAGTGGCTATAAACACAGATTTATAGCTCCAACTCGGGGGAGAGCCCTGCAGAACTGATAGACGATTGAATAGTTGTTGTTTGTCTTGGCTGCCTAATTAAAAAAAAAAAAAAAAAATCCCCCACCTGCGTTTGATTCTGCTCAGCCTCCTTCCTCACTTCTGAGCCATGGAAATACAGGAAGTCAGGCAGAGAGCAAAGACAGAACACTTTGTACTGGCAGCCAGATACCACTGGTTTTACGGTTTCTAGCCAAAACAACAAACTATCGGTATGGAAAGACGTCAACAGTCTAAGCAGTTCTGAAAACCCCTTTCTGCTGTTACTCTGTTTTTCACACTTGCAAACCGTTAACGTTGGTAATTATTCCATTCATACCAACACTTGTAAACTCCTGGAGGGGGAGATGTCAATTTCCTGCAGGGATGGCTCTGGAGTCTGAGGATTTTAGGCAGGAAACATTGGGGTGAGGGAACAATTTTAGCCCCAAAAAAGGCATGCCACTTCTAAAAAGGTAAAACTGATTGCTTGGCTATTGCCAGAACCCTCATTGTACACCTGGTATTCATTCTGCTGCTCTAAAGACCAAGTCTAAAACCAATAGGCTTGTGCATAACTTTCCTTGTACAGAACTGATGCATCTTTTCGTCCAAGAACTTAACTTCATTGCCTCTTACAAAAAAAGAAAGGGGGGAGGGGAGAGATACCCACAAAAATGACCTGCAGATAAATTCTTTCCCAAAACTACTTAACACACTTTCAGGCAAAAATCTCCCAATCCATGGCTGTTCTTCCAACACCCCCTCATCACCTTCTTCTTGGCTCTGACTAAAATTACAGGAAATTCTATCCTTGGCACAAGCTACACTGTTTCAAAACTCTTCAAGAGGATTTTTATTAGAATCATAAAGCTGGCCCAAAGCTTTCTAATGCCTTCTGTTTTCTTTTGAAACATTGTATGTTACTTCCTTATGAAATGCTAGAACAAATGACATCTAGGGGGTTCACATTTAGAATTGATATCTCCATTAAGGAACTCATTCAATAAAGATTTTTCCATAAATAAAGAACAATGAAAAGATTTTCTTCAATCAATAAGTTCCTAAAGGAGAAAGGTCCTGAAGTATTGGGGTTCCAAAACTTGTTTTCACTATGAGCCCCATCTGAACATATAACTCGAGACTACTTGTAATTCAGGAAGCAGGTGAAAGCCTCATTCTTCTCCCATGTGATGACTAACCATACACTCACTCTGAGTCTGCACCTGGACTAGCTTGCTGCATATCCTGTAACTTAGACCAGTTCTCAAATTGTGTTTAAATGTACATAGAACTTGCTGTGAGTTTAGCCACCCATCTATTTATCCCAACTGACTTTGTACTACCCATTTTGTCCCCATCCATATATCGACACTTGGACCCTCGGTTACGTGGAGGGGCATAATCAAACGCGAACGCCCATCTCCATGGGCGTCTATGTCCGAAAACGGGTATGTGAAGAGGCGGGACAGACCGTATTATCGAAAAAGATGGGCATCCATCTTTCGTTTCGAAAATACGGTTTGGATGGACCAAATACCATGGATTTGGTCCCTTCTGAGATGGGCGGGGTTTTTTTTTTTAACGATAATGGAAACTAAAAACGCCCAACTCAGAAACGTCCTAATCCAAGCCATTTGGTCGTGGGAGGGACAAATGTACAACACTACCATAGCTCTTAGGGGTGAAGGGGGCAACTACATGTGGATACAGTGGGTTTTAGATGCCTCCCATTTTCCACCACAAGTGTTACGGGTGGGGGGGATGGGCCTGGGTCTGCCTGCCTGAAGTGCTCCAGGGACAGGACTTGTTGCTGGTGTATAACCTTGGCACAGTAGTTCACACCTGAAGACTAATCTAGCTGAAAACGTCCTTTATTTGAATAAGCACCTTTATTCACAGTTAACTGCAGATCAGAGATTGTGCCCCACTGGCAACGAGTCTCGCTGGTACTGAGATTAGCAGTAGGTCCGAGCTGGCAGAATGGTGTACAATGCCCTCTTTCAGCAACATTCAAGGTAAGAACTAAGGGCTGTAATGTGGCTAACACATGAAAGGGATCTAAAAGTGTCTTACACAAATGGCCACTACCTCATGGACTACCGGAAACAAAACAGGGCACACTCTGACCCAGTAAGCAGAGGGAAAAGCACCATGGGAGTAGAGCCTACCAACTACCAACATCGTGAACATTTAACACAAGCTAGTGGAATCACGGAGCCCAATACCCTACACCCACCTCAATGCATTGCTGATGTGACTCTGTAGTGCCCTTAACAGAAAAGGTGTCACACTCTCCCGAGACCCACATCAGAACCAGGGAAAGGCTGTCAGAGGATAGAACACATTCTGCTGTCATGGAGGTGGGTACGGCATTTGAGGCTGGCATACAGGCTGGGAAAAAAAGTTTGCAAAGTGGGGGTTTTTTTGGTGGGAGGGGGTTGGTGACCACTGGGGGAGTCAGGGGAGGTCATCCCCAGTTCTCTCCGGTGGTCATTTGGTCAGTTGGGGCACTTTTTTGGGACTTGGACCTGAAAAAAAGGGTCCAAATAAAGCGGACCAAATTCTCGTAAAACACGCCCTTCTTGTTTCGATTATCAGCTAAAGACGCCCATCTCTCCTCGGCCGATAACCACGCCCCAGTCCCACCTTCACCATGCCCCCATGATCTTTGTTCGTCTCCGTGACGGACTGCAGTTGAGGACGCCAAAAATCAGGTTTCGATTATACCGATTTGGGCTCTCACGGAAAACGGGCGCCCACGGGAAACGGACGCCCATCTACTACTACTACTACTACTATTTAGCATTTCTATAGCGCTACAAGGCATACGCAGCGCTGCACAAACATAGAAGAAAGACAGTCCCTGCTCAAAGAGCTTACAATCTAATAGACAAAAAATAAATAAAGTAAGCAAATCAAATCAATTAATGTGAACGGGAAGGAAGAGAGGAGGGTAGGTGGAGGCGAGTGGTTACAAGTGGTTACGAGTCAAAAGCAATGTTAAAGAGGTGGGCTTTCAGTCTAGATTTAAAGGTGGCCAAGGATGGGGCAAGACGTAGGGGCTCAGGAAGTTTATTCCAGGCGTAGGGTGCAGCGAGACAGAAGGCGCGAAGTCTGGAGTTGGCAGTAGTGGAGAAGGGAACAGATAAGAAGGATTTATCCATGGAGCGAAGTGCACGGGAAGGGGTGTAGGGAAGGACGAGTGTGGAGAGATACTGGGGAGCAGCAGAGTGAGTACATTTATAGGTTAGTAGAAGAAGTTTGAACAGGATTCGAAAACGGATAGAGAGCCAGTGAAGGGTCTTGAGGAGAGGGGTAGTATGAGTAAAGCGACCCTGGCGGAAGACGAGACAGGCAGCAGAGTTTTGAACCGACTGGAGAGGGGAGAGGAGACTAAGTGGGAGGCCAGCAAGAAGCAGATTGCAGTAGTCTAAACGAGAGGTGACAAGGGTGTGGATGAGGGTTTTGGTAGAGTGCTCGGAAAGAAAGGGGCGGATTTTACGGATGTTGTAAAGAAAGAAACGACAGGTCTTGGCAATCTGCTGGATATGAGCAGAGAAGGAGAGAGAAGAGTCAAAGATGACCCCAAGGTTTCGAGCTGAGGAGACAGGGAGAATGAGAGAGCCATCAACAGAAATAGAAAACGGGGGGAGCGGGGAGGTGGGTTTGGGGGGGAAAATGAGCAGCTCGGTTTTGGTCATATTTAATTTCAGGTGGCATTGAGACATCCAGACAGCAATGTCAGACAAGCACGCTGAAACTTTGGTTTGGATGCAAGGTGAGATATCAGGGGTAGAAAGGTAGATTTGGGAGTCATCAGCATAGAGATGGTAGGAAAAGCCATGGGATGAGATTAATGAACCAAGGGAAGAAGTGTAGATAGAAAAGAGGAGGGAACCAAGAACAGAACCCAGAGGTACGCCGACAGGCAGAGGGATAGAAGTAGAAGAGGATCCACCAGAGTGAACACTAAAGGTGTGGTGGGAGAGGTAGGAAGAGAACCAGGAAAGGACAGAGCCCTGGAATCCAAGTGAGGACAGGGTATCGAGAAGTATGCTGTGATCGACAGTGTCAAAAGCAGCGGAAAGATCAAGAAGAATGAGGATGGAATATTGACCTCTGGATTTAGCCAGTAATAGGTCATTGGAGACTTTAGTAAGCGTAGTTTCGGTTAAGTGGAGAGAGCGAAAACCAGATTGTAGTGGGTCAAGAATAGCATGTGAGGAGAGAAAATCAAGGCAGCGGCGGTGAAAAGCACGCTCAAGTAATTTGGAGAGAAAAGGAAGGAGGGAGATGGGTCGGTAATTAGAGGGACAAGTAGGGTCGAGTGAAGGCTTCTTAAGGAGAGGTGTGACCACAGCATGTTTAAAGGCAGCAGGGACAGTCGCAGTGGAAAGTGAGAGGTTGATAATGTGACAGATAAAAGTAATACGAGCAGGAGAGATGGCATTAAGAAGGTGGGTGGGAATGGGATCAGAGGAACAGGTGGTACATTTTGAGGAAGAAAGGAGAAGTGTAGTTTCCTCAATAGTAACTTCAGGAAAGGAGGAAAGGGAATGAGGGGAAGGAGAGAGAGGGGAATGGACTAGTGGAGGGAGAGGTGGTGAGGTAGAGAAAGCAAGGTTTATCTTTTGAACCTTGTTGTGAAAGAATTCAGCAAAGGTCTGAGGAGATAATGAAGGGGGAGTTGGGGGAGGGGGCACCTTGAGGAGAGAGTTCAATGTGGTGAAGAGAAGTCGAGGATTAGAGCCAAGAGAGTTGGTCAGTTGGATATAATAATCCTGTTTGGCACGTAAAAGAGCAGATTGGAAGGAGGTCAGCATGAACTTAAAGTGTAAGAAATCAGCAAGGGCCCGAGATTTCCGCCAGAGGCGTTCGGCGGAGCGGGTACAGGAAAGTAGGTAGCGGATATTAGAAGTCAGCCAAGGTTGGGGTTTTGTACGCCTTACAGGGTGGGTCATCAAAGGTGCAAGAGTGTCTAAGGCAGAGGATAGAGTATTGTTGTAAGAAGAAACAGCCTCGTTGACAGACATGGATGGTGCCACAGTAGAGAGGAGGTTTGAAACATGGGAGGATAGAGATGAAGGGTCAATATCGTGAAGATTCCTAGATAAATTAGATAAGATAGGACGGGACTGGGAGGGATGAGATTTAAGTGTGAAAGTGATAAGACGGTGATCAGAGGAGGGAAGATCAGAGGCAAGGAAACTAGAGGGTGAACAGTTGGAGGAGAAGATGAGATCAAGACAGTGACCATTTTGATGAGTGGGGGAGGTGGAGCATAGTTGGAGATTAAAGGAGGACGTTAAAGCGAGTAACTTGGAAATATAAGAGTTGGAAGGATCATTAGCAGGAATATTAAAGTCACCAAGGATGAGAGAGGGGGAGGAAGGATCATGGAAGAAGGAAAGCCAGGCGTCAAAGACCCATCTCCCGATTTGGGTCGAAATATGGGCGTCTTTCTCTTTCGAAAATAAGGCGGATAGTAAGATATTTTGTTGTACCTTAGAAACAGTATTATTTGAATGTTCTAATGCATACTTATTAGGTGTTTTATTGCAGACATCTATTATGGTATCATTTGTATTGTACGACATTTATTATATTTCTGTTAAGATATTCTACAGTGCTGCTAAATGTATCTATTTCTGATACTGCTTCATGTTAGTCCTATTACAGGTTTCAATTTATTTCCAAGTTTACCTCATTGATTGTATTCATGCTTATGCTTGGTCATGTTACTATTGTTATGCTGTTGACAGAATCCTAAATTTTATGTTAAACTGTACCTGCTGTACACTGCCTTGGGTGAATCTCTTTATAAACATGGTCAATAAATCCCAATAACTAATTAAATAAATAAATGAATATTCCCTGGACTCGCTCCCTCTTCCAGGTTTACAAGCAAGCCTCGGAACTTTTGAGTTCTGCTCACCCTGGGATTAGAAAGGTGAGGAGGGTCAGTTGACATGCTGTCAAAAAGTGTTGGTTTGACACTAGAGCTCCTTGCCTACCATCACTATTAAACATTTATCTACAAGGGGATCATTTTTGAAAGAGAAAAATGTCTAAAAATTGTCAAAGCACCATTTGGACTGATATCTTCTCAAAATGTCCAAATCGGTATTTACTATTTTCAAAAGCTATTTTGCAGGTCTAAAACATTGACTGACCCCATACCCATATCCTCTTTTGTCTTCATGTTTCCTTCCTCAGTTCTCCAGGAATGGGGGGGGTCACCAACCCAACATAAGGACTCCCACATAGGCAGTTGGTGGCCCAACTGTTTGGGGAGGCTAAAGGGGGCGGGGTTAGGGGTGGGGCCAGGGGCGGAGCTTACCTCCATAATTGTCTGACAACACACAGAAAAAAATAAGTAAAAATAAAATAGTCACAATTAATACCTTGTATTAAATTTAGATATTAGATATGTATCATATGTCAAAGAATAAAGTGGTTGCTCAAAGCATATACTAACCACAGTTGCTCAACTGCAAAACACTATGCACAACTTTGTGCAAAAACACACTCAGAATCTTCCTGTACCATAAATATTACACTGGGCAGACCCTAATACACCAATATACCACCCATATGGAAAATGCAGACCGTAAACAATATGAAACGAGGGATCATAATATCAAAATTCTCATGTAGAGCCACAAAACACCCTTTTAGGGTGGATAGTGTTCACAATGAGCTCCTTTTATTAACAACCATGTGTAGATCCTTCAAGAGGTAGTGTGTCATGATTTACGCTGTACACCCTTTCTGATGTTTTGGTGCCACCTCAGTAAGGCCAACCCACAATCTCTCCACTGCAAAACACTATACACAAACTTGTGCAAAAACACACTCATAGCCTTACCAAACCATAACAGCACTAATTCCAAGGACAGGACAAGCTACAACCTTTATGTGTGGAAAGGCAGCACTATAATTACACTGGGCTCTAAAACACGAGAACACAACCTAGTGAAACAAAAACAAAAAGGGCTGCAAATACTACACGCTAGCAGAATACTGCATCTTGATCACACATGAAAAACACATGACACAACAGATATGAAGGAAAATACTGAACTGGAAAGTTACCTCAAGAAGTCGGACTCAGCATGCAGCAATACTAGAAAAATTGAAACTTGCATGCAAAATATCACAGATGTACATTTCCAAAAGCTGACATATTCCAATTAATAAATTCTGAATAAAAAATGTTTTCTACCTTTGCTGTCTGAGCATTTAGTTTTTCTATTAGCTTTGGTCTAAAAGTGCTGCTATGAAGAAAATTGAAATCAGAACAGCTGATGGCACCTCTGGTATGCTGCCAGTGTAGGTGTTTGGAGCGACAGACCACAATACCAGCAGTCAGGGAGCAGACTCAGTGCTTCCAGTCCATTACCAATGTGGACAAGGCTGTTGGGAGAGGCAGACGGCAACAGGGAAGGTAATGGAGTCAGTTCATCACCTCTGGTGCATCACCAATGTGGGGAGGCCTTTAAAAGAGACAGCAGCAGTAGTTGTCAAGGAGTCAGCTTGGCATATCCAGATGTTATCAATGTAGATGGGACATATGGATAGAGAGAATGTAGCAGCAGCTGTCAGGGAGTCAGTCAACCTTTTACTTTCCGTTGCAACGACGCCGATGTCAATGAAGAAAAAGGCACTACAGGCTCATCTCTGGCTCCAGCTTCTCCCTTCTCTCTTCACACAATGCCCCGCCCTCACGATGATGCATTTCCTGTTCCCGTGAGGGCGGGACATTGTGTGAAGAGAGAAGGGAGAAGCTGGAGCCGGTGACGAGTCTGTAGTGCCTTTTTCTTCATTGACGTCGGCGTCGCTGCAACGGAAAGTTAAATGTTAAAACGCGGGGGGGGGGGGGGGGGGGGGGGGCTGTGCCGGTCAGGGAGCCGAGAACAGGAAGGAATGAGGGAGACCTGCCTGCCTGGCAAAAGTGCTGCATTTGTGAGGGCAGCAGCAGCAGCCAACGAAGTCCACGATTGGGCTGGGGAGGCTTAGCCTCCCCAAGCCTCTTATACGGGGCGCCTATGGACTCCCAAATGATCTACGGTGGATCTCACTTTGTTAACTCCCACTGCTTTAATAGGTCTTCCCTTTTAAGACCTATAGCAAGAAAGCAGACTAAATCATCTGATTAGATCAAAACTATTAGCAGACATTGTTCTAATACATATGTGCAGGGTTGCCAGGTGGAAAATTTTTTTCCCACCCAATCCAGCCTAAAAACAGCCCAAAACCCGCCCAAACTCAAACCCCGCCCCTGACACCCCACCCCCGCGTCATCACCCCCGCCCCTGCCGTAATCAACCCCGCCCCCGCCGTCATCGGCCCCGCCTCCCCGTCATCGGCCCTGCCCAGAACGTCACTAACCCCGCCCAAAACGTCACTAACCCCGCCCCCCGCAGCCGAAAAAACCGCCTGAAAACCGCGGAAAAGAAAAAAAAGAAGCCCAAAAAACCGCGACCCGCCGCGGGCAAAAATTTCCCGTGGCGGGTCGCAGAAAACCGCCCAATTGGGCGGTAAAACCGCCCATCTGGCAACACTGCATATGTGCAGAATTGCTAAACATTAGCTGATGAGAGAAGGCAGACCATAAGGGTCTTTGCAGGGCCGGCCCTAGGGTTTCTAGCGCCCTCCTGCAGTCTATTAGTCGGCGCCCCTACCCATCCAGAGGCGGGATCACTATGGCTCCGCCCCCACAGTAGACAAACCCCTTTTACCAGCCATGGCATCATTGAAAATATTACACCAGTATAGAAGAAAAAAAACTTAGCACACAGACCAGGAATTAGGAGAACAGACAGTCTTGCCAACTCTGAAAAACAATGTGTTATCAAAATTTCAGAATCTAACAAACAGATCCCTATTCAGACACTTGGCCTTGCAGTCACACATGTAGAACAGAGATAGCCCCTCTTCAAATTCTTCAAAAATTAACCTGAAATCCTAAAACTCTGCATGCAGCACAATAGCCTTCCCATTGAGCACACCTTAGGATCTAGCTAGGACAGACTTAATCAGCATAAACTAACATATTCTACAATCTGAGTTGGACAGACTAACAGGAGTTACTGAAGTGGGAATGAGAGATAGGTGATGGTTAGGAATTGAAAGCAGGCATCTAGCCCTCCTGTCCTGTGAATTGCTGTGTTGGGGGTGGGGGTGGAAAAAGGTGGGTCAGGTGCAGCACTAAACAGCAGTCTCTGACAAAACAAGGGTCCAGGCTCTGCTTGTGCTGTCTCTGTCTAAGCCATCTCTGGGCAGAGGACAGAGGTTAGCTGAGCTCCCACAAGTTATTTCAGAGCCAGACTCAGTTGGAGCAGTGACCTCCTCTGACAAACACAGGGAGGATATTTCTCTGCTTGGGAGGGGGGAGGGGATGGGACAGAGAGCTGACAGCTTAGGAGCCAGACTGAGATGAGCAGCAGAGATTAGATACTCAGCAGAGCTTGATTGCTTGCAAAGTGGCGCCCTTGAAGGCATGCACCCCCCTGCAGTGCTTACCCTGCTTCCCGGGTTTGACCGGCCCTGGGTCTTTGCCCTAGCCAAATAAGCATGTTGTGCCCCCTCCCATAATGTAAATACATTTCTACATTTGCCCACCACCCTTGCATAATCACCATCACCGCCTGACCCCCTCCAACAGGCAGGAGATAGCAAGCAGAGCTTCTCTGCTCCTGCCCCCCTCAGTCAGAACTGTGTTGGACTGGCAAGTCTCACAAAAACAGTCCCCACACCATTCTGACAATAGAGGAAAGCAGGAAAGAAGTGCTGCTCACTGGTGCCACCTGGAGGACAAAGCACAAGGGTGGGGTGTGGTGGAGTTGACAGACAAAGATTTCCATGGATGGTAGCATCTCTAGCCTGCCTCAAGCAGCTGATGAACTGGGGCACAAATCTAATAGTACATCTTAGCAAAGCAGGTGGGAACTACTGAAATAGCACATCTTCAGAAAGGGCTTCACTAAATGTTTGGGCCTTAGACATGTGCCTAGTTTGCCAGTGCCTTAATCCTGTCCTTAATACCATGCTGCATTATATATAGAGAACATATTATAATAGGGGCTGGAGACAAATTAAAGGTGACCAGCTAAGTAATTCATAAGGGAGATAATATGGTTATTTTTCTATTATAAGAGAAGACTTAGGGACCCTTTAAATAAACCATGGATTCTATAAAGGTCGCACAAATTTGCATGCCAAAATTTGGGCATGATCCTGAGATACACAGAAAACTTAATTGGTTAACAAGCTAATTAATGGCAATAATTGGATGGTAACAATCAATTATTGGCATTACTGGTGACCAATTAGCATTTGCATGTGATTCTGGCTACATGCTATTCATAGGCGCCCCGTATAAGAGGCTTAGCCCAGCTGTGACCTTCCCCACCTGCTTCCTCCTCAAAATGTAGCCCCAATACGCATACAGGCCCTGCCAAGACTCCTGCCAAATTCTGCTGCTGCCACTTCTCTCCATAGCCAGCAAAGAACAAAAAGAAGCGCGGGGCCGCAGCAGCCTTCAGACATGCGCTGTTGGCTGTGCCCCCGTTGACGTCAATTTCTTGTTCTGGGGGCAGAGGACCAGCAGAGCCGACAGCGCATGCCTGAAGGCTGCTGCGATCCCGCGCTTCTTTTTGTTCTTGTGTCAGTGCTGCTAAAAAGAGGCCCGGAGGGAGAGAACATGGCTGGAAATGGTAGGGAAGTGAGGACGCTGGAAGAGAGAGAGAGAGAGAGAGAGTGGAAAAGAGCAGGGGAGAGCCAGAGAGACATGGGGAGAGAAAGAGGGGACATGGAAAAGAGCAGGGAAGAGCCAGGGATATGGAAAAGAGCAGGGGAGAGCCAGGGATATGGAAAAGAGCAGAGGAGAGCCAGAAAGAGATGGGGGGGGGGGGGGGAGAAAGAAGGGACATGGAAAAGAGCAGGGGAGAGCCAGGGACATGGAAAAGAGCAGGGGAGAGCCAGAGAGAGATGGGGAGAGCAAGAGAGGCCATGGAAAGAGCAGGGGAGAGCCAGAGAAAAAGGGGACATGGAAAAGAGCAGGGGAGAGCCACAGAGAAGATGCTGGATGGAAGAGGGGTACAGAGAGAGATGAGTGGAAAGATGGGGAGAGAAAGAGGGGACATGGGCAGGACAGAGAGAGAAGCTGCTGGGGAGAAACTGGGGGAGACCCTATCTGTCAGACAGAGAAATGCTGGATGAAAGGAGGGAGAAAGAGGGAAAATGATGGAAGGAAGGGGCAGAAAGAAGGAAGACACTGGATGAAAGGGTAGGGAGGGAAAGAGGAAAGACACTGGAAGGATGGGGAGAGAGAGGACATGCTGAATGGAAAAGGGTCGAGCGAGAGAACTGTCTAGAAGGAAGGGGAGATAGAGGGAGACAATGGATGGAAGGAGAGGGAGACCATGGATGGAAGGACTGGGAGAGGGTAATGGGTGGAAAGATGGAGAGAGAAAGAAAGAGGGATGACACTGGATGGAAGGGTAGGAGAGAAAGAGGGAAGGTGCTGAACATGGAGGGGAGGGAAAACTGGAAGGAGATGCACATGGATGGAGGGGAGGGAAGAGAGGAGAAATCTGGACATGGATAGAGTGGAGGGCAGGGAAGAGAGGAGAAATGTTGGACAGGGATGGAGAGGAGGGAAAGAAAGACAAAGAAGATGCACACGGATGGAGGGGAAGGGAGAGAGGAGAAATCCTGGACATGGATGGAGGGGAGGGAAGTAGATGCACATGGATGGAGGGGAGTGAGGAGAAATGCTGAATATGGATGGAGGGAAAACTGCTGAATTTAAGAGCTGGATTGGAACACTGAAGGATAAGAACAGGGCTACAGATGGTAGACAGGACGCATAAGGACATAGGAGGATGGTAGACATGGTGAGAGAAAAAATATCAAATAGAAAGAAGACACTGCATAAAACAGAAGACACTGGGACCAAAGTAAAGAGAGAAACTAAATGATCAGACAACAAAGGTAGAAAAAAGTATTTTATTCAGAATATGCCAGCTTTTGGAAATGTGCATCTGTGATATTTTGCATTTAAGTTTTAATTTCTCTAGTACTGCTGCATGCTGTCTGACTTCTTGAGGTAACTTTCCAGTTCAGTATTTTACCTTCATATGAGATGTGTATGAAACTGGCTGAGATCCACAATGGGTCAAGAAAGACTGACAGCTTTATGTTTACTGAACACTGAAAGTGATCTTGTTGGAGATATTAACCCTGAGCAGATCATTGACACCTATGATGTGAAGTCTAGTCGCCGGATGTTACTTCACTAATGTGACCATTTCATTTTGGGATTTTCCATGGATGGAAATAGCAGTGTTTAATAATTGATAACATTTTTTAATAGTATACATTGGTTAATATGTGTTTTGAGCAATCACTTTCTTTACTTTGACATAAGATACATATCTAATATCTAAATTTAATAAAAGGTATTACCGTATTTTTCGGACTATAAGACGCACCGGACCATAAGACGCACCTAGGTTTTAGAGGAGGGAAATAGGAAAAAAAATGCTCCGGTGCATCTTGTCCGAGTTTTGGATCGCCGTCCCCTACTTACGCGATGCCATGTTCCCTGGTGGTCTAGTGACGTCGGGGCAGGAAAGAGCCCCCTCTTTCCTGCCCATCGCGCTGCTCTCCGTGCTCCTGACTGCTTCCTGACGGTCTCGGCGAGATTCAAAATGGCCGCCGCGACGGCGCATACGTCTGGCACCCAAATTTAGGCATGGGAATTGGCAATAAGTGTAATTCCATAAAGAATGCACACCCTTTATAGAATCACACTTAGTGCTAAATTTTGAACACTATTTATAGAACTTCCCTCTTAATGCCTGGTTTACCCCATGTTAACTGCTAGGGTAGAGCTGCATTAAGGGGCTTTGCAGAAGCGTAGCTAGGTGGGGCGCAGGGAGAGCGGTCGCTCCCCCAAACAGATTTGTAGAAATAATGGTGCCTATGCATCTCTTGCCAATATTTCTTTCTGCCCTCTCGCAAGCGGGGCTCCAATGTTTTCCTGCCTTTTCTACCCGCTCTCCCCATCCGCAGCACCGGCGATTCCCATCAGCCTTCTGACAGCGACAGCGTGCGTCGTCGGGGCCTCTCTTCAGGCGCATCCCGTCTCTGCGGAAAACAGGAAGTTGCAGAGTAAGCAGGACGCGCCTGAAGAGAGGCCCCGACGACGCACGCTGTCGCTGTCAGAAGGCTGATGGGAATCGCCGGTGCTGCTGGAGAGAGAACGGTGCTTCGGTCAGTAAAAGTGATCACGCGGATGGGGGAGCGGGCAGAAGAGAGGGACTGTGCTCAGGTGCTTTCTTGTTCTCTCTCCCCTCCCTCGCCCAAGCTAGACTGAAGGGGGTGGTATTGGTAGTATCAGTGACCCCCCCCAAATATCTGACAGAGCTGCTAGGTTACCCCCTGCTGCTGTAGGGACTATTGGTCTGATCGTGTGCTGGAAAATTAAGAAATGGGGACACAGGGGCACTACTGAAAAGGGGGGGAAGGTAGGGGCTCTACTGAAAAGGAGGGGGATAGGGACACAGAGGGGCACTACTGAGAAGTGGAGGAGGAGATAGGGACACAGGGGCACCACTGGAAGGAGGAACGGAGATATGAGGACAATGGTGAAAAAGGGGTGAGATGGGGACAAAGAGGTAATGCTGGAAAAGGGAGAAGATGGTAACACAGGGGTAGTGCTGGAAAAAGGGGGAAGATGGGGACACAGGACAATGCTAGAAAAACGGAGAAATGGGGACACCTGGATGGCAGATGCTAGAAAAGGGAGAGATGAGGAGACCAGGTAGGCTTGTGCTGAAAAGGGGGAGAGATGGGGGACACAGAAATGGCAGATGCTGAACTTGAGGGCAGGATAGGGACAAGGGACACAGAAGGGAGATGCTGGACAGGACAAATAGTGGTGCAGAGGAAAGAAGGTTGGTGCACTTGGAGACAGAAGAAATCAGATGGGCAAAAGACCCTGTAATAGCAGAAGAAACAGAGAAAAACAGAAAAGAGACAGCGGGACCAAAGCAAATGAGAAAATAAATTGTTCAAACAACAGTAGAGGGATCCAAGTGCATTTCCTTAAGTCATTTTGGATGTACTGCAGCACAGATTTTGATTGGTAGAATCAGGGACTGCAAATCCCATATGAATTTGGGATGTGAGTTCACACGAGGACTGGTTGAAAAATCTCTCTTATGGAACTGGCAGCTCTATACACAGCTATTTGATAGTGGGTTTGTAAAATGCAAGATCAGTGTCAAACAAATGTAGAGAAGGAAAGGAAGAAGACAAGAGGTGAGAGAAGAAATGGAAAGGCCAGCCTGGAAAAGAATTTGTAAGGCTGACTCATGGAATATGGAAAAAAAAGAATGGGGCCAGCCAAATTCCCAGACAACAAAGGTAGAAAATTTTATTTAATACTTTGTAAGGACTGAAATGTACCTGCTTTGTAAAATGTACAGGAGAAAATGCATTTCTGTCTCTTTTCTACTAGTATTGCACTGTTTATAGAGTCTGGCTTCCTTGGACAGAGAGTGTGTGTGTGTGTGTGTGGGGGGGGGGGGGGGTCTCTATTTCAATTCTGTTGCTGGTGGGGGGGGGGGGGTTGTGGCTCCCTATTCTGTATTAGATGGTAAAATGGAATGTTGTCACAATTTGGGTTTCTGCTAGGTGTTTGTGACCTGGGTTGGCCACTATTGGAAGAGGATACTGGGCTAGATGGACCATTGGTCTGACCTAGTATGGCTAATCTTATGTTTTTATAGATGAGGGTCTGTCCATGTTCTGCATGTGTGACTGAGGTGAAGGATTCTGCTAGCATGTAGTGTCTGTATAGGAATGTGTAACAGTGCAGTTTGTTCCAGTTTTCCAATAGTAGGTATATTGGTGCTCCACAGTCCAGTGTAATAGCACTCTCTTCTGATAGGTGGGTTAGGGCTGTTATAGTGTAGTAAGTTTTGTGTTCTAGGGCAGTCCTGGAGTACCCCCTTGCCAGTCACCACACAAACAAAAGCCCATCTGATTTTAAACAAGGTGTCTAGTAGTGGAAGGAACGTGTGTGCTATTCCTTAATATTTTTACTTTGTGGTTGCCTGCTCTGGCCAGTCCATGGACCTCTTCTGCACCCTGCCTCCTGATGTAACTTACTGTTTCCTTGTAGGCAGGATGCAACAGAGACAGCCTGTATTAATTATTGCCTGCCATAGCACCTGAGCAACAACACAGACACTGCTGTCTAGCTGACACCAACTGGTGCCTATTTTATAAAAGTCTGCTCCCCCTGAGATCAGAACCTGGCTACGCCTCTGGGGCTTTGTGGCAATTTTGCAGTTAGAACATGGTAAACTGGCCGTTGAATACTTTTTGTGTTTTGGGAGGGGAGTGTTTCCAATGCATACAGTTTGATATGGTGAAAACCTGACTGAGTGAAGGTCTCTCAGGACAGATTTCAGAACTACATGGATCTGATTTTCAGAATATCTGCAGTCATTGATATGCACTGAACTTTGAGAACCTGCTGCTATAGAGCCTGACAACACATTCTTCACGTATTTCTTTGTATGAGCTGTTTGTACAGTTAGATATTTTCTTCCCCCTCTTTATTTTTATTATTGAAACTATAATATACAGTATGTACTGAACTTTGAGAACCCCCTTCTCTAGAGTCTGACTTAACACATTCTTCATGAAGTAGTCTATCTTTTTAAGCAGTCTTCATTCCCACCTTTCACTTCTTTCTGTAAACTTGTTTATCTCCCCTGCTGATTAACATGGAGCACTTGATGCCCCTGTGGCTGTTTGATAGCTTTGCATTTCTTTCTTTTTTGCCTTGTTTAGACAGCTGACCTCTTTAATCCTCAGTTAACTATTGCTCATACAACCCCTTGGGGCAGCAAATTGTAGGCAGAAATTGACTGTCTTATTTCTGCAAGGAGAGGGGAGGGGGGATTCCAGGAAAACATCTGGCATCAGACAGCCATTTGAAAGGCAGGCTTTAATGCATTTGGTAAAACTGAAAGCGAGAAAGAGCAGGGGGAGGGGGCACAGGATGGGGGTTTGAGCCCTAAAGCCCAGTCCAATTGTACCTTTCCCTTTAAGTTTAGAAAGCTCATGTTTCGGTGTGACTTTTTTTTCCTTTCAGGGTTAGAATCATTCTGCAGAGTTCAGCTATAACAGGATTGTTATCCAACTGACTGAAAATAAAACAGAACCTGGAGGCAGAGGATGACTGAAGCCCTCTTCATACAGCCAGTTGCAATACTGCAGAACTCTTTGATTGCCTGCTTGGGCTCCAAAAGCACAAATGCAAAAGCAATAGACAAAAAAAGTACAAAAAGCCTTCAAGATAGGGGGACTTTCAACTTCACTTCATTGGTCAGACCTAACATGGTCTGTGTTGGTTGGCACAAAATGCCTGAGTCAGGGGTCTAATGATGGTATATAATTCCAAAGTAACAAAGCATCTGGTGAAAGAAAACTACCTCGTCTTGAAAAAGACAAATCTGCTGAGGACATGAATGAATGACGCCAAACTGATAGCGCAGAAACAGAACTGAACATTAAAAATAATTTCTGAACTGAAAAACATGGGGGGCACTTGGGAGATGCGGCATGTAGGAGATGGGAAGAGGGATGGCGTGAGAGATGTACCCCCTGTAAAAATAATTCCTGGCTACGCCACTGCAGCTACACTCACCTTGGTACATGCATTCATCATTTCAAGATTTGATTATTCTAAATGTCTCTAAATAGTGATTAATCCTAAAAGTTTCTGTTCAGAAAACTCTCGCAATTTTTTACATTCTAATTTTAATATTTCTTGACAGAACATTGATGAACGCTTCATATTATGGCACTCTATGCTCAGTTGCATTCAATCATTGGCTCTAAAAACCCTCCATATTAATTTTATTTTTCTTGTTGGTTTTCTTTTTATTTTTGTTCAAGATTTTTTTTTCATAAAACTCTCATTTCCTGAACAGGTTCAGTTGAAAACCATTATGTTTCAATCATTGAGTGGGAGAGAGAGACACTTATCTTATAATAGGACGATCCCAATGGGAGTCCGTTTCACTACTACTTCATCAGGGGAGGTCCTCTATTCGTCTCTCTCTGAAAAGCAAGAATAAAAATTCCACTCATATTTACCCGCTGTTGTTTCGGTTTGCATATACTATAGGGTGCACATATTTACCAACAAAAGGGTTGTTCACTCATTCCACTCTACTAAGATAAAAAAAATGGGGATGGATTTATCAGAACACTTATTTCTTTTTTTTTATTATTTTATTTATCAGTGTTAAACATTATTTCACAACAAATTATGAATATGCAATAGGCATTGACAAGGAAATAACAAAACAAAGAATATAGTTTAATGCCTGTTCGTCCACAAATTAAGAAATTGATCCCAAGAATCAAAAATTTATATTTACAAAGGCAATAAAAAGAAAAACCTCCCTTTGCATACCTCGGGGTTACTGATCCCAGCCTGCTATTATGGAGGGCACATAACATTCGTATCTACTCTAGCATCAAGAAATTCCTTTAACTGTTTAGGGCCTACAAATTGAAACTGACTGCCCTCAAGCATCAAATTACATATACAAGGAAAACGTAATACAAAGTTGATCCCCAATGCCAACGCTCTAGGACGCAGATCTAAGAAAGCCCTGCGTCTAGCTTGAGTAGGCCTTGAGAGATCAGGAAAAACACGAACCTTTGAGCCCATAAACAAGTTTTCTAAGTGTCTTAAAGAAAGTCTCAATATTGCATTGCGGTCAGGCTCCAATACAAAGGTAACAAGCATAGTAGACCTCTGTGTAATTATCTCCAGTGAGCTTTCAAGGAATGAAGTTAAATTCATTCCATCCCCCACCCTTGGGAGATTTCGATCGTCTCCCTGTGGGTTCCAGATGTAATAGGCCCTTGTTATGGGGGGCAATGAATCCTTGTCCATTCCAAGAATGTCCACCATATATTTCTTGACCATTTCAAGAGGTGAAATTAAAGGAGACTTAGGGAAGTTTAGGAACCTAAGATTAAGTCTACGAATCTGGTTCTCAAGGTATTCCGTCCGTTTATGAAGAAAAATATTGTCTTTAACCAAAACATTCTCTAAAGTTCCCATCTCTTGCAATTTAATATTCAAATTTTCCATTTTAGTGGCCTGTTGTGCAGATACCTGTGCTTGGAGTAGCGCAGCTTCGGAAAGAGTTCTTATATTTTCAGTATTCTCTTTTAAAGTAGGTTGCATGGAGATTTGGATATTATGTACCATGTCCCATAGTGACTCTAAAGTCACAATTGCAGGTCTTACCACACCAGAAATTCCAGGAAGGACTTGAACCTGATCACCAACCTGAGATAGTTTTGAAACAATATCCAGTGGAAGTACCTGTAGAGCTGATTGGAAAAGTGCTTCTCTAGGTTGGGGTTCGTGTTCTATCACCGCAGACCTTTCCTCGAGGAGGTTAGGCTGAGCGTCTCCGTTCGCCGTTCCTGCTTGGGCTGCCAGTAATTCCCTTCCGGGTTGAGGTGGAGCAATGCGCTCTACGGGGCTCAGGGAAGCCCCGTTAGCGCTTTCAATCGACGCCGACGCGTCGAGAGCGGCAGAAGGGGTCGAAGTTCCCCGAGGTCCCGGCTGCTGTCTGGAAAACTGCAGGGTCGTCTGTCGCAACGCCAAGGACGCCCCAGGAGCCGAGGAATGCTCCTTGACTTTCCCCCTTCGTTTCCCCATCAAGGAGACCACAAAGCAACAGAAAACACCGGGGTCACCTCGGCAGCAGACTCAGGTGCGTCTGGTCACAGCGCCATCTTGGGATCTGTCCAGAACACTTATCATTTCTATAGTGCTACTGGACCTATGCAACGCCTGGGTTTATCAGAACGCTTATGCCTGTGCACCAGTAGGTAATATTTTTAAAGAAATACTGACCATTCAATCATGTTGTTTAACCCTTGAGGATCCATCGTATTCAAAAAACTTTTTGTCAACATTTTAACTAAAGATGAAAGACAATCTCTAAGACAACTGAAAAACGATCGACAGATTGTCATCAAAAGGACTGATAAAGGTGGTGCAGTGATAGTACAAAACCACTTTAATTATGTTCAAGAAATATAGCCACAAATGTTGTAGATAGATATCAGCCATTGGATGAAAATCCTACATCATGATTACAACGGGAGATACAAAAGTTGACCCAAGAAGCCTATGATCTAGGTTTTTTTGACATCAAAGGCAGTGAAGTTTCTTAATATCACACATCAGTTATTCTGGTATTTTATGCGTTACCAAAAATTCATAAAGATGATAAACATCCACTGGGCAGACCAATTCTTTCCTCAAAAGGTTATTTACTTTAACCCTTATCAATGTTTGTTGATCTTTTTCTTAAACCATTAGTACAAAAAGTCCCTTCTTACATCAAGGACACAACACATTCTTGATATTGTTACAGAAAACAGAAAACAACATGAGAGTGAAATATCTAATGGTGACTCTTAATGTAAAATCACTCTATACCAGCATTCCACAAAATGAAGCTTTGACAGTGATTAAAGCAGCACTGGATAATAGACCTAAGCCAAATGATGTTCCTATACAGATTTTGGAAAAATTAGCTAAGATGGCATTAACTGAAAAAAGTTTTCTGTTTCAAAATACGTTATACCTACAAAAAACAAGTGTTGTGATGGGAGCCACGTTTGCTCTGTGTGTAGCTAATTTGTACACAATTGCATTTGAGAAACAATGGCTGGACAGCTCTCCTTTGGTTGATAAAATTTATTTTTGGAAGCGTTTTATTGATAAGTACATAAGTATTGCCATACTGGGAAAGACCAAAGGTCCATCAAGCCCAGCATCCTGTTTCCAACAGTGGTCAATCCAGGTCATAAATACCTGGCAAGATCCCCAAAAAGTACAAAACATTCTATACTGCTTATCCCAGAAATAGTGGATTTTCCCCAAGTCCATTTAATAATGGTCGATGGACTTTTCCTTTAGGAAGCTGTCCAAACGTTTTAAAAACTCCGCTAAGCTAACTGCCTTTACCACATTCTCTGGCAACGAATTCCAGAGTTTAACTACACGTTGAGTGAAGTAAAGTTTTCTCCGATTTGTTTTAAATTTACTACATTGTAGCTTCGTCGCATGCCCCCTAGTCCTAGTATTTTTGGAAAGCGTAAACAGACGCTTCACATCTAGCCGTTCACTCATTATTTTAAAGACCTCTATCATATCTCCCCTCAGCCGCCTTTTCTCCAAGCTGAAGAGCCCTAGCCACTTTAGCCTTTCCTCATAGAGAAGTCGTCCCATCCCCTTTATCATTTTCGTCTCTCTTCTCTGCACCTTTTCTAATTCCACTATATCTTGAGATGCGGCGACCAGAATTGAACACAATATTCGAGGTGCGGTTGCACCATGGAGCAATACAAAAGCATTATAACATCCTCATTTTTGTTTTCCATTCCTTTCCTAATAATACCTAACATTCTATTTGCTTTCTTAGCCGCAGCAACACACTGAGCAGAAGGTTTCAACGTATCATCGACGACACCTAGATCCCTTTCTTGGTCCGCGAGTCCTAACGTGGAGCCTTGCATGACGTAGCTATAATTCGGGTTCCTCTTTCCCACATCCATCACTTTACACTTGCTCACATTAAACGTCTTCTGCCATTTAGAGGCCCAGTCTCCCAGTCTCGTAAGGTCCTCTTGTAATTTTTCACAATCTTCCAGCGATTTAACGACTTTGAATAACTTTGTGTCATCAGCAAATTTAATTACCTCACTAGTTACTCCCATCTCTAGGTCATTTATAAATATGTTAAAAAGCAGCGGTCCCAGCACAGACCCCTGGGGAACCCCACTAACTACCCTTCTCCATTGAGAATACTGACCATTTAACCCTATGTTTTCTATCTTTTAACCAGTTTTTAATCCACAATAGAACACTACCTCCTATCCCATGACTCTCCAATTTCCTCTGGAGTCTTTCATGAAGTACTTTGTCAAACGCCTTCTGAAAATCCAGATACAGAATATCAACTGGCTCACCTTTATCCACATGTTTGTTCACCCCTTCAAAGAAATGTAGTAGATTGGTGAGACAAGATTTCCCTTCACTAAATCTACTACTACTATTTAGCATTTCTATAGCGCTACAAGGCGTACGCAGCGCTGCACAAACATAGAAGAAAGACAGTCCCTGCTCAAAGAGCTTACAATCTAATAGACAAAAAAAAGTAAGCAAATCAAATCAATTAATGTGTACAGGAAGGAGAGGAGGGTAGGTGGAGGCGAGTGGTTACGAGTCAAAAGCAATGTTAAATAGGTGGGCTTTCAGTCTAGATTTAAAGGTGGCCAAGGATTGGGCAAGACGTAGGGGCTCAGGAAGTTTATTCCAGGCGTAGGGTGCAGCGAGACAGAAGGCGCAAAGTCTGGAGTTGGCAGTAGTGGAGAAGGGAACAGATAAGAAGGATTTATCCATGGAGCGGAGTGCACGGGAAGGGGTGTAGGGAAGGATGAGTGTGGAGAGATACTGGGGAGCAGCAGAGTGAGTACATTTATAGGTTAGTAGAAGAAGTTTGAACAGGATGCGAAAACGGATAGGGAGCCAGTGAAGTGACTTGAGGAGAGGGGTAGTATGAGTAAAGCGACCCTGGCGGAAGACGAGACGGGCAGCAGAGTTTTGAACCGATTGGAGAGGAGAGAGGTGACTAAGTGGGAGGCCAGCAAGAAGCAGATTGCAGTAGTCTAAACGAGAGGTGGCAAGGGTGTGGATGAGGGTTTTGGTAGAGGGCTCAGAAAGAAAGGGGCGGATTTTACGGATGTTGTAAAGAAAGAAACGACAGGTCTTGGCGGTCTGCTGGATATGAGCAGAGAAGGAGAGAGAAGAGCCAAAGATAACCCCAAGGTTTCGAGCTGAGGAGACAGGGAGAATGAGAGAGCCATCAACAGAAATAGAAAACGGGGGGAGTGGGGAGGTGGGTTTGGGGGGGAAAAAATGAGAAGCTCGGTTTTGGTCATGTTTAATTTCAGGTGGCGTTGAGACATCCAGATAGCAATGTCAGACAAACATGCTGAAACATTGGTTTGGATGCAAGGTGAGATATCAGGGGTAGAAAGGTAGATTTGGGAGTCATCAGCATAGAGATGGTAGGAAAAGCCATGGGATGAGATTAATGAACCAAGTGAAGAAGTGTAGATAGAAAAGAGGAGGGGACCAAGAACAGAACCCTGAGGTATGCCGACAGGCAGAGGGATAGAATTAGAAGAGGATCCACCAGAGTGAACACTGAAAGTGCGGAGGGAGAGGTAGGAAGAGAACCAGGAAAGGACAGAGCCCTGGAATCCAAGTGAGGACAGGGTATCGAGGAGTATGCTGTGATCGATAGTGTCAAAAGCAGCAGAAGGAGGAGTGGCCTAGTGGTTAGGGTGGTGGACTTTAGTCCTGGGGAACTGAGGAACTGAGTTCGATTCCCGGCCCAGGCAGCTCCTTGTGACTTTGGGCAAGTCACTTAACCCTCCAGAGCCTGCCGCATTGAGCCTGCCATGAGTGGGAAAAAGTGCGGGATTAAAAAAAAAAAAAAAGAAGAATGCGGATGGAATACAGACCTCTGGATTTAGCCAGTAATAAATAGGTCATTGGAGACTTTAGTAAGCGCAGTTTCGGTTGAGTGGAGAGGGAGAAAACCAGATTGTAGTGGGTCAAGAATAGCATGTGAGGAGAGAAAATCAAGACAGCGGTGGTGAACAGCACGCTCCATGTTGACTTTGTCTCATTAATCCATGCTTTTGAATATGCTCTGTAATTTTGTTCTTAATAATAGTCTCTACCATTTTGCCCGGCACTGACATCAGACTCACCGGCCTATAATTTCCTGGATCTCCTCTGGAACCTTTTTAAAAAATCGGCGTTACATTGGCCACCCTCCAATCTTCCGATAGGTACCATGCTCGATTTTAAAGATAAATTGCATATTATTAACATTTTTCAGTTCTATCAGTACTCTGGGATGAATACCATCCGGTCCAGGAGATTTGCTACTCTTCAGTTTGTAGAACTGCCCCATTACATCCTCCAGGGTTACAGAGAATTCATTAAGTTTCTTCGACTCGTCAGCTTCGAATACCATTTCCGGCACCCGTATCCCCAAATCTTCCTCGGTGAAGACCGAAGCAAAGAATTTATTTAATCTCTCCGCTGCGGCTTTGATGATGTTTTTCTTTTATGGAAAGGATCTGTGTTTGAATTACACAATTTTGTGAACTGGCTTAACAGCCAAAATCCGGCTCTTTCTTTCACCCAGGAATTTTCGTATGATACTATTCATTTCTTAGATGTCCATATAGAACAAAGCCAATATACATTTAAAACTACAGTGTATAAAAAATCCACAGATCGGAACACCATGCTTGAATATGGGAGCTGTCATCCTAAACAGTTGAAAGAGAGTCTGCCGTATTCCCAATTTCTCAGATATAGAAGAATTTGCACGGAAATAACAGACTTTAAGAGACAATCGGATGAACTAGCTAAGGCTCTAGACAACAGAGGTTATTCCAAAAGAGTGTTACTCAAAGCTCTACAAGAGCCCAATTTAATGACAGAAGTTGGTTGTTACAAAATAAAACACTGATGAGACAAATGTGGATACTGATGTTTTTGTTTTGAAATACACGGTCGGTAGCGAAGCAGTGGCCAACATCATAAAAAAACATTGGAATATCATGACAACACATCTTGTTTTTGAACCACGATTTTTACAAGTAGCATACTTGCAAGGTTCAAAATCTGAAGGAGATCTTGAGTTCCGCAGCATTACCTGTTGTACATACTATTGAAACTGAGGGGAAACATAGGGGCCCTTTTACAAAGGCATGGAGGTGCCTACATGCATTCAATGTGCGCCAGATTGGCACTACTGCCCAGCTACCATGTGCCCCAGGTGGTAATTCCATTTTTGGCATGTGTCCAAAACATGCGGTAGAAAATATTTTCTATTTTTTACCACGGGGCCCTTACCCAGTGGTAATTGGCAGTTGGCGCGTGCTGCATACTTACCACCCAGTTAGCGTATGAGACCTTACCACTTTGCTTTGTTTTGCTCTGATTATTAACCAAGCACGGTTAGCATAAAATGTTGCCAAACTTAAACGCAACTGCAAGCTTTGCTTCGCTTAGAATATAAACTTGCTGATTGTTTGCTACAGCGCCTTAAACACTGATATGAATACCAGTAAAACACTCCTAACCATCTTCTGCATCACCCTACTCCCTCACGCAAACACTACCCACGACCCAGACAACAATAACACCATAACCCACAAACTGTACAGCACTCACACACACACAATGCCCACCCTGAAGAACATCCGTAACAACCCAACCACAATACACCAACACCACGCACAACCTACGAACAACTTACCAGACCAAAGACTCAACAACCAACCAAAAGAAAAAATCCACGCATACGAACACCACCAACAAACAGAGAAAAACAACAACTACAACAAATCTAACCACCGAAGGAACAGACAACTAATAAAAATAAACACATCGAACCCTCCCACAGAACCACACCGCTTAATCCAACTAGGATACATCAACGCAAGGTCAGCAGTAAGCAACTCAGTAGATATACTAGACTGGATTACCACAGATAATTTAGACCTTCTTTTCATCACAAAAACCTGGTTCCACAGCCCTACAGACCCTGCCATATTAGAGACATGCCCACCATAATACAAAATCACCCACTGGACAAGAAAAGGAAAAAGAGGGGGCGGAATAGCCATAATTTACAAACCTGAATTCACCATCACAACCATGGGCGAATCCACTTCTCCACAACTCGAAATTGCCTCGACAAGAATCACTCACCCAAACCTACTAGGACACCTCAACGCAATCCTATTTTACAGACTACCAGGAAAATGGCAAGACTCCCAAATGCAACTCATGGACTTCATCTCGAACACATGTGTCTCTGCCTCAAACGTCCTCATCATAGGAGACATCAACCTACACCTTGAAGATGACACCTCTACAGGCACACGAGAATGCAAAGAATTCTTAAAACTCTGGGATCTGCACGCACCTAACACACAACCAACACACACAAAAGGACATACACTAGACATCATTACACACAAATTCGACCCAGACTTAAATATACTACTTACTGACAAAAGATGGACACCTACACTATGGTCAGACCACCATAAAGCATATGTCTCCCTCAACTGGCGAAGAACACACATAAACACAATCAACAAACATGAACGAACAACATACATCACGAGAGGAAAAATTGACCCCACAACATTCTGGCAACAAATCTACCAGAACGAATGGTTAACAAATGCTGACACCATCCAATTCCTCCAAGAATGGGATATATGCACAACAACATTAGACAAAATCACCCCAATCCAAACCAGAACATCACATAGGATAAAAATCAAATCCATGGTTCACCGAAGAGCTGAAAAAACTTAAAACACAAGTCAGGAAACTAGAACGTGCATGGAACAAAAAGAAAGATGAACAAACACTAAATGCCTGGAAACTACTTCGGAGGAAATACAAATATACCATAAAACAGACTAAAAGACTACATTACAAAACAATGATAGGACACAACTACAAAGACACACACAAACTCTTCTACCTTGTGAATAAATTGCTAGACACCTCACCAGCTACAAACAACAGCAAAGACATACCAGATGTCGACAACCATGCGAAACACTTTAAGGAGAAAATTATACAACTACGACTTAAAATACCCGCCAGCACTATTCAATACGCCACTCTTCTAGACTGTCTAGACCCAGAAGACGGAATTTACCCAGCAGACAGAACCTGGACCGAATTCGAATTATCATCATAAGACCTCATCTCTGAAACACTTAAACGATTTGCTAAATCCTACTGCAAAATAGACAAATGCCCAAACAACCTCATGAAATCAGCTCCTCAGCAATTTGTAATAGACCTAACGAACCACGTAAACTTCATGCTACAAAACGGACTCTTCCCAAAGGAAAAAGGAAAAATCTTACTCACCCCAATACCCAAAGACACAAAGAAAAGCGCAAGCGAAATAACCAATTACAGACCAGTAGCATCCATACCACTAATAACCAAAATAACCGAAGGGATGGTAACAAAACAACTTACAAACTATCTAAACAAGTTCTCAATACTGCATGATGCCCAATCAGGATTCCGATCGAACCACAGCACAGAAACAGTACTAATTACCCTAATGACTAAATTCAAACAAATAATCGCAACCAGCAACAACATACTTCTCCTACAATTCGACATGTCAAGTGCCTTTGATATGGTCGACACGGAATTCTATTGCACTACTTGAATACTTGGTATCAGAGGAAATGTCCTAAACTGGTTCAAGGGGTTCCTAACCCTGCGTTCATATCAAGTCACATCAAACTCAAATACGTCTGCTTCGTGGATACCTGAATGTGGAGTACCGCAAGGATCACCCCTCTCACCAACCATTTTCAACATAATGATGATTCCATTGGCAAAACTCCTATCAAATCATAACCTCAACCCATATATATACACCGACGATGTAACAATATACATCCCTTTCAAAGAAATATCCAGCGAAATCAACCAAAGTCTACACATCATGAACACCTGGGCAGATGCATTTCGACTGAAACTAAACGCGGAAAAAACTCAATGCCTAATACTCACCTCCCAATACAACACGAATGAATTTACCACCTTAAACACACCAAAACTAAACCTTCCAATCTCAGAAACTTTAAAAATCCTTGGAGTCACTATTGATTGCCACCTAACACTCGAAACCCATGCAAACAACACAACCAAAAAGATATTCTACTGCATGTGGAAACTGAAAAGAATAAGACCATTCTTCCCAAGATCCGTCTTTCGCATCCTAGTGCAATCCCTCGTACTCAGCCATCTGGATTACTGCAATTCACTATACGCAGGTTGTAAAGAGCAAATACTGAGGAGACTTCAAACAGCCCAGAACACAGCAGCCAGACTCATCTTCGGAAAACCGAAATACGAAAGTGCAAAACCCTTATGAGAGAAGCTACACTGGCTCCCACTCAAGGAACGCATTACTTTTAAAGTATGCACATTAGTCCACAAAATCATCCACGGTGAAGCTCCAGCCTACATATCTGACTTAATAGACCTACCACCCAGGAACGCTAAAAGATCATCTCGAACTTTCCTTAACCTCCACTTCCCTAATTGCAAAGGCATAAAATACAAGGCGCTGCACGCATCAACCTTTTCTTACATAAGCACGCAATCCTGGAATATACTACCGCGCAACTTGAAAACAATCCATGAACTAACCAACTTCCGCAAATTACTAAAGACTCATCTCTTTGATAAAACTTACTGTAAGGATCATTCTCCGAGGACAAGCAGGCTGCTTGTTCTCACTGATGGGTGACGTCCACGGCAGCCCCTCCAATCGGAAACTTCACTAGGAAAGGCCTTTGCTAGTCCTCGCGCGCCCATGCACACCGCGCATGCGCGGCCTTCCTCCCGCCCGAACCGGCTCGTGTTTGTCAGTCTTCTTTTGTCCGCGCTCGGTACGGTCGTGTTTTTCGCCGTGTCGGGCCCCCGCAAAGTCGACCTCGCGCGTTCGTCGTGTTTTTTAAAAAAAAAAAAAAAAAAAAACCATTCTGTGTGGAAAAAGACTCTTTGGTCTTTTTTCCCCCCGGTAAGTTTTCTTTCGTCGTCGGGGTAGGCCGCTTTTAGGCCTCGGGTCAAAGTTTTCTTCCCCTTGTTTTTCGGGTGCCTTTTCCGCCATTTCGACTTTGATCTCGCCGGCGTGATTTTTTCCGCCCATGACATCGAAGTCTCCCAGCGGCTTCAAGAAGTGCACCCAGTGCGCCCGGGTCATCTCGCTCACTGACAGGCACGCGTCGTGTCTTCAGTGCTTGGGGGCTGGGCACCGCCCGCAGGCCTGTAGTCTGTTTTCCCTTTTGCAAAAGCGGACTCAGGTAGCGAGATTGGCCCAGTGGAACGTTTTGTTCTCGGGCTCTTCGTCGGCATCGGCACCGGGGGTATCGAGTGCATCGACGTCTTCAGCGTCCAGAACTTAATCCTCGGCCGCCAGTGCATCGAGTGCATCGAGGCATCGGCCCTCTGCATCGGCGCTGAGACATCGGACAGCTGCATCGACGTCGGTGGTACTGGGACCTCGTCGGCTGATGTCGTCGGACGGTGGTGCTTCGTCTGGAGTGCAGGTGAGGGCTGTCCATTCCCCTGCTGGTGGCGGTGAGCCTTCGGGTGGGTCTCCCCCTACCCTGAGGGCTCCTGCGGTACAGCCCCCCCGAGACCGACCTCCTTCGGCCTCGGCCCCGAGGAAGCGACGGCTGGATTCTACGTCCTCCTCGTCGGTGCCGGGAAGCTCCGGTGACATGCTTCGTTCCAAGAAGTCAAAGAAGCATCGTCATCGGTCTCCTTCCCGTGTCGGCACCGAGAGCTCTGGGTCGCCGAGGGAGTCGGCACCCAGCAGGCATCGGCACCGAGAGGACCGCTCACCCTCTGTTCAGGAGGTGTCGATGCGCTCCACTCTGGACAGCCCGGAACAGCCTCCACGCCCGGAACAGGTTCTGACGTCGACGCCTGCATCGACCTCCATGCCTTTCTCTGCAGCCGCTCTGAACGAGAGCCTCCGGGCCGTTCTCCCAGAGATTCTGGGAGAGCTGTTGCGCCCTAACCCTCCGGTACCGGGGGTGCTTGCGCCACCGGTACCGTCGAGCGTGGCGCCGGCTGGCCCATCGCCCGAGGTGAGGTCTCCAGCGTCGGTGCCGCGTGCGGTACCGGCTGCCGCCGCCGCCTCCCAGGAGGGCTCCCCGACTACGTCGGCGGAGGGAGCTTCGCCGATGCGGGCAAGGGAGTCTACCTCTCGACGCCCCCATCGTGGACGTGGCTCCACAGAGTCGAGTCGGGCACGGTTGCAGACACAGGTCCGTGAACTTGTGTCTGACACCGAGGGTGAGGCCTCGTGGGAAGAGGAGGAAGACCCCAGATATTTCTCTGACGAGGAGTCTGAAGGTCTTCCTTCCGATCCCACTCCCTCTCCTGAGAGACAGCTTTCTCCCCCCGAGAGTCTGTCTTTTGCTTCCTTTGTCTGGGAGATGTCTACGGCCATCCCCTTCCCGGTGGTTGTGGAGGACGAGCCCAGGGCTGAAATGTTTGAGCTCCTGGACTATCCTTCTCCACCTAAGGAAGCGTCCACTGTACCCATGCACCATGTCCTAAAAAAGACATTGCTGGCGAACTGGACCAAGCCTTTAACTAATCCCCACATCCCCAAGAAGATCGAGTCCCAGTACCGGATCCATGGGGACCCAGACCTGATGCGCACTCAGTTGCCTCATGATTCTGGAGTTGTGGATCTGGCCCTAAAGAAGGCTAAGAGTTCTAGGGAGCATGCTTTGGCGCCCCCGGGCAAGGACTCTAGAACCTTAGACTCCTTTGGGAGGAAGGCCTACCATTCTTCTATGCTCGTGGCCAAAATTCAGTCCTACCAGCTCTACACGAGCATACACATGCGGAACAATGTGCGGCAGTTGGCGGGCTTGGTTGATGCGCTCCCCCCTGAGCAAGCCAAGCCTTTTCAGGAGGTGGTCAGGCAGCTGAAGGCGTGCAGAAAATTCCTGGCCAGAGGGGTGTATGACACCTTTGATGTTGCGTCCAGGGCCGCTGCTCAAGGTGTGGTGATGCGCAGGCTCTCATGGCTGCGTGCCTCCGACCTGGAGAATAGAATCCAGCAGCGGATTGCGGACTCGCCTTGCCGTGCGGATATATTTTGGAGAGAAAGTCGAACAGGTGGTAGAGCAGCTCCACCAGCGGGACACCGCATTCGACAAGTTCTCCCGCCGGCAGCCTTCAGCCTCTACCTCTACAGGTAGAAGATTTTTTGGGGGAAGGAAGACTGTTCCTACTCTTCTGGCAAGCGTAGGTACAATCCTCCTTCTCGACAGCCTGCGGCCCAGGCTAAGCCCCAGCGCGCGCGCTCTCGTCAGCAGCGTGCGCCTCAGCAAGGCCCCTCGGCTCCCCAGCAAAAGCAAGGGACGAGCTTTTGACTGGCTCCAGCAGAGCATAGCCGACATCCAAGTGTCAGTGCCGGGCGACCTGCCAGTCGGAGGGAGGTTGAAAGCTTTTCACCAAAGGTGGCCTCTCATAACCTCCGATCAGTGGGTTCTCCAAATAGTCCGGCAAGGATACACCCTCAATTTGGCCTCAAAACCTCCAAATTGTCCACCGGGAGCTCAGTCTTACAGCTTCCAGCACAAGCAGGTACTTGCAGAGGAACTCTCCGCCCTTCTCAGCGCCAATGCGGTCGAGCCCGTGCCATCCGGGCAAGAAGGGCTGGGATTCTATTCCAGGTACTTCCTTGTGGAAAAGAAAACAGGGGGGATGCGTCCCATCCTAGACCTAAGGGCCCTGAACAAATATCTGGTCAAAGAAAAGTTCAGGATGCTTTCCCTGGGCACCCTTCTTCCCATGATTCAGGAAACGATTGGCTATGCTCTCTGGACTTGAAGGATGCCTACACACACATCCCGATACTGCCAGCTCACAGACAGTATCTGCGATTTCAGTTGGGCACACGTCACTTCCAGTACTGTGTGCTACCCTTTGGGCTCGCCTCTGCGCCCAGGGTGTTCACAAAGTGCTTGGCTGTAGTAGCAGCGGCACTTCGCAGGCTGGGGGTGCACGTGTTCCCATATCTCGACAATTGGCTGGTGAAGAACACATCCAAGGCAGGAGCCCTGCAGTCCATGCAGATGACTATTCGCCTCCTGGAGCTACTGGGGTTTGTGATAAATTATCCAAAGTCCCATCTTCTCCCAGTACAGAGACTCGAATTCATAGGAGCTCTGCTGGATTCTCGGACGGCTCGCGCCTATCTCCCAGAGACGAGAGCCAACAACTTGTTGTCCCTCGTCTCGCGGGTGCGAGCGTCCCAGCAGATCACAGCTCGACAGATGTTGAGATTGCTAGGCCACATGGCCTCCACAGTTCATGTGACTCCCATGGCCCGCCTTCACATGAGATCTGCTCAATGGACCCTAGCTTCCCAGTGGTTTCAGGCTGCTGGGGATCTAGAAGACGTAATCCACCTGTCCACGAGTTTTCTCGAATCCCTGTATTGGTGGACGATTTGGTCCAATCTGACTCTGGGACGTCCCTTCCAAATTCCTCAGCCACAAAAAGTGCTGACCACGGATGCGTCTCTCCTGGGGTGGGGAGCTCATGTCGAGGGGCTTCACACCCAAGGAAGCTGGTCCCTCCAGGAACGCGATCTGCAGATCAATCTTCTGGAGTTACGAGCGATCTGGAACGCTCTGAAGGCTTTCAGAGATCGGCTGTCCCACCAAATTATCCAAATTCAGACAGACAACCAGGTTGCCATGTACTACGTCAACAAGCAGGGGGGCACCGGATCTCGCCCCCTGTGTCAGGAAGCCGTCAGCATGTGGCTCTGGGCTTGCCGTCACGGCATGGTGCTCCAAGCCACATATCTGGCAGGCGTAAACAACAGTCTGGCCGACAGGTTGAGCAGGATTATGCAACCTCACGAGTGGTCGCTCAATTCCCGTGTAGTGCGACAGATCTTCCAGGTGTGGGGCACCCCCTTGGTAGATCTCTTCGCATCTCGAGCCAACCACAAAGTCCCTCAGTTCTGTTCCAGGCTTCAGGCCCACGGCAGACTGGCATCGGATGCCTTCCTCCTGGACTGGGGGGAGGGTCTGCTGTATGCTTATCCTCCCATACCTCTGGTGGGGAAGACTTTGTTGAAACTCAAGCAAGACCAAGGCACCATGATTCTGATTGCTCCTTTTTGGCCGCGTCAGATCTGGTTCCCTCTTCTTCTGGAGTTGTCCTCCGAAGAACCGTGGAGATTGGAGTGTTTTCCGACCCTCATCACGCAGGACGAAGGGGCGCTTCTGCATCCCAACCTCCGGTCCCTGGCTCTCACGGCCTGGATGTTGAGAGCGTAGACTTTGCCTCTTTGGGTCTGTCAGAGGGTGTCTCCCGTATCTTGCTTGCTTCCAGGAAAGATTCCACCAAGAGGAGTTACTTCTTTCTGTGGAGGAGGTTTGCCGTCTGGTGTGACAGCAAGGCCCTAGATCCTCGCTCTTGTCCTACACAGACCCTGCTTGAATACCTTCTGCACTTGTCTGAGTCTGGTCTCAAGACCAACTCTGTAAGGGTTCACCTTAGTGCAATCAGTGCATACCATTACCGTGTGGAAGGTAAGCCGATCTCAGGACAGCCTTTAGTTGTTCGCTTCATGAGAGGTTTGCTTTTGTCAAAGCCCCCTGTCAAGCCTCCTACAGTGTCATGGGATCTCAATGTCGTTCTCACCCAGCTGATGAAACCTCCTTTGAGCCACTGAATTCCTGCCATCTGAAGTACTTGACCTGAAAGGTCATTTCTTGGTGGCAGTTACTTCAGCTCGTAGAGTCAGTGAGCTTCAGGCCCTGGTAGCCCAGGCCCCTTATACCAAATTTCATCATAACAGAGTAGTCCTCCGCACTCACCCTAAGCTCTTGCCGAAGGTTGTGTCGGAGTTCCATCTGAACCAGTCAATTGTCTTGCCAACATTCTTTCCCCGTCCTCATTCCTGCCCTGCTGAACGTCAGCTGCACACATTGGACTGCAAGAGAGCATTGGCCTTCTACCTGGAGCGGACACAGCCCAACAGACAGTCCGCCCAATTGTTTGTTTCTTTTGATCCCAATAGGAGGGGAGTGGCTGTGGGGAAACGCACCATATCCAATTGGCTAGCAGATTGCATTTCCTTCACTTACGCCCAGGCTGGGCTGGCTCTTGAGGGTCATGTCACGGCTCATAATGTTAGAGCCATGGCAGCGTCGGTAGCCCACTTGAAGTCAGCCTCTATTGAAGAAATTTGCAAAGCTGCGACGTGGTCATCTGTCCACACATTCACATCTCATTACTGCCTGCAGCAGGATACCCGACGCGACAGTCGGTTCGGGCAGTCAGTTCTTCAGAACCTGTTTGGGCTTTAGGATCCAACTCCACCCCCGAGGGCCCTGTTTGTTCTGTTCCAGGCTGCACTCTCAGTTAGTTGGTAAATTTTTTAGGTCAATCTCAGTTATGTCCTCGCCGTTGCGAGGCCCAATTGACCATGGTTGTTGTTTTGAGTGAGCCTGGGGGCTAGGGATACCCCATCAGTGAGAACAAGCAGCCTGCTTGTCCTCGGAGAAAGCGAATGCTACATACCTGTAGAAGGTATTCTCCGAGGACAGCAGGCTGATTGTTCTCACAAACCCGCCCACCTCCCCTTTGGAGTTGTGTCTTCCCTTGTCTTTGTCTTGCTACATACGGGACTGACGAACACGAGCCGGTTCGGGCGGGAGGACGGCCGCGCATGCGCGGTGCGCATGGGCGCGCGAGGACTAGCAAAGGTCTTTGCTAGTGAAGTTTCCGATTGGAGGGGATGCCGTGGACGTCACCCATCAGTGAGAACAATCAGCCTGCTGTCCTCGGAGAATACCTTCTACAGGTATGTAGCATTCGCTATACACATGAAGTCCACACTTACTGTTCCAGAAATACACCAATACATTCTTTTTTGAACTCTCATCTCCCGTAATTTTATCACACTAAAACCTTCACTCACAAAAATGTTATACTGAATGTTCATTTGCTAAGGTTCTATTACCCTATTAATTTCCCGTTGTCTCTTTCCATTGTTCCATTGTTCTTTTCCTTGCCCTATTCCCCAACGAAACCTCGACTCTGCCTTCGCTTAAATTCTCACAATGTAATCCATAACTGAATTGTAACAAATTGTATTTCCATTATTTACAATGTATTGTAAGCCACACTGAACCCGCAAATAGGTGGGAAAATGTGGGATACAAATGCAATAAATAAATGAATCAATGGGTGGTGTTAAGGTCTCAGGCCGAAAATGGACGCGTGCTGGATTTCATTTTGCCGCATGTCCATTTTCCGGCACATTAACAAATCCCCCTTTTTTCCAGGCACGCTCTGGAAATGGACCAGTGCATGACCAAAACACATGCCTACCCCACTGCAGGCCACTTTTGGGTGCACCTTAGTAAAAGGGCCCCATAGTAACGTGGTCACTGCAAATCTTGTCTTATTATGAAAGAATGCAGAGAATTCATTAATCCGAGTGATGGTAAAACTTACAAATTAAAATATCAAATGAATTGCAAAATAACCCTTTTGGCAATAAGAACTACCCATTTTAAAAAAGGCCTCAAAGCCTTAGGCAAAAATGGGGAAATAGTAAAGATGTCAAATAATTGACCAGGGTTTGGATGCCAATTCACCCTCCAAATTAATGACACATGGGCACACACTCACCTCCAAAATTCCAAAATAAGAGGACAAAACCAAAACATATGGCCCAGGTCTGCAGGGGAATTGGAGCAAGTATACATCACTGGCTCTTAATAAGGCTCTGAAGGCTCTGTGCGGGGATATATACATTCGCATAATGAACTTGTAGTGAATTTCTCTATACATCACACTTTCTGTTAGTTTCTGGATACCCAAAAGACAGGTTTTCAATTTATGACCCTGGAGTGCAATCGATAATTCTCTGCCCCATTTACTAGCTAAGATGTCATAATCAAACTCCCCTACATTATCCAGGAGACCAGCATGATCGTATTTAAGTGGGATAGACAATTGGGCATCCAGTCCCAGGATGATGAGAAATTTTTCCTAAACCTCAGGGGTTAAAGAATTGGAAGGGAGAAGCCTAATATAATGGAGTATCTGAAAAAAGGAAACAGAATATAGGCTGGGGAAGAGAGACTTAATGGAGCCCTCTTCTGTATATAACTGGTGTATATATAATAGCTCCTTGGTCGCTCAATCCGCAAAATTCCAAAAAGTGGAGCCTACCAGGAAATCTACATTATCTCGCAAAGCTAGTAAAGGAGAAGACACTGCAGAAAGACCATAAGAGCAACAAACCCAACACCAGACCCGCCTTAAAGGTAACAAAAACGCTGCAAATGGGGCAGGGGTGTGCACCTGACTGGGCGCTGAATGGAGCCAAGAACTAAAGTGAAAAGGAGAAAGCAAACGCATCTCCACCTCTGTACACGAGAAATATGAAATATTACAGTGGCGTTCCTAGGCTGGCTGACACCCGGGGCGGATCGCCGATGCGCCCCCCCCCCCCCCCCCCGGCAAAATGCAGCGTGATCCCCCCCCCCCCCCCGGGTGCATTTTTACCTGCTGGGGGGGGTGCCATGCTCCTGTCGGCTCCGAGTCCGCTCGTTCCCTGCTGCTCCTTCTGCCCTGGAACAGGAAGTAACCTGTTCCGCGCAGAGGGAGCAGCAGGGAGGGAACGAGCGGACTCGGCCAACAGGCGCGCAGCACCCCCCCAGCGGCGTGCATGGTATGCCACTAAAGTATTATGAAACAAATCTGTGAGTTGTCACATACCACTAGCTGCCAAGAATAGTTTAACATTCAACAATCCCATCCCGCCTTTAAGTCGCAGGAGAAAGAGTTGAGAGGCTGGCACTCTAGCGCGTTTACCCTGCCACATAAAACACGTAAGCAGGTGAGTCAGTAACCTTTCATCACTATATTTAAGAAAAATGGGCAACATTTGCAAATTATATGTCCACTTTGGGACCAACACCATATAACGCTATTCTACCAGAGATAGCCAAGAGCAGCGACTGCCACGTCTGAAGTGTTTGCCTAGTTAAGGAATGCAGAAGATCAATATTCAACTCATAGAGATGGGTTAAATCAGAAGGAATGAGAACACCCAGATACTTTAGTGGTCCAGACACCCATGTAAGAGGAAAGTCACCTACCCAAGACTAACGAATCGTAGATTGAATAGGAAAAGCCACGGATTTCTGCAAATTCAGTGTAAAACCAGAAAAGAAACTGAATTTTGCTATTGCATTGAGTAAGTTAAACAGAGAATGTTGGGGATTTGTTAAAGCCACCAGAATATCATCCGCGAATGCTAAAGTTTTAACCGAAAGGGAAGACAAAGTAATACCCATTATATCCACATCAAGTTGGATAGTGTGAAGTAAGGGTTCCAAGTAAAGAAGAAACAATAAAGGAGAAAACGGACATCCCTGCCATGTGCCCCTATCTACTTGAAATGGGGAAGTGCATACGTCATTTACTATTAGGGATGCTCTTGGTTTAGAGTAAAGTGATTGAATAGCCTGTAAAAACCAGCCCTCAATGCCCACATACTCCAACACTGGAAAAAGAAAGTCCCAACGCACCATATCAAAAGCTTTCTCTGCATCCAAGCTCACAAGAAGCAGAGGCTCCTTGATATTATTTCGCAAAATGGCCAAACAAACTTTACGCACCATAATCGAAGATTGGCAGTCCCGGACATACCCCACCTATCCCCCACTAAAGATGGAATATAAAATGCAAGCCTATCCGCCAATACCCGAGATATCTTTAAATCTACATTGATGAGCGATATTGGTCTGTAGGAGACAGGACGATCCAAAGACTTCCCTGGCTTAGGCAATAACGTGATCAAAGCTTCATTTGAAGTTACAGGGAAAGAACCAGATGATATTGAAGCATTAAAAAAAGCTGATAATGGGCCACATGGTTGCAAACTCATAATTTGATAGTATTCAGCCGCAAACTCATCAGGTCCTGGCGCTGTACCCCTTTTAAGAGATTTAATCACACGCTGGATCTCTTTCGCTCTTAAAGGTGCATTCAGTTGGTCCTGGGCCTCAGAAGAAAGATGTGGCATCCCAGAGTCTTCCAAATAATCTAAGAGGGAAGGACCAGAATAGGACTCGGGCGCAGAGTATAAAGAAGCAAAATAGTCATGTAGCAGCTGAGCAATGTCTGGAGATTGACATACACGCGAACCATCAGGGGTTAGTAAAAATGGAATAAAGTGATTACCGGACCAAGACTTTGTAACGTTCGCTAACAATTTACCAGACTTATTACCAAACCTATGAAAAACAAAAGAACGATGAAAGAGGTGCTTTCTGGTACGCTCATGGATCAATGAGTTCAAGGCCGCAAAGGCAGATAACACAGCCTCTCAAGTTACAGAGGAAGGCACAGCCAGGTAGGAGCGTTTCACCGCTTTGTATTTATGCTCCAAATGAATAATCCCCTGAGATATTCTATGTGCTCGGGCGCACATATAGGAGATAATGTCATCCCTTAAAACTGCCTTTGATGTCTCACAGTACAATTGGGGCTGTGACTCATGACAAGCGTTAGCTTCTGCAAATAAAGACCATTTCTGGTGTAAATAATCCCGAAAGTGAGTGTCATCAAACAAATAAGTAAGAAACCTCCACTGACAACACCACAGCTGTGCTGAGACTAAGTCCATACCTACTCCAATTATAGTATGATCAGAAATTTCCATAGGACCAATCTCAGCATGCATAATCTGAGGGAAAAGAGTGGCATCCATGAGAATATAATCTAGGCGAGTCCAACTGCTGTGAGCCCGAGAAAGGTGGGTATAGTCATGTGCGTCAGGGTTCAAGAGGCACCAAGGGTCTACTAAATGAAGTGCTTTACATAAATAAGGCAATCCCCTTCCCCTACTCACTTCCATGCCAGCTAAAGGGGAAGAGCGGTCCTGCTGACCATCCATAACCTGATTGAAGTCCCCCATAATGTTCCAAGGAGCAGTAGAATACTGAACACCCAACCTCACCACATGTTGAAAAAAAGAATGATCATATCATTCTATCGTCACAACATAACAAATATAATCCTACTACTTTAAATACTCCTAACCTTTCTCTACCTATTTCGGACAGTCTGAAATTATTAGGGATTACAATTGATCGACACTTAACACTGGAGACCCAAAATAATTCACACCACAAAGAAAATGTTTTATTCAATGTGGAGACTTAAGCGAATAAAACCTTTTTTTCCCCGTGATGTCTTCCGCAATCTGATACAATCTATGGTTTTAAGCCAGATGGACTACTGCAACGCTATATATGTAGGCTGCAAGGAACATCTACTCAAGAAATTACAGACTGCTCAGAACACTGCGGCAAGACTGATCTTTGGTAGATCTAAATTCGAATGAGCCAAGCCTCTTCACGAAAAACTACACTGGCTTCCCATTAAAGAATGAGTTGCCTTTAAGGTCTGCACCTTAATTCACAGGATAATTTATGGGGAAGTTCCAGAATATATGCTTGAATTGGTTGATTTACCACCTAGAAATAGATCCAGTCTCTCATGATCCTACTTGAATCTACACTACCCAGACTGTATTGGCCTTAAGTACAAATCTTGAATCTACACTACCCAGACTGTATTGGCCTTAAGTACAAATCTATTTATGCCTCCAGCTTCACATTTATAGGCACACAATTGTGGAATGCTCTACCCAAATTAGTCAAATGTACCCAGATCTACTTAAAATTCAGAAAATTATTGAAGACTGTAATGTTCAAAAAGGCTTATTCTCCAGGCTCAACATAATTCAAATTAACTTCTAGTCTAACAAAGATTCATATTGTTGTTTCAAATGTTGTTTACTATCTTACTTTCAAAACTATATAATTGTACTTAATGCACTGTAGCTTTTTCTACAGATTGTGTAAGCCACATTGAGCCTGCAATTGGTGGGAAAATGTGGGATATAAATGTACTAGTAAAAAAGGCCCGTTTCTTAACGCAATGAAACGGGCGCTAGCAATGTAATGAGTTCCTGCCATTAATGTTTCCACGGTTGTATTCTGAATATAATTGTTGTTTACATGTGTAACATTTATTTATATACAATATTTTTTGTGTAAAGTGTGTTACAATGTGGTAAAAGTTTTCCTTGTTCAGGCCCTTCAATCAATTTAACAATCACATCAATCCTGGCATCTCTTCCTTCCCCTACCATCCTCGCATCCTTTCCTCTCTCATTTTTCCTCCCCCTATTCCCACAGCCTAGCATCTGTGTCTCAGTTTCTACAGTGCCCCCCCCCCCCCCCCCCGTGATCCTCCAACCTTAATTGTGACTGGTAGCGTGGAAGACACAGCTTTCGAGTGAGCCGGTGTCTTCCTTCTGACGTGCCCCGTCTCAGAAAGTGGAAGTAGTGTCAGAGGCGGTGAGAGACAGCAGGGCAAGTCTCGAGAAGCTGGAGGACTGCGTGCGCGCCGGATTTCAAGCTGAAGGGGGCGGTGGAGTGTGGCGAGCGACCTCGCGCATGGATGCAGCCGGGACCTCGCGCGTTCATTGAACCAGTCTGTATTCGGTAATCACCGCCGGTTACTAATAGTGTGTGAGAGCGCTAGCGGAGGTGTAGGGAACGTTTGGTCACGGCGTTACTTTCCTTATGGGATGGAAAATTGCCTGCAACCTGGAGGAAGGTGTGTTCTCGGGAGGCGTGTGCAGGGTAAGGCCGTGGCAGATGGCCAGGTACGGCTGCCAAGGGGCACAGTTTACAGCAACAGACGGAGGCCAGGAGTGTCCCCAGAGGCCTGGGTTGGTTAATTGATTGGGATATTCTATGTGAATGTGTGACCAGGATTTTCATCCTTCTGCAGCTTGTTTATTAAATTCTGTGTGTGTGTGTGTAATGCTGTACCCTAGGTTTTTGGTGTCAGTGTAATCCTGATGCGGGGGAGGGGGGCGTAAAGAAGAAAGGTGGCTTTACTGACCTGTGCAGCTTCTACTGGCGTCTGTGCAATACAAATGTTCCTTGGGCGCCATGTGTTGTTTCGTCGGCGCAGTGAGGTGATTGTGAGGGAGGGGGAGGAGTAGGGAAACAGTGTTGTTTTGTCGGCGCAGTGAGGTGATTGTGATGGAGGGGGAGGAGTAGGGAAACACGCTGCACGTGTTTCCCTACTCCCCCTTTCCGTTGCGTTCCTTAATAGCTCCGCCCACGATGTCATAACGTTCGACATGAGGGCGTGACAGACAGACATGGTGAATGAAGAGGCTTCACCACCATGAACTAACGAACCGTTGACGGAAGTGGCTGGAGCTTGGGGCCTCAATAGAACGTTGAGGTAGCGAATTATGTCCGGAAGGGGCGTGGCTGGGGGGGCGGGTATATGAGTGACAGTGAGTGGTGCTGACAGGCTACAACAGTACCAGCTTCACTGTTCCCAGCCACACTGTGAGCTCAGAATTGGATTGGAGGTGAGAATTATTTATATATATTAAATAAATAATATAAATAAATAAATATACATTTGGCCTATAAATGTTAAGTAAGAAAACATCTTGGCCCATAATGTTCAAATGCAGTAAAAGATATCTCCCATTACTATCACTCACCACCCCAAGAGATTGACATTGTAAATTTTTATGAATAAGAGTGGCCACCCCCCCCCCCCTTTTTCCCTTGAGCCGAAGAAAAATAGCATTCACCCACCCATGCTGACGTAATTTCAAATGTTCAGCATCTGACAATTTAGTTTCTTGGAGACATGCAATGGAAACTTTGTAACCGTTGTAAAACAGATAAGATTTTAGTATGTTTTATGGGGGAGGTAATACCAGACACATTCCAAGAGACTAGTCTAGAACTTTAGAATTAACCAGGACCCAGTGCCAAATCACAGAGGAAATCAGCATGTATTAAACCCCAAAGTCTCCTGGGGTTAGGAGACCAAGAAAGGGATCTAGGTGTCGTCGTTGATGATATGTTGAAACCTTCTGCTCAGTGTGCTGCTGTGGCTAAGAAAGCAAATAGAATGTTAGGTATTATTAGGAAAGGAATGGAACACAAAAAATGAGGATGTCATACTGCCTTTGTATCGCTCCATGGTGCGACCGCACATCGAATATTGTGTTCAATTCTGGTCGCCGCATCTCAAAAAAGAAATAGTGGAATTAGAAAAGGTGCAGAGAAGGGCGACGAAAATGATAAAGGGGATGGGACGACTTCCCTATGAGGAAAGGCTAAAGTGGCTAGGGCTCTTCAGCTTGGAGAAAACGCGGCTGAGGGGAGATATGATAGAGGTCTATAAAATAATGAGTGGAGTTGAATGGGTAGATGTGAAGCGTCTGTTCACGCTTTCCAAAAATACTAGGCCTAGGGGGCATGCGATGAAGCTACAATGTAGTAAATTTAAAACGAATCGGAGAAAATCTTTCTTCACTCAATGTGTAATTAAACTCTGGAATTCGTTGCCAGAGAATGTGGTAAAGGCGGTTAGCTTAACGGAGTTTAAAAAAGGTTTGGACAGCTTCTACTACTACTACTTATCATTTCTATAGCGCTACTAGACGTATGCAGTGCTGTACACTTGAACATGAAGAGACAGTCCCTGCTCGACAGAGCTTACAATCTAATTAGGACAGACAAACAGGACAAACAAGAGATAAGGGAATATTAAGGTGAGGATGATAAAATAAGGGTTCTGAACAAGTGAATAAGGGTTAGGAGTTAAAAGCAGCATCAAAAAGGTGGGCTTTTAGCTTAGATTTGAAGACGGCCAGAGATGGAGCTTGACGTACCGGCTCAGGAAGTCTATTCTCAGGCATATGGTGCAGCAAGATAAAAGGAACGGAGTCTGGAGTTAGTGGTGGAGGACAAGGGTGCAGATAAGAGAGATTTACCCAGTGAACGGAGTTCCCGGGGAGGAATGTAGGGAGAGATGAGAGTGGAGAGGTACTGAGGATCTGCAGAGTGAATGCACTTATAGGTCAATAAGAGGTGCTTGAACCGTATGCGGAGACGGCTAGGAGAGAGCTAATATGAGCATAACGACCCTGGTGGAATATTAGTCATGCAGCAGAATTTGGAACAGATTGAAGAGGAGAGAGATGGCTAAGTGGGAGACCTGTGAGAAGCAAGTTGCAATAGTCTAAGCAAGAGGTGATCCTTGAGGTCTTGCGCACTAATTGCTCTTATGGAAATGTGGTAGGATCAAGGGGCCTAATGGACGACACCATCAGGTCTGGACCGTATTCTGCAAATTGTGACATGGATCAGTTCTATCTTAAAGGTAACTATCCAGTCAAGTCCACTTTCCCACTGATTCCAAGTAATAGATCTCTTACAATCCAGTTTGATGTCTGTACAGTTGCTGACTGTGGAGATTTATATTGGCAAAAATCATATTCAAAGGACCATGTTTACCTGTGTACTTATGCCCATTTAGATGCTGCTGTTTACTCCAATAGCCCATGTCATTCATGGTCTGATGTATGGTGGTATACAGGCCCAAACTATCCTACAAGTAATCATCCTGCCTGGAATAAACCTCTATGGAAGAGAATTACTCTCACCCATAGACCTGTCAATAAAGATAAGCCAATAAGTTGCAAGATCCGAGACAACATGGTTTTACCAGAGGGAAATCGTGCCAAACAAATCTCATTGAATTCTTTGATTGGGTAACTGGAGAATTGTATCATCAACATGCTATAGACGTAATCTCCTTAGATTTTAGCAAAGCTTTTGACACGGTTCCCCACAGGAGGCTTTTAATAAACTCGATGGGCTGAAGATAGATCCCGAAGTGGTGAACTGGATTAGGAACTGGTTGACGGACAGACAACAGAAGGTGATGGTAAATGGAGTTCGCTTAGAGGAGGGAAAGGTGAGTAGTGGAGTGCCTCAGAGATCGGTGCTGGGGCAGATTCTGTTCAATATGTTTGTGAGTGACATTACTGAAGGGTTAGAAGGTAAAGTTTGCCTATTTGCGGATGATACTAAGATTTGTAACAGAGAAGACACCCGGGAGGGAGTGGAAAACATGAAAAAGGATCTGCAGAAGCTAGAAGAATAGTCTAAGGTTTGGCAATTAAAATTCAATGCGAAGAAATGCAAAGTGATGCACTTAGGGAGTAGAAACCCACGAGAGACTTATGTGTTAAGTGGTGAGAGTCTGATATGTACTGAGGGGGAGAGGAATCTTGGGGTGAAAGTATCTGAGGATCTGAAGGCGACGAAACAGTGTGACAAGGCTTTGGCCGTAGCGAGAAGGTTGCTAGGCTGTATAGAGAGAGGTGTGACCAGCAGAAGAAAGGAAGTGTTGATGCCCCTGTAAAAGTCATTGGTGAGGCCCCACCTGGAGTATTGTGTTCAGTTTTGGAGGCCGTACCTTGCTAAGGATGTAAAAAAAATTGAAGCAGTGCAAAGAAAAGCTACAAGATTGGTGTGGGATTTGCGTTCCAAGACGTATGAGGAGAGACTTGCTGACCTGAACATGTATACCCTGGAGGAAAGGAGGAACAGGGGTGATATGATACAGACGTTCAAATATTTGAAAGGTATTAATCCGCAAACAAATCTTTTCCAGAGATGGGAAGGCGGTAGAACGAGAGGACATGAAATGAGATTGAAGGGGGGCAGACTCAAAAAAGATGTCAGGAAGTATTTTTTCACAGAGAGAGTGGTGGATGCTTGGAATGCCCTCCCGCGGGAGGTGGTGGAGATGAAAACAGTAACGGAATTCAAACATGCGTGGGATACACATAAAGGAATCCTGTGCAGAAGGAATGGATCCTCAGGAGCTTAGCTGAAATTGTATGGCGGAGCTGGTGGGGGGAAGAGGGGCTGGTGATTGGGAGGCAAAGATAGTGGTGGGCAGACTTATATGGTCTGTGCCAGAGCCAGTGGTGGAAGGCAGGACTGGTGGTTGGGAGGTGGGGAATAGTGCTGGGCAGACTTATACGGTCTGTGCCAGAGCCGGTGGTGGGAGGCGGGGCTGGTGGTTGGGAGGAGGGGATAGTGCTGGGCAGACTTATACGGTCTGTGCCCTGAAAAAGACAAGTACAAATCAAGGTAAGGTATACACATATGAGTTTATCTTGTTGGGCAGACTGGATGGACCATGCAGGTCTTTTTCTGCCGTCATCTACTATGTTACTATGTTACATGTACTCTTGGAAGATGCAACCCTGTCTCGATTGTTTTTTAGAGGAGTGGATCTCTCTATAAACCGTACCTATGGTATAGACATAGAAGCTACCAACTCAGATCCTGTTGGTCGTTTCAATGTCCTTGTCCGCTCTCCTAAAAAGACCACCTTACCTAACTTGGTTAATCCTTTATTGCCACAAATTCCAGAGATTAAAATACCTGTTCAGGTCCATAACATTACCAGTCTTAGAGATACATTTAGCATTGAAACTGGCTATGCTGACTCAAGTGGGAAAATGTGGGGTATAAATGTGTTAAATAAATAAATAAATAAATAAATTTATGAAATATACCACTCATTCTTTACACATGTCTAATGGCTATGTTTGTACTGCTTCTTGCCCTCAACCTGTAGTGGTTCCTTTTCCCTTGAATTTCTGGAATGATTACACTGGTGCTATGTGTATATTATTGTTAGGCTTTCAAGGCAGAAACTAGGTTCGTGAGCCCTTGGGCCACTGCCGAGGAGTGGCAGGCAAAACTACCCCACACCAGAGACAAGGCAGAACTCTGACAGAAACAGCTAGACTTCACCTCCACTTGACCGTCGTCCCCCAGGAGTTGAGCCCCTGGGTGCAGGCGGCCGGCAGGACTTACTGGACTGGGCAGGAACTGGATACCAACAGGAAACACACAACAGAGTCAGGACTACAAGCTGCCAGGCAGCCACTAAGACAGAAACACAGACAGGAGAGAGTCAGGACTAAAAGCTGCCAAGCAGCCACTAAAAAGGAACACAGACACAAGACAAGGAAATGCAGACCAGACACAAGACTAGGAACTAAACAATAAAACCAAAGCTAACTACACACAAACAAACTAGAACCAGGCAAGAACTCAGACTAAAACTGGACTAGGCAGAAGTACACAGAGCACACCCACATACCAGGGACCTTAGACGATGCAAAGGCAAACACAGAAGTTTCCAGGTGATTAATAAAGCCTATCAGCTGCTGAAGCTCAAACTGCAGGAATCACAAGGCAGCTACGGTGCTGTTCAGGCACAAACAAGAAAAGCAAGTCTGGCAGCCCAGAAGATCCGGACCAGAGTGGGCTGAAATATGGGAACATGAGACAGTCCATAGCAGCCACCGGTTCTGGCCACCAGAGGGCGAGGTGAGCACAGACAAGGAAACAGTCACCACCGTGACAATTATATTTACTCCATGGTAAAAAGACTACTAATGTTTCTTGTAAGTCTCTTGCACTAATGTTTCCTGAGATTCCAAAAGAACAGTAAGAGTGCCTCCATATTCAACCACCTAATAAAAATACAAAATTTGAACTTTGTATACGAAGGAAAAGGATACAAATCCACATGCTATGGACACTTGACTTCCTGTAATACTAGCTTAACTGCTAGAGGCTCCATGGACTTTTCAGATTTTACTACTGCTAGAGCTGATGTTTGGTGGTACTGTGAAAATAGGACATTATATTCTACTCTACCCCATGATTGGGAAGGACAATGTGCTATTGTTCAGTTGGTAATACCATTTACCACCGCTGCTTTGCATACCGACAAAGGACTATCCAGATCTAAGAGAGCTTCTCCACATGGTTCTTTTATTATGTTTTTATTAAAGTTTATGTCATACAGACAATACAAAGGAAACACAAAAGCAAACAGGAACCCCCCAAAAATAAACAAACAAAAAACAAAGATCAGCATAACATAATCAGAGTGCCATGGCAATACCTGGAGACAAATAGCAGGAATACACCAGGTCAATGAGTGCTATGTGGCTCCTGACAAAAGAGGTCTAAACGAGCCCAGGTCCTCAGAAAAGACTTAATGTTTCGACGCCTATGCTATTGGTGTGCCAAGGGGGGTCCCTGACGAATTCAAGGACCCTAACCAAATTACTGCTGGTTTTGAAGCCTTATTTCCAGCAATTGGCATAAGTAAGAATGTTGACTGGATCACTTACATTGGAGGTAGGAGGTAGTGTTCTGTTTGTGGATTAAAAACTGGTTAAAAGATAGAAAACAGAGAGTAGGGTTAAATGGTCATTATTCTCAATGGAGGAAGGGTAGTTAGTGGGGTTCCCAGGGGTCTGTGCTGGGACCGCTGCTTTTTAATATATTTATAAATGACCTAGAGATGGGAGTAACTAATGAGGTAATTAAATTTGTTGATGACACAAAGTTATTCAAAGTCATTAAATCATGGGAGGATTGTGAAAAATTACAAGGGACCCTACGAGACTGGGTTTCTAAATGGCTGATGACGTTTAATGTGAGCAAGAGCAAAGAGATGCATGTGGGAAAGAAGAACCCGAATTATAGCTACGTCATGCAAGGTTCCATGTTAGGAGTCACGGACCAAGAAAGGGATCTAGGTGTTATCCCAGAAACGCCATAAGATCAGCCCGCAAATTTCGCAATCTGCACTACCCCAGCTGTAAAGGACTGAAATACAAGCTGGTACATGCCACCACCTTCTCTCACATGAGCACGCAGTTGTGGAATGCACTACCTACAGCCCAGAAAACTATTGACGAAATAACTAACTTTCGCGAATCTCTGAAGACATATCTCTTCAACAAGGCCTACAAAGATAACCCATAGCTTTACAAAACTACCTCACCAACCCAGCCACTATTATAGTCCACCTTCTATACTATCCTGCATAACATCCTTCTCCTTTCTGCCCTTACTTAAACCTTGTACATTACCAATTGTATCTGATAAAATTGTATCTCATAACCTGGAATGACTATGTCATAACAAAACTCTGTAAGCCACATTGAGCCTGCAAATAGGTGGGAAAATGTGGGATACAAATGCAATAAATAAAAAAATAAAATAATAATACAATGAAACCTTCTGCTCAGTGTGCTGCTGCGGCTAAGAAAGCAAATAGAATGTTAGATATTATTAGGAAAGGAATGGAAAACAAAAATGAGGATGTTATAATGCCTTTGTATCGCTCCATGGTGCGACCACACCTCGAATATTGTGTTCAATTCTGGTCGCCGTATCTCAAAAAAGATATAGTGGAAAAGGTGCAGAGAAGGGTGACGAAAATGATAAAGGGGATGGGATGACTTCCCTATGAGGAAAGGCTAAAGCGGCTAGGGCTCTTCAGCTTGTAGAAAAGGCGGCTAAGGGGAGATATGATAGAGGTCTATAAAATAATGAGTGGAGAACGGGTAGATGTGAAGCATCCGTTCACGGCTTTCCAAAAATACTAGGCCTAGTGGGCATGCAATGAAGCTACAATGTAATAAATTTAAAACAAATCGGAGAAATGTTTTCTTCACTCAATCCAGCTTATAATTGAAAAAGAAAAACGCCTATATTGCGACCCAAATCAGGAGATAGACGTTTATCTCACAAAAACGAATAAAGCGGTATAATCGAAAGCCGAATTTGGACGTTTTCAACTGCACTCCGTCGCGGATGCGGACAAAGTTGATGGGGGCGTGTCAAAGGCGTGGTGAAGGCGGAACTGGGGCGTGGTTATCGGCCGGTCAGAGATAGCGCCTTTCGCCGATAATGGAAAAAAAATATGCGTTTTTAGTGAGAATTTAGGGCACTTTTCCTGGACCCTGTTTTTCCACGAATAGGGCCCCAAAAAGTGCCCTAAACGACCAAATGACCACTGGGGGAGTCGGGGATGACCTCCCCTGACTCCCCCAGTGGTCACAAACCCCCTCCCACCACAAAAATATGCCGTTTCACAACTTTTTATGTTCACCCTCCAATGTCATACCCACCTCCCTGGCAGCAGTATGCAGGTCACTGGAGCAGTTATTAGGGGGTGCAGTGGACGTCAGGCAGGTAGGCCCAGGCCCATCCCCCCCACCTGCTACACTTGTGCTGTAAATGGAGCCCCTCCACACTGCCCCCCCAAACCCACTGTACCCACATGTAGGTGCCCCCCTTCAACCCTTAGGGCTATAGTAATGGTGTAGACTTGTGGGTGGTGGGTTTTGAGGGGGATTTGGGGGGCTCAACACACAAGGGAAGGGTGCTATGCACCTGGGAGCTCTTTTACCTTTTTTTCTTTTTTGTAACAGTGCCCTCTAGGGTGCCCGGTTGGTGTCCTGGCATGTGAGGGGGACCAGTGCACTACGACTCCTGGCCCCTCCCACGAACAAATGCCTTGGATTTATTCGTTTTTGTGCTGGGCGCTTTCATTTTCCATTATCGCTGAAAAACAAAAACGCCCAGCTCACAAATTGTCGAATAAAATATGGACGTCTATTTTTTCCCAAAATACGGTTCGGTCCGCCCCTTCACGGACCCGTTCCTGGAGATAACGCCCATGGAGATAGACGTTTTCGTTCGATTATGCCCCTCCACGTGTAATTAAACTCTGGAATACGTTGCCAGAGAATGTGGTAAAGGCGGTTAGCTTAGCGGAGTTTAAAAAAGGTTTGGACGGCTTTCCTAAAGGAAAAGTCCATAGACCGTTATTAAATGGACTTGGGGAACATCCACTGTTTCTGGGATAAGCAGTATAATATGTTTTGTACTTTTTTGGGATCTTGCCAGGTATTTGTGATCTGGATTGGCCACTGTTAGAAACAGGATGCTGGGCTTGATAGACCTTTGGTCTTTCCCAGTATGGCAATACTTATGTACTTATATACTTATGTAACAAAGATTTATCAACTATACAAGAGATGCTGTCAAGGGTATTGCAGAACAATTGGATGCTACCAGCTGGATGGCTTGGGAAAATCGATTGGCCCTTGATATGATACTTGCAAAAGAAGGTGGAGTTTGCGTAATGACTGGAAGTGGAGACTGTTGTACTTTTATTCCCAACAACACAGCCCCGGATGGAAGTATTACAAAAGCTTTAGAAAGACTTACTGCAATAGGTAATGAATTAGCTGAGAACTCTGGTATTGATACAACCTGGACCGGATGCTTTGAGAATGTGTTTGGAAAATGGAAACATATTATACTTTCTGCCTTAACTGCAATAATTGTGATCATTGCTGTTTTTATTCTATGTGGCTGCTGTATTATACCTTGTGGTAGAAGATTACTGGAACGTGTTGTTGAAACAGCCATAAGTAAAAAAGATCCCATGAGACAATATGTTATGTACGAAAGAATGATTCGTGTTGCTCCAGAAAAATCTGAAATGTACGCTGATCTTGAACATGAAATGAATGATGATACTGATCCTATTGATGATGTTGATACTAATACTGTTACTATTGATGATACCAATACTCTTAATGACAATATTCTTGAAAGTAAAGTGTAATTCATTACCTACGTCTTGTCACCTGCACACGTTTACCTGTAACCATACATAATGGGAGACTCATAGCAATGTAGGATAAATATTTTCAATATCCTACTGAAATCATATTTCCTTTCTGCTTCCTGCATAAAGACCTATGATGGACACTAGCCACTACAACTGAAAGCTCACCTTACCTTACAGGCTGAAGACTCAATGTTCCTCACTGGAGTCTCAGATGTCCAGCACCTGTGAAGGCCCGGCGTATGCCTGCCTTCAAGGGAGGAGCTGTTAATATATGGGACATGCTGGACATGTACCATAGAGCAGACTGAACTGCAGCCTGCATAAGTTGTGTGTTGATGTAGGCCTCACTAAAGGTCAAAAGTACAGTCACTAAGAAGCTAGTTAATAGCGTGACAGCTGTTCTCCTAAAAGCTTGCAACACAAAGCTGATAAGGAAGTGTGCGCAGAATGCTAAGGAACAGAAATATGGTTTTACTGAAAATTGGTTTATAGCCTTTGCTGATGTTAGGGGAATTTTTGTGTAGTTGAGCAGGTGATAAGGAATAAAGCAGAACTAGGTTATTGGAAAATTTTATGTCGCAAGTGAGAATGACCTTTATGGTAATTATGATAGGCCACATTACTGTAAAATATATGATTGAGTAACTTTCGGTAAATAAGTGTTGATGCTTCACTAATGCTGATACTATAGGAAAATTACTAATTGCACAAGGCATATGAGACATCTGTATCTTTGACGAAATAGAATGTGATTAAAAGGGTATAAAATTGACAGTCGGAATCATTAGCAGTTAGAGAAGTAATAACTGTGGAAATGCTCTTTGCGGCCTAGTTTTACCCTCTCATATGAGAATTGCCTATGGATTATTTTCATTGATGCTGATATGCTGTATTATCTAATCTGAAATATCGTATACCTGTGTACCCTTAATTGGTAAGTTTAATAAAACTGCTCATTCTCATATTACTAAAGCCTTCTGTGTCTGACTCTCCTTCTTTAGTAATTATAAGTCATTCTATTAGCTGTAGTAGTGGACACTGCAGCATCTGTGTAGAACTGTGTCTATGTAACCTGAAGGAGGGCAGACAGTTTTTGGAGTATCTTCACCAGGAAAGAACAGAGCCCTGAAATCCAAGTGAGGACAGCATATCAAGGAGTAGGCTGTGATCAACAGTGTCATGCAAGTGTGAGTCCCGCCCATTCTCTGCCCAGACTTCACCTATCTACTGTACCTACCTGTAAAATTTGCACACTTAGGAATTTAAAAAGCAAGTCACCAAAGGACTATGATAAAAAGATGATGGTGCAATTGGCCACACCTAAAAGTATACTTGAGAATCATGCCTAAGTGCTATTCTATAAACTGTGCCTTAGTTTAAGCATGCCTTACAGAATAGAGGGTTTTTTTTGGCACCATATATAGAATCTAGCCCTATGTGCAAAGAGGGCGCACACTTATTATAAAGCGTGCATTATGTGCAAAATGCCCTCCTTTAATTCCAAATTGTGACTAATGGACTTTCTGCCAAAATTCAAATTTGTGATCAACAGACTTTCCTGCCTCAATTTCCCACAAAAATCTCTTTCCTTCCTGAGGAAACCACCCATCTCATATCTCAGGAAATCAGGTTTGAGGACCCTTTATCCCCCGGATTCTATATAGCGTGCCTAGAGTAGGCATATTCTATAACTATGCATGTAGATTAATTGTTTTAACAAGCTGTTAAACGTTAACAGCTCTTAACAAGCAATAATGAGCACTAATTGGCAAAAATTAGAATTTACATGCATACATGTCATATTCTGTAATATACTGCACCTAAATTCTAATGTGCACAGGGGCATGGAAATGGGCATTTCGTGGGCATTCCAAAATCTACACGCGTTATCAAATATGGGTCAGTGCCCATAAATCTACATGCAGGGATTTACATCAGCTTTTCTTTGGTGTAAATGGACACGTGTGGATTTAGTTGCATGAACTATGCCTAAGCGTATTCTAAATACCGCATGTAGATTTACACACAGTTTTTAGAATACACTTAGGCGTGATTGCCTAACAAGCGTTAATTTTAGGCGCCATATATAGAATTGGGCCCAATGTGTAAAAAACAAACTGCAGACCTCACAGCACACCCTAAAGAAAACCACAGAACGATGGCAGAAACGTTGGTTCCACTTACTCAGACGTGGCAAGACCTGGACAACTGCAACAATCATATTAAAAGTGCACACTGTTTCTCGATAATACACATATGTGCAGTCATGCATGATAGTTCTTGCATGTGCACATAATTGGGAGTGTGCTCTCTTTATGCCCTCTTTGCACATGGGGGATAATTCTCAAAAAGGACAACTAAGGTTAGGCACTGGGATAAAATGCACTAAGCGTGAATTCTATAAACTGTCATTACAGAATAATAGTGTGTCTGTGCGCCTAACTTTATGCGCAAGCACTTACGTAGCACAATGGCTGGTGAAAATGTCCATGCCTAACTGTAAATCTCCTGAAAGGGGCTCAATTATAAAGCATGCAGGGAGACATATATATATAACACAATCTACCTCTTAGCAATTCCAAAGTTCTTATACACCCTCCATGTGAATACATCTTATCTCATATTTTGCATTCACAGAAAAAGCTTATGGACCTTCAGAAATAGGGTTATTTTTTTCTCTTTAGCAGGTAAACACTTTCAATCATCTCTCCCAGCATAAACAATTTATTTCTTTTTTTTTTTCTCTTTAATATATCTACAATCTTCTCTTGATTTGATAAGTGATTTCGGAAGTATGAACTTTTGACTGACCAAATATATAGTCTTCCTCAGGGCAGCAGTCCGTATATAATTAGCAAGCTTCTTCATGGAATGCCTCTATTTACTTCATGATATATTCACATGAAGGGTGTATAAGAACACTGGAGGTAGATTTGTCATGCCTAACTATAGGCATTTAGGCACATGAATGCTAATATTCTATAAATTGCATGTGCTACTGCTAGGCACTCCCCTGGCCCACCTATGCCCCTCCCAGGTTCACGCCCCCTTGCAATAGTGTATAATACATTTTATACATGCAATTTATAGAGTACTGACTAATGGTAGTTATGTGCATAACTAATAATTAGTGCCAATCAGCACCAATAATTTTAATGCCATCTAGCTGCTAATTATTAAATTAAGTTACACATGCAACAGACACTATTCTATAACCTACACATACATCTCTATGCACTAAGGGGTGAATTCTAAAATTGCACTGAAAAAAACGCCAAAGCGCTGTTCTATAAGCTGCGCCTAAGTTGAGGCATGGGTTATAAAAGTGCTTAAAAACAGGGGTCATGTATAAATGTAGGTACATCCATTTGCACTAACAAAAATGTGGTGCAAATACCAGCGCCTAAATTTACATGCGGAACCCCTTTATTCTACAATTGAATGCATAACTGGAACTCATGCCCATACTCTGCCCCAAAATGCCCATGGCCCTCCCATTTTCATGCCCCTTTTCCAGGACACATGTAAAATTTAGTCGGGATCACGTGCCTCAATTTACACACATACATGTTAATTGATTTCAATTAGCACCAATAATTGGTTGTTAAAAAGCCTATTATTGACACTAATTGGCTCATTATTCAATTAAATTGTGCACACAAATTGGGTGTGTGCCCAAATTTGTGCACATAATTTTTGGAAACTTTTATAGAATTAGGGGGTAAACTTAAACTTAAATTGTGAAGTTATTCTGCCAAACAAAACAACCAACTTTACAACTTCAGGTCTCCTAACTGTGGGGTCTCGCAGGGATCTCCCCTCTCACCTATCCTGTTCAATCTCTTTATGTCATCCCTTACCTCAATACACCTTGGACTTAATGAACTACTATTATCCTATGCGGATGACGTCCTGCTTCTCTTCTGGAGAACGGCAAACACAGAAGAAAGCGGACCTCCGCAATGGGAAAACCAAGAAAAGAACACAGCGAAGGTGACAAGATGGATGACGCCAAACAAACTTTTACTGGACTCAGAAAAAAGTTCCAGCAAGAGTTTATTCTTAAAAAACTGAACTCGACACGAGTCATGTTTCGGCCATTCAGGCCTGCCTCAGGAGTCCCTAAAATGGTATACAATGAATTATATTAACTCAAAACATTGATAAAAACGGATACATTACAAATAGTCTAAAAGCATAATCTCAAAAATAATTATAATTATAACAGACACAAACCAAATATCCTAAAAAGATGTATGTACTGATTTATAAAACATGGAAACAACATTAAAAAATGTATTAAGAAATGATATTACTAATATAATAAATTGTATTTTAAAATTATCTAAAACGTCTCTTCCATTCAATAAGTATCATAAACACTTGATGAGGACCATAGATTTTGCAACAAGATGAATCAAAAACAGTGACAGAATTAAACCAGACACGATCACGAACATGCAAATACATTAACAATGCAAAAATAATAATTTCTTATTAATATCATAAAAATAATAATTTCTTATTAATATTATAAAGAATAATAATAACTTCAAATTACACATTTTGCAACAATAAAAATCAAAAACAGTGACAGAATTAAACCATGAACATGCAAATACATTGACAATGCATAAATAATAATTTTGTTATTAATATCCTCCATGGATACCAGAATGCGGAGTTCCTCAAGGTTCCCCCCTCTCACCAACCATCTTCAACCTAATGATACCTCTAGCCAAACTTCTAGCCGATCAAAACCTCAACCCTTACATATATGCAGACGATGTCACGATCTACAACCCATTCAAACACAATCTTAACGAAATCACCAACGAGATCAACCAAAGCTTCAGAACTATGCACAGTTGGGCAGATTCATTCCAGCTAAAACTCAACGCAGAAAAGACTCAATGCCTAGTACTCACCTCTCAATACAACACAAACGATTACTCCTGTATAACTACACCATACTGCACCCTTCCCATATCAGAAAACCTGAAGATTCTTGGAGTTACCATCGACCGAAACCTCACTCTCGATACCCACGTGAAGAACACGACAAAAAAGATGTTCTACTCGTTGTGGAAACTCAAAAGAGTTAAGCCTTTCTTCTTGAGAAACATTTTTCGTACCTTGGTACAATCTATGGTGATTAGTCACTTGGATTACTGTAACACTCTGTATGCTGGCTGCAAAGAACAGACTATTAAGAAGCTCCAAACAGCCCAGAATACCGCAGCCAGACTCATATTTGGAAAGACCAAATATGAGAGTGCGCAACCCTTAAGACAGAAACTCCACTGGCTTCCACTCAAGGAACGTATCGAATTCAAGATCTGCACGATCGTACACAAGATCATTCACGCAGATGCCCCACTGTACATGTTCAACCTTGTAGACTTACCGCCCAGAAATGCCAAGAGATCAGCCCGCAAATTCCTCAATCTGAACTTCCCCAGTTGTAAAGGACTTAAATATAAGCAGGCATACGCCACTACCTTCTCCTACAGAAGTACACAGATATGGAATGGGTTACCCCCAGCCCTAAAATCTATGGATAATCTAAGCAACTTTCGCAAATCTCTGAAGACACATCTCTTTAATAGAGCCTACAAAAAGACCCCTTAAAGACACAAATCACCTCCTAAACTATCCTATTTTAACACCATCTTCTCTAACTCCTCATCCATCTTCTGCTTACTTCTGATTGTATCCAATATCCTATCATAACTCTGTCATAACAACACTCTGTAAGCCACATTGAGCCTGCAAATAGGTGGGATAATGTGGGGTACAAATGTAACAATAATAATAATAATATTAAAAATAATAATGAAAAATAATGATAACATCAAATTACACATTTACTCTTTTAAAAGGTATGTAAACATATCTATGACATACAAATACATTGACAATCATGAACATGCAAATACAATACCAATGCAAAATTAATTTCTTATTATTATAAAAAATAATAATTTCAAATTGCACATATGTTCTTTAAAAGGTATGTAAAAAATCCATATACGTGTTCATATCTGTGACATGCAAATACATCGACAATACAAAAATAATAATAATACTTATTGAACTGGATGTCGCTGTTTTGATTAAACCCTATAATGTGTTAAAAACAATTTTTTATATATGATAAACTCCCCTAAGTGATTTATGTTGTGGAGAGTACCTGTATGGCAAAGTGCTATTGGTTCTCATAAGGACAGTCTTGTGCAAACAGTGGATTTCTCTAACAACACCTAGAGAAGGGAATGAAAGACGATTGTAAAATCAAACCGAATTAAGTTAAAAACAACTAAAGAAAAAATCTGCCTGAAAACAAACAAATTTAAAACGATTGTGAAGATCAATTCTAAAGCAGTTTTGATTTGAACAATGTCAGAAATACAGGTCTCAAAACCTGCTTACAGTAGTACTGCGGGATCCTTAGCTAGCACTACTATGATTAAGGCTTAAGAACCCATATAGGAAAATCACAACTATCAATCATATTGATCTTAGTGGATTCTGTTGTAGGCACTGTAGCATTTACTAATCCCAGCCCTAATAAAAATTAAAATCAGAAAATCCTTACCTAACAAGCTTACAGACTTATGCACAACCACTGTTGTAACTGAAAACAAAACCAAAACATCCACTCTTGAAAGCTTTTTTAAAACGTTTCTGAAGCAAGCAACATTTGTAGTAACAAACTCGTACCTTAGGAAAATTGAGAAAAAAACTTCTGAGCTTCTTGATGAGAGTGTGAGCGTCACTGTTCTCGAAGCGTGAAACCTGTCCAACGGATCATATGTCTTTTAAATACTGACGTTACTAATTGTGAGAGCATTGTCACCTATGAGATTGAAAATCAGTGTAGTGGCCTCTTTAGTCCAGCGGAGGCAGTATTCATTCCTTGAACAAAAAGCCTTTGCGCTACTAGTTCAAATGTTAGTCCTACCGCACTTGGATTACTGTAACGTTGTATTTCTTGTTATTAAGTGTCAATATCTGTAAAAACTGCAAATCATATAGGACACAGCTGCTTGACTAATATACAGATTGAATATTAGTGGAGGAGTGGCCTAGTGGTTAGAGTGGTGGACTTTGGTCCTGGGGAACTGGGTTTGATTCCCACTGCAGGCACAGGCAGCTCCTTGTGACTCTGGGCAAGTCACTTAACCCTCCATTGCCCCAGGTACAAATAAGTACCTAAGCAGCATTGAGCCTGCCATGAGTGGGAAAACGCGGGGTACAAATTTAAAAAAAAAAAAAAATATATATATATATATATAGTAGTGTTTCAACTCATTTAAACAAACTGCACTGGCTTCCCGTAGCAGAAAGACTCAGGTTCAAAGCTGCTTGTTTAGTTTTTCAAATCCTACAGGGCTTCACCTCTGAACTGCTAAGAGTACTTCGCTATGTCTGGTCCAATCTAACAGACTGAAACAACAACTGACGCTAGCCTAGCATCACCGTTCCAAAAGACAATTAGAAATTAGAAGATTTTCAGCTCTTTATTCCCAGTTCTTGGAGTCAAAATATGGAACTCTCTACCTATTCCCATCAGAACAAAAAACAGCTACCTAAACTTCAGGAAGAGACTAAAAACCTTTCTCTTCTCAAAGACTGCTTCATAACAATCCATCATGACTTCTACCTCCTAGTGTCATCCACTATCCTTTTCTTAATGTTTTTATTATCATGCATTAATCCAATGGTCTTTAATGTTTCTCAAACCTCACACTACCACTATTTGCTTTTGTCTCACCTAGAATGTAAACCACACTGAAACCTGGAAAGGGGATATTAGCGGTATACAAGAATTAATTTGAATTTGTGCAAGTTTATAGAATTAAGGTATAGTGTACGTTTTTTTAATAAGAGTGCACCCTCGATGACACTCATCACAGAATATTTAAATAAATATTTTGATAAAAACAACACAAACGTTTTTGGCTACCCATCCCTATGAAAAGAGTGTTTTAAAATCTTTTGATTTATGGACTGAAGTTTTATCCTGCACTTACAAGCTTTCAGCTCAACAGGAACCGAACCTGGGATCTGGCATTATGGGCTGTCATTCGGAATGACCTGAATATTCCCTTTGAACATTTAGCTCAGTCAACACAGCGACAGTCCTTCACCTGGGGATATGCACTAAAGTTCCTTTCAGAACCCTATAATTGTGGGCTTTGAATCTTGTCACTAGCGGTATTCTAGCCACTTACACATGCATAGAATACAGGCTAGCAGTCACGCATACACTATGTTTTGATGGTGCATACTTTGCTGGTGGAGTTGTGCACGGGCGAAGTTTGGGTGGAGAATGCAAATGCTTATGTGAATGATAGAATACTACAATTTACGCATGTTCTGATTAATTTCTAGGCACATGCATCTACACTGTGGGGTCCTTTCATAAAGGCGCATGCTAAAAATAAGCATGCACTAAACGTTAGAGATACCATGTTTATATTCCTATGGGTGTCTCTAGCATTTAGCATGTGCTAATCATTAGCACACCTTTGTAAAAGACCCCCTGTGTTTCCAAATAACTATGCAAAGTTTATTTTCCACATAACTCTGTCATAACTTGATCAATTTCAATACAATTTGGGATATATCATTCTGAATAAATTTGCAATAAGCCTACAATCATGCTGGCCACCTCATGTAAACAATCAGGCTCATTTTCGAAAGAGAAAAACGTCCAAAAAGTGGCATAAGTCTGCATTTGGACGTTTTTCTCACAAAAACGTCCAAATCAGTATTTTCAAGACCTGTTTTTAGACATTTTTCTCTGAAGTCCGCCAGAAGTGTGGCCAAAAGTGGAGTGCCAGGGGGCATGTTCAGGCGGAACTTTGGCATTCCTAAGACTTAGACTTTTTTCAGCCATAAAGGAACAAAACAAAACCATCCAGGACTAAAACTTAGACGTTTTGAGTTAGACCTGTTTTTATTACGAATAAGGCACATAAAGGTGCCCTAAATAACCAGATGACCACTGGGGGAATAAGGGGAGGTCATTCCTGATTCCTCCAGTGGTCACTAACCCCTTCCCACCCCCAGAAAATGTGATGACAAACATTACTTACCAACCTCTAAGCCAGCCTCAGATGTAATACTTGGGTCCTTTAGAACAGCATGCAGGTCTCTGGAGTAGTCTAGTGTTGGGTGTAGTGCACTGCAGACTAGTGGACCCAGGCTCCTAACTCACCCTACCTGTTACACTTGTGGAGGAAACTGTGAGCCTCCAAAACTCACCAGAAAACCCACTGTACCCACATATAGGTTCCCCCATTCACCCATAAGGGCTATGGTAGTGGTGTACAGTGGAGGTAGTGAGTTTTGGGGGGCTCAGCACACAAGGTAAGGGAGCAATGGTGAGATGTGTACCTGGGAGCATTTTACGAAGTCCACTGCAGTGGCCCCTAGGGTGCCCTACTGCTGTCCTAGGATGTCAGGGGGACCAGTGTACTAAAAATGCTGGCTCCTCCTACATCCCATTCTGAGAGAAGAGGACATTTCTCTGGTAAGTGAACGCTACTTTGCTTGTGCTTTGGGAACTTAAAGATTAGGGTTTAAAGGAGGAATTGTAGGTTAGTGTTAGGCAAAATTAAAAAGCAAATTTAACAGCTAATCTCCATAGTCTTTTCCACTTAGTTTTAAAGCTTTGGACCACAGCATACAGATAGAATCTAACAGCCACTGCAGGATCTAATTCCCCCCACCCCTAGGACAACTCCTCATTATAGTCAGTTATTGTAATTAGGGTAACAAGCAAGGAGTGCTCTTACAGAGTTTTAAATACATTTCATTACCATCTAAGAAGGAAATACTAAATAAAATCATACAATATACTATATAAGTAAAAGACACTTTTATATTAGGCTAATATCCTTAATACTGTAGCAAGTTTTAAATTATTGAAAAACTCAAAAAAACACTAAGATGGAGTCAGCAGTCCAGCAGCGAGAGGGGGTGCTATCCAGTCTTTGCATTGAGTGTCACATGTATGATTATCTCCCAGTTGGTGAGATGTCATATGTTTGCGCCCGATGCAAAGAGCTCCTAGCTCTTAGAGAACGTGTCCCGTTCTCTAGAGGCTAGAGTAGCAGACCTTGGTGGAGCTGAGGGAGACAGACAGGTACATAGAGGAGACCTACAGGGATGTTGTAGAGATAGTCCCACCTCCAATCTAGTAGCCCTTGTGCTACCTTGGAGGAGGGAGGTCTCCTAGAAGGAGAGCATCACCCTGGTGAAGTAGGAAGTACTCCCTGTAGCCAGGACCTGCCCACCAGGGGATGTACTATCCTCTCGCACCGAGGATATGTCTCCAAGTGCTGCCCGGGAGGGAAAGGTTAGGACAGCTGTTGTAGTTGGTGATTCGATCATTAGGCATATAGATAGCTGGGTGGCTGGTGGACGTGAGGATCGCCTGGTGACTTGCCTGCCTGGTGCGAAGGTGGCGGATCTAGATAGTGCTGGGGAGGAGTCCGCTGTCTTGGTACATGTGGGTACCAATGACATAGGAAAATGTGGGGAGAGAGGTTTCTGGAAGCCAAATTTAGGCTCTTAGGTAGAAAGATCAAATCCAGATCCTCTAGGGTAGCATTTTCTGAAATGCTACCTGTTCCACGCGCAGGGCCCAAGAGACAGGCAGAGCTCCGAGTCTCAATGCGTGGATGAGACGATGGTGCAGGGAGGAGGGTTTTAGATTTGTTAGGAACTGGGCAACATTCTGGGGAAGGGGGAGCCTATTCCGAAAGGATGGGCTCCACCTTAACCAGGGTGGGACCAGGCTGCTGGCGTCGGCATTTAAAAAGGAGATAGAGCAGCTTTTAAACTAGAAATGGGGGGAAGGCCGACAGTCGCTCAAAAGCGTATGGTTCGGGAAAAGGTTTCTTGCAAAGATACTCACAACCAGGGAAGATAGGGTTCTGGATAGTGAGGTTGCACAACAGACCGTGGTAGGCCAGGTGCCCTTAAATACAACTAAAGATCAGACAAAAGATGGCAAATCAATAGTGTCAGGTACTAAGCATCATGCAAATAGGAACAACAAACATACTCTGAAATGTCTATATGCAAATGCTAGGAGTCTAAGAAATAAGATGGGAGAGTTGGAATATATTGCACTAAATGAAAAATTGGATATAATAGGGATTACTGAGACCTGGTGGAAGGAGGATAACCAGTGGGACACTGTCATACCGGGGTACAAAGTATATCGTAGTGATAGGGTGGACCGGACTGGTGGAGGGGTAGCATTGTATATTAACGAGAGCCTTGACTCAGATAGAGTACAAATTCAGCAGGACACAAATCACAGCTTTGAATCATTGTGGGTTGCAATTCCATGTATAAAAGGGAAAAAAACGGTGATAGGAGTGTACTACCGTCCGCCTCGCCAGGATGAGGTAGATGCAGAAATGATAAAAGAAATCAGAGACGCGAACAAAATGGGCAATGTGATAATAATGGGTGACTTCAATTATCCAAATATAGACTGGGTAAATGTAACATCGGCACACGCTACAGAGGTACAATTCCTTTATGAAATCAAGGACAGCTTTATGGAGCAGCTGGTGCAGGAGCCGACGAGAGAAGGAAAAATTCTAGACTTAGTCCTTAGTGGAGCGCATGATCTGGTGAGGAACGTTATGGTACTGGGGCCGCTTGATAACAGTGATCATAATATGATCAGTTTTGATATCGACCTTGAAGTAACTGTACACAGAAAGTCAAATACGTTAGCGTTTAACTTTAAAAAAGGAGACTATGATAAAATGAGAAGAACGGTAAAACAAAAACTTAGGGGGGCAACTGAGAGAGTAAAAACTGTACAACAGGTGTGGACGCTGTGCAAAAATACCATCCTGGAGGCCCAGGCCATACATATTCCGCGAATTAGAAAAGAAAGACAGAAGTCCAAAAGACAGCCGGCCTGGTTGAAAAGTGAGGTGAAGGAAGCTATTAGGCTAAAAGAAACGCCTTCAGAAAATGGAAGAAGGAAACCGTCTGAAATAACAAGCAGCAGTAGAAGGAGTGTCAAAGCAAATGCAAGGCGCAGATAAGAAGGCCAAGAGGGATTACGAAAAAAAGATAGCATTAGAGGCAAAAAACATAGTAAAACTTTTTTCGGTATATTAAAAGCAGGAAGCCGGCAAAAGAATCGTTGGGCCGCTGGGATGACCGAGGAGGTAAAAGGGGGCGATCAAAGAGGACAAAGATGTAGCGGAGAGACTAAATGAATTCTTTACTTCGGTCTTCACCGAGGAAGATTTGGGTGGGATACCGGTGTCGGAAATGGTATTTCAAGCGGACGAGTCGGAGAAACTTACTGACTTCACGGTAAAACCTGGAGGACGTAATGGGGCAGTTCAGCAAACTGAAGAGTAGCAAATCTCCTGGACTGGATGGTATTCATCCTAGAGTACTGATAGAACTGAAAATGAGCTTGCGGAGCTACTGCTAGTGATATGCAACTTATCCTTAAAATCGAGCGTGGTATCGGAAGATTGGAGGGTGGCCATTGTAACGCCGATTTTTTTTTTAATGTAATAATGTTTTTATTGATGAATGCATAAATGATACAATATCATGCCAATCCTTAGAACTCCGGTAGTAAACATTTCAAACCTGTACTAATACATCTGAATATCTATCATCAACATTTTTGTTCCCCCCTCCCCTTCCCCTTTTTGTAATATGTTTATTGACTGTATCCATTGTTGAAGAGAAAATCTGTACAGAATTATTGTCAAGAAAGCTTTACAGGAACCTTTGGACTATATCAATCAGTAACCATAGCATTGTTCAGCAAGTTCATAATGAAAATAAACATGGAATGCTGTCAACATTCTGTAGTCAGTACATGTAGTTCCTGTGTTTCACTACTTTCCATGTCTCCTCCATCGTATGTCAAAGTTGTGATTCATCAACAAGTTAACACCCACAGGGCAGGAGGAACATATCACGGTTTTAAATGCTGTAACGCCGATTTTTAAAAACGCTCCAGGGGAGATCCGGGAAATTATAAACCAATGAGTCTGACGTCAGTGCCGGGGAAAAAGGTAGAGGCTATTATTAAAAACAAAATTACAGAGCACATCTGAAGACATGGATTACTGAGACCGAGTCAGCACGGCTTTTGTGTGGGGAAATCTTGCCTGACCAATTTACTTCAATTCTTTGAAGGAGTAAACAAACATGTGGACAAAGGGGAACCGGTTGATATTGTGTATCTGGATTTTCAAAAGGCGTTTGACAAGGTACCTCATGAAAAGCTAGAGAGGAAATTGGAGGGTCATGGGATAGGAGGAAATGTCCTATTGTGGATTAAAAACTAGTTGAAGGATAGGAAACAGAGTGTGGGGTTAAATGGTCAGTATTCACAATGGAGAAGGGTAGTTAGTGGGGTTCCTCAGGGGTCTGTGCTAGGACCGCTGCTTTTTAATATATTTATAAATTATTTAGAGATGGGAGTAACTAGCAAGGTAATTAAATTTGCTGATGACACAAAGTTATTAAATCGCGACAGGATTGTGAAAAATTACAAGAGGACCTTACGAGACTGGGCGGCTAAATGGCAGATGACGTTTAATGTGAGCAAGTGCAAGGTGATGCATGTGGGAAAAAAGAACCCGAATTATAGTTACGTCATGCAAGGTTCCATGTTAGGAGTTACGGACCAAGAAAGGGATCTGGGTGTCGTCGTCGATAATACGCTGAAACCTTTTGCTCAGTGTGCTGCTGCGACTAGGAAAGCGAATAGAATGTTGGGTATTATTAGGAAAGGTATGGAAAACAGGTATGAGGATGTTATAATGCCGTTGTATCGCTCCATGGTGTGACCGCACCTTGAGTATTGTGTTCAATTTTGGTCGCCGCATCTCAAGAAAGATATAGTAGAATTGGAAAAGGTGCAGCGAAGGGCGACTAAAATGATAGCGGGGATGGGACGACTTCCCTATGAAGAAAGATTAAGGAGGCTAGGGCTATTCAGCTTGGAGAAGAGACGCAGCAGGGGGAGACATGATAGAGGTATATAAATAATGAGTGGAGTGGAACAGGTGGATGTGAAGCGTCTGTTCACGCTTTCCAAAAATATTAGGACTAGGGGGCATGCGATGAAAACTACAGTGTAGTAAATTTAAACAAATCGTAGAAAATATTTCTTCCCCCAACGTATATTTAAACTCTGAATTCGTTGCCGGAGAAAGTGGTGAAGGCGGGTTAGCTTAGCAGAGTTTAAAAAGGGTTGGACGGTTTCCTAAAGGACAAGTCCATAACCGCTACTAAATGGACTGGGGAAAAATCCACAATTCCAGGAATAACATGTATAGAATGTTTGTACGTTTGGGAAGCTTGCCAGGTGCCCTTGGCCTGGATTGGGCGCTGTCGTGGACAGGATGCTGGGCTTGATGGACCCTTGGTCTTTTCCCAGTGTGGCATTATCAGCTTGATTTTGTGCATTTTGCACTTGGCCTTTTTGCATCAAAAATGGACAACCCCCCCCCCCCCCCCCCCCCCCCGTTGAAATCACAAAACGTCCAAAACACAAAATGTATATAGTATTTTAGAAAAAAAAAGATAGACGTTTTTCTTTTTTGAAAATGACCTTCTTCCCTATTCAGATTTTGGACGTGTTTGCAAAACACCCAAAGCCGGACTTAAACGTCATATCGAAAATACCCCTCCACGTCACCACCACCTAGTGGTTATCATCATGATATGTGCAGGCGCCATTTTTGCTTTAAATATAGTTACCATGGTTTTCAGTCAGGAGGATCTGATCCTTATTAAAAATTTGTTTCTGGAGAAAGGTTCTGGCTCTTGGTGAAAGAGTTTCCAGAAAAGAAAAGAAACAGAAGAGGGCTAGAATAGAATATGTTTTGAAGAAATTGCAATAAAGAATCAGGAAGTGGCAGGGCCCAATCAGTTTGCACTGAAGAAAACGTTGTGACAGTTAAATAAACAGGTCGTTTAACTGAGATGACTGGGGTGAGTGTAGGCCAATTGTAAATTTATTCAGAATGATATATCCCAAATGTTATTGAAACTGATCAAGTTTTGACAGAGTAATACAGAAAACGAGCTTTGTATATATGTTCTCTTAGGCTTCTGTGGCTAGCGTCATGCAGGGGCGTAGCCAGACCTCGGCGGGAGGGGGTCCAGAGCCCGAGGTGGGGGGGCACAGTTTAGCCCACCTCCCCCAGCCGCCGACCCCCCCCCCCCACCGCCGCTACCACCGACCCCCCCCCCCCCCCCCGCCGCTGCTGCCAGGTACCTTTGCTGACCGGGGGTCCCCCATCCCCATCAGCTGAAGTCTTCCTCAGCGCCGGTTGACTCCAGCGCCTTTGCTGATGATCTGTTTCTGACTCCTGATGTCCTGCATGCAAGTCCTGCATGGGGCTACATACTACTACTACTACTTAACATTTCTAGAGCGCTACTAGGGTTACGCAGCGCTGTACAATTTAACAAAGAAGGACGCACATACAGGATGTGCACGCAGAACGTCAGGAGTTAGAAACAGATCATCAGCGAATGCGCTGAAATCGACCGGCGCTGAGGAAGACCCCCACCAGCAAAAGTACCTGGTGGCGATGGGGGGGGGGGGTTGGCAGCAGGAGGGGGGGTCGGCAGCTAGGGGAGAGGGGTCAAAAGTAGAGGGGGCCAGGGCTTAATCTGTGGGGGCCCATGCTCCCGTGGCCCCACCTAGCTACGCCCATGGCTTCATGATTGTTGCAGTTGTCTGGATCTTGCCACATCAGACATGGCAAGAGCCAGACAACAGCAGCAATCAAGCTTTCTATATACAGTGCAATCCCATTAAGTGCAAGGGTCTGAGACCAAAGAAATACATGCAGTTAACCGGAGTGTGCACTTAACCATTGTGACCCTAAGAAGCTTGACATCTGATAAACATAAGTACAGTACTGTTTATTATACGTACAGTATACAGTCTCCATTAACTGACATTAGGCTTACTTGAAGTAATCAGTCATAGTCCTCTGTACTCTCTTGTGTCTGTGAGTTCCATAGACTACGTCTGCCAGACGGTAAAAACTGTCATAGTACTGACATCCAGTGGCCTCCAGATAGGCCCGCATGGTGTTGAGACTCTCCAGCGCTCTTGTAAAAGTGACAGGAGCTTGTTGAATTTTGTCAGAATGTGCCTTGCTGCTCATTTCATCAGCTGTTTCATCATCAGCCGTTGCCTGTGTGTAGGCGCATATCTCGACATCAGTGCTGTCTTCAGCTGTTTGTAGATCGTAATCAACAGCTACGTAGTGATGAAACTCCTCTTCAGTAATACAGGCTGGGATGTCAATAGCCTGTTCATCTGACGCGTTTGCAACAGCTGCATCTGTTTCATCCCTCTCCACATCCCTAACAAAGCTTGCCTGCTTATAGCAGTTCACAATGGTTGCCTGTGTAACATGATTCCAGGCTTCTTTCTGCATATGTAGGGAATCCAACAGTGATAGATTACGAGCCAGTTCAACAGCACATTTATCCTTTCCAGTCTGGTCATCCATAATGCTCATCAGACGACGTAGCACAAGAGCCCAATAATGTTGTTTGAAATTGGCTATTATGCCCTGATTCATAGGTTGGATCAGAGAGGTAGCGTTTGGTGGCAGGAAGACCACCTTGACATTAGACAGCCTGACATCATCACTGTGTGCAGCACAATCATCAGAAAGCAACAAAATCTGACGTTTTTGTGCCTGCATTCTAGTGTCTAACTTCTTTAGCCACTGCTTCCAAATTTGCGTTAAGCCTCGTATGACAAAGGAAGTCACTTAACATTCTTGAAGCAACGGGGCTGTTTGCTCTTTCCAATGACGAGTGGTTCCAACTTCTCACTCCCATCCCTATTGCAGCAAAGGAGGATCGTCAGTCGGTCCTTCAATGTTTTACTTCCTGTAGTTTCGGCTTGTTTGAACGCAAGAGTTCCATCAGGAATCGCTCATCAGTAGAGACCATTTTCGATAGCATTGAAAATGTCACGAGGTGCAAACTCGTTCAAGATGGTAGGAAGAACTGAAACAACCCAATTTTCAGCACCAAAGTCATCAGCGTCTTGTTTTTCACCATGCTGTTTCTTGAATTTTATGTTGCTCCTCTCATTCCATCTTTCCAACCATCCAACAGTGGCTTTGAATTCAGTTAGTCCAAGACTTTCAGCTAGCTGATTAGCTTTCTCCATAAGCAGTGGACCACTGAGAGGAAACTGTCTGCTCCTGACTTGAGAAAACCACCGAAGAAGAGCATCTTCTACATCTTCACCTTTCCCACCCATTTTCGTTTCCTGTGTGGATTTGTATTATTTTGCCAGTCTTCCAGAAGCTGGTCTTTCTGCTTCAAGACACATGAAATTTGACTGGGACTGACACCATATTCTTTAGCAATAGATGCTTGACTTTCTTTGTTTTCTAATTTTTTAAAGAACTGCTATTCGTTCAGCCAGTGTTAAAGTCTTACAGTTGCGCAACGACTCCAGTGTACACAGGGCCGTGCCTAGGTCTCTGGCGCCCCCCTGCAGACTATCAGTTGGCGCCCCCCGTGAAAATGATCACGCCCCCCCCCCCCGGTGAAAATGATCGCTCACCACTTGCCACACTGACAGGAATTGTCAGCAATATTCTTAGAAACAAATTGCTATACATTGCAAAATCAGATAGTAGATGTAAATTCTCAAAGTGGACATATTCCAAACGCTAAAGTGAAAATAAAATGATTTTTTTCTACCTTTGTTGTCTGGTGACTTTCTTTTTCCGATCATGCTGGCCCAGTATCTGAGTCTGCTGCTATCTGTCCTCTTAACTCCATTTCCAGGGCTTCCTTTCCATTTATTTCTTTATTTTCCTCCTTTCTTCTTCATTTCTTGCTCTATATCCATTTCCAGCAATTTCTTCTCTCTCTCTGGGTCCTTTCCTCCCATCCACGTCCATCCTTGTCCCTCTCTGCCCTTCCCTCCTCCATCCATAGCCAGCAATCCTCCTCTCTCCCCTCCCCTCCATTTCCAGCAATTTGTCCTCTCCCTGGGCCCCCATGTCCATCCTTGTCCCTCTATGCCCTTCCCTCCTCCATCCATAGCCAGCAATCCTCCTCTCTCCCCTCCCCTCCATTTCCAGCAAATTGTCCTCTCCCTGGGCCCCCATGTCCATCCTTGTCCCTCTCTGCCCTCCATCCATAGCCAGCAATCCTCCTCCCCTCCCCTCCATTTCCAGCAATTTGTCCTCTCCCTGGGCCCCATGTCCATCCTTGTCCCTCTCTGCCCTTCCCTCCTCCATCTATAGCCAGCAATCCTCCTCTCTCCCCTCCCCTCCATTTCCAGCAAATTGTCCTCTCCCTGGGCCCCCATGTCCATCCTTGTCCCTCTCTGCCCTTCTCTGCTGAATCCATAGCTAGCAATCCTCCTCTCTCCCCTCCCCTTCCAGCAATTTGTCCTCTCCCTGGGCCCTGCTGCTGCCCTCCCATCCATGCCTCTCTGCCCTCCCATCCATGCCTGTTTCTCTGCCCTCCCATCCATGCCTCTCTGCTCTTTCCTCCGCGACCTGGGGCCTTTAAAGCTTTTACTTCCGGTCGCAGCAGCGTCAGTGAAAGCGGAGCGCTGCTGACGTCTCCCTTCCCTTCGCGCTCTTGGTTCCCTCAGTGTCCGCCTTCTTCTGACGTCAGAAGAAGGCGGGACACTGAGGGAACCAATGAGTGCAAGGGAAGGGAGACGTCGGCAGCGCTTTCACTGACGCTGCTGCGACCGAGGTAAAAGATTTAAAGTCCTCGGCGGTGCGGGGTGAGGGTAAGCACCGCGGCGGCGCCCTCCAGAGGTGGGCGCCCCCCTGCGGCGCTTACCACGCTTACCGCATCGGCACGGCCCTGAGTGTACACTCTAACAACATTCTTTCGCTTATTCTGCCTGTGGCAGTTAACCAATGAGATTTCACATTTACCACCCTTTAGTCACGTGCCAATCAGCTTCCATGTTCCGTGCGTGCGCTTATGCGGAGTCTTTCCTGCAGAGGAGCGGTCTTAAACCATGCATATAAGCGAATCTTGCACTTATCAGTGGTGTGCTAAACCGAAGTTTATCCCCATAGAAATTGACGGCGCCAAAAATGGGACCGAAGTACGGCATGCAGTTAAACAGAGCATGCGCTTATCTGATGTGCACTTAAATGGAGTGCACTGTATATATATATACTAGTAAAAAAGGCCCGTTTCTGACACAAATGAAACGGGCGCTAGCAAGGTTTTCCTCGGAGTATGTATGTTTGAGAGAGTGTATGTGAGAGTGACTGTGTGTGAGAGAGAGAGTGAATGTGCGAGTGTGTGTGAGAGAGAGAGAGTGAGTCTGGGTGCGAGTGTGTCTGTGAGAGAGTGTGTGTGTGAGAATGAGAGTGTGTGCAAGTGCATATGTGAGAGACTGTGTGAGAGAGTGTGTTTCACACAGATACAGTGTGTGCGAGACACAGACTTTCTGTGAGACTGAGTGTATAAGACCAAGAGAGTGTGTGAGTGACTGTGTGACACATAGAGAGTGAATGTGATACAGTGTGAGACAGAGTGTGTGAGAGACAGTGTGTGAGAGTGAGAGAGAGAAAGAAAGACATTGACTGTGAGAGAGAGAAAGAGTGTGTGAGAGAAAGAGTGTGTGTGTGACAGAGATACCTCCCCCCCTCTCTGGTGTCAGGCCCCCCCTCTCTCTGGTGTCTGAGCATTACTGTGCAGGACGCTGAGCTCTGGCTGTGCTTCAAGGAACTGACCAATCCTATTTAATAGAATGCACCTCCAACATTCTGAAGCTGAGAAACCTCGTGTGGTTGGTCACTTCTGCTTGTGACGATCCCAGAAGTACATTCAATTCAGTAGATGGATACAGAGAGCAGGAATGCCTCAGCCATGCAGTCAGCTTCAGAACGTTGGAGTTGCGTTTTATTATATAGGAGATATATATATATATAAACTATAGGGCCTTTGACGATCCCATCTTATTTATCGTCTTTGATCATTTCCTAACATCCAATACGTTCCTTATGCTCATCAAATCAGAATCAACTGGCTAACCCCTGCTGTTGCTCATACCAGACTTCAATCCACCCGCCATTTTGCTTTTTTCTCTTCAAGTCCAACTCTGTGGAATGCTTCGTAATGAACAAACATACCCACGCTTTAAAGACCCATTGATTCACTATTGCTTATTCCTCCAGTCTCGAGTTGTGATGTTCTGGCCTAGCAGGTCTGGCAGCTGTTTGCCCTTTGTTGTTGTTGTTGTTTTTAATTGTATATGTTTTACTATACAGTACTTGCTTTATTCTTTCTTGACTTTATTTTCTCCTTTCATGAGTTATAGTTCATTTTCTTTTCATTTTAATTGTCATTTTGTTTGTACACAGCTTTGATTTTATGAAAGGTAGTATATCAAGATACATTAATAATTAATAGCCAATTATGCTATATTCTATATAGAAAAGTAAGTGCCTTCTTTTCTTTACAGAAAAGGCTTCAGAATAAGTGCCTGCTTAATCTCTTATCCTAGGTGCCCTATTATAGAATTACCCTCTAGGTGTCACTGTTGCAGAAGGAATCCTGGGGGCTCTAAATGCTGTCTCTGCAGCATCCCTAGCTTCAATTGGTTGGTATACACTGGGCAAAAAGTATTCAGAATGGTGTGGAAATGAAGAAGGATTAGAGCTAATTTTGATCAAATGCGTTTTAGGTTGATTATTCAGACTATTCTACTTGCTCATATTGACTACTGTAACTCTATTTACATCAGAGTTAAGGGTGCTATAATTAAAAGCCTTCAAACTTTGCAGAACACGGCTGCGCATCTGATATATTGATCATCAAAATTCAACAGAATTACTCCGTTATTTGTAAAATTACACTGGCTGTCAGTTAGTGGCCAAGTAATTTTTAAATTTTATACACTAACTTGTTAAATTATTCATTATTGTTTATAAAACAACATTTTCCTTAACATTTTAATTTAATGCAGCAAAATGGTGGAATAAGTTACCAGCTGAATTAGGATTCAAACTAATTATATAAAATTTGAAAATCATTGAAAAATTTTTAATTCAGAAATATGTAATAGCTAGATAATTAGTAAAGAACTCTAATTCGCTGAGTCTGTTTGGTTATCCTTTGTCTCACAAATGATTAGCCACACTGAAGTTCTTAGGCTAGTGTGGGATGCAATATTACATCAATATAATGTAATGTTGCAAGGGCAGCTATGTAGATAATTATGTGTTATGCTATGCCCTGGGCTACAACTAACGTAAGCTGGCATCCCTCTAAAAACATTACTAGAGACAAAAGCAAGAGGTGTCATAAGCAATATGATTACTCAGCTCCCTGCAGTGCTACAATCCTATCATGACATAGTTTTCAGTGTATTAGGGTATATTTTGGGGGTGATAGTGTCATGGAAGGGGAAGCAGTTGACACAAAGAAAGAGGATTTTCAAAGAGCCCATTCAGAATTAAGTACTTAATGGACAATTGATTTAAGTATTTAACCAGTGGTACCGTGTAAATGGTAATTATGCATTATTGGGGAGGGGGGATTGTATAAGTAAGGGTTATTTGTTTTTAAGTTTTATTATTTTTATGTATTCTTATTAATTTGTTATATTGGCATTTGTGTTTTTATTTTGTTACTCGCATTGGGCCTTCATGTGAGGCATGTCTTCAAATAAAGTATTTTCAATGAAATTAAGAGTACAGTTTGAATTTATTAACTATACAAACTGTATAAGATTCTGGTACTGGCTCATAAAGTTATTGGATCTAGCTCTCCTCAATTTTTGTCCTCATTTTGTGACTATATATTCCTACTCGGGCCCTTGTGCTCAACTCAGAAGCACCTCTTGACCATTCTATCTTTTGGTATGTTAGACATTTTTCAGAGTTCCATGTTTACCTTAAGGAATTCTCCCCCTTTGCATTCTAGAACTTCTTTTTCAAAGTTTAAAGCTTCTCTGAAGACATGTTTCAGCTTTTGCTGGCTAGTCTTGCCGTTGGATAGATACTGTCTGAGGACTTTTCATTACTGGAGGTATGGGACACAGCAAGCGAGGAAGTCTGTCTCTCTTTCTTTCTAATTAAATTGTATTTCTTTTCTTTCTTGATTACCTGATTTTATGTTTGCACACGACTTCGATGGAAATTGCACAATTATGTTCCAATGTAACTACGCAAAGTGAAGCCTTTCATATGCCCTTTGGTGAAACAGGTCTCAGTTCCACGTAATCAAGCAAAATGTACAAATGTGTAATGCAGAATATGTTTACATATGTCAAGTAATTGTAATTTAATAAGCACTATCAGCTATATTTTGTCAAACCCGGCCTAATGTAATGCTATCAGAAGTTTCACAAATAACTAGAGTTAATTTAATTTTTTTTCAATAACCTGATATATTTTTCAATAACCAGAATCTGCACTAAAGTCAAATTCAATGACAATGTACAACTGACGTATAGAAAGCAGCACTGGGAAGGGAGAGTTTTCTTATAGTGCAGTGTTTCCCAAATCTGGTCTTGGAGTACCCTCTTGCCAGTCAGGTTTTCAGGGTATCCACAATGAATATGCAAAAAAGAGATTTGTGTATGCAAATCAAGTTCATGCATATTCATTGTGGATATCCTGAAAACCCGACTGACAAGGGATACTCCAGGACTGGACTTGGGAAACACTGCTATAGTGGATATCCTTTTCATGGTTTTGTGAATTTCACATAGGACCAAATTTATACTGGAGCTTTACTGAAGAGCTTTGGAAGCACAATGTTAAAAACTATCAAGACAACCGTTGTTACGAACACTTAGAACAAATGAATACAACTAGGCCCGGATTTATGCAAGGACAACATAGTAAGGGCTTAAAAATTTGAAGGCACCAACCTGTCATTATATAATAGGTCGTCCAAAGTAGGGTGCCAATTGTGTGCTTAAGTTATAGCAACACACAGGGGCAGATTCTATATATGACATCTAAAAAAATCCATGTGGTAAACATTTCCGTCTTTTCTATAAGCGGTGCCTAGATTTAGGCACGGTATATAGAATAGTGCACGTAAATTTTGAAACACCGATGAAACGCTCATTTCTCTGCCCTTAACAACACCCTTTTTGAACTGTGTGCATTAGTGCTCAGTTATCAACTTTGATTAGCTTATTAAGCCAATTAAGCTACATGTATTGTTATAGAATACACTTGGATTTTGGCACGGAATGCTAGACGGAATAAAGAATCTTGGAGAAAGCGCATAATTGCAAGGGGGCATACACATGGGATGGGCTTGAGTGGGGCATGGCGGATCCCATATTTATTTACGTAACTTACAGAATACTATGTTACATGCTAAAGTGCCACATTTAGGTATGCACATTTACACCTGCTATTGATTTGGTGTAAGTGGGCATGCTTTAATGCTGGCGCAGAAGTCCCAATTTATGGTACTACTCTATAATGAAATCCTGTCACCCAGATGCCACTACAGAATTAATTATAACAATTTATACCCTGCACAATTCTAGGCAATTAACAAAATCACATCCATAATAACGTTCACATAAAAACACAACATACAAATAAAATCATCAAATTGACTAAATATACAAACAATTAATTACAATAACATGAACTTATTACAATAAAAATAAAAATTAATGTCATGTTCCCTGCTTGCGCAGGAATGGGCATCTGAGGAGATGGTGGCCATCTTGGATGTGGGCATCTCCTGGATAGGGCGGCCATCTTAGAGGTGGGCATCTTAGGATGGGAGCTGGGCAGCCTCAGGAAGGAAGTCCATATTTGGGCTTGAGGACGTCTCTGGTGGAGGCAGCCATCTTGAAGACAGTTGTGCAGGTTTGGGCCAAATTCCTGTCCTATTTAAAGCCCTGCCTCCTGTCCTCCCATGCTTCGGCTTCTACTCTGTTTCCTTGGTAGTTGCAGTGTTCCCTGATCTGCTACTGTTTGCCGCCTGGTATTGACTTTTGCCTGTTCCTGGATCTGCTACTGTTTGCTGCCTGGTATTGACCTCTGTTGGCTCCTGGTCCTGCTTCTGGCCGTTGCTTGGCCGTGCCCTGTGGACTTTGTTCTGGACTCAGTTCTCTCTGCTGTTTGCTTTCCGCACCTGGGGGCTCAACCCCTGGAGAACGGAGGGGGACACAGGGGGAACTCGGGGTTGGCCGACAGCTCGGTGAGGAATCCTCTTCCATTGGGCACAAGAGCTCACACCTCCACTGGGCGAGCCTGACTATTAGGGATTACTATGCTGCATTCTGGTGCCTATCTTTTGGAACTCCTTATAGAATTTTCCCCTAAATATCCAAACCAAAGAAGCACCTAATCATACCATCCATTTCAAAGGTGTGTTGCTGTGGCACTCTTGGGGGAAGGGAAAAAGAGGCGAGAGTTCTCTGATTTCCATTCTTGATTATAAGCACTAGACTCTCTAATTTGTCTCTTGAATGTTACTTCTACGTATGTTGCTGGGTTGAATTTCTTCCTAATTCAACATATCTCCAGGGGCTTAGCTACGGGTGGGCCTGGGTGGGCCCGGGCCCACCCAATCACAACTCAGGCCCATCCAGTCAGCGCTCGGAAAATCGGGCACTTAAAAAAAAATCAGTGAAGCCGTTTGACAGTGCATTGCAAAAGAAGGAAATCGTCTTCGAGCCTTCCCTTACTGTGTCCCGCCCTTGTGTGACTCGTAGAAATAACTGCTTATGGTATGGTAGAATTGCTCTATAGGTCCTGAGTGTTTTGTATTCTCGGTATGGTGGTTTTAAGGTTTGCAACATAGGTTCCGAATATGTATGTGGTTTATGTTGCTGTAGGACAGCTGTTGGGCAGACTGTTTATTAAAAATGATTTAGGATCCCCAAAAAAACTACTCACACCTATATATACATAGTTGCCCACCCATATTAGCTCTGGGCCCACCCAAAATGTCAGGTCTGGCTACGCCACTGATCTGGACTCTGACACACTTCCTTCTGACATAGTGACCATTTTGTTAGAGTAGGGATTCTCAACCCAGTCCTTGGGACACACCAGACCAGTCTGTTTTTCATGATATCCACAATGAATACATACAATGAAATACCTCACATACCAGTCTTTTGTTTTAAAGCTACTTCTTATTGCAAATTTTATTAATATCAATATTAACGCATCAATTTAAATCATTAATGATTTAAATTGATGCGTTAATATTGATATTAATAAAATTTGCAATAAGAAGTAGATTTAAAACAAAAGACTGGTATGTGAGGTATTTCATTGATTGTTGTACTAAGTTCTACGATATTTACTTATTTAGTATTCAATGAATACATACGAGATAAATTTGCATGCACTGCCTCCATTGTATGCAAAATTATCTCATGTATATTCACTGTGCGTACCATGAAAATCTGACTGCCTAGGTGTGTCCCGAGGAGTAAGTTGAGAACACTTGGCTTACAGTGACTGAATTAAATGTAATCTTTATAACAGAAGTTCCAGTGTGTTGGAAAGTTTATACAACTTTTACTCTTGGCCCTTTACAGTTATTCACATATATTAACACAGTTGGGCACAGAATATAGAACTTCAATCCAACTTCTTTAAAACTGGCTAAAACAATGGAAATAACTTTTTGAATCCATTGTGGGTTATATTTAATACAGATGAAAACATCTGACTACAACCACAAGTATGATGGTATTTGGTTGTGTTGTAAAAATAATATAGTAAAAATTTAAACAAAATTGATGTAGTAAAGGGTACTGTTAACCCTTAAATAATTCACATTTAGGAAACAGAAATATAAAGCACTAACTCTCAGATTTTCATGCCATTGCTTTACAAATTATATATTTTTTTAAATGAAAGAGGGGCTATAATGAATTTCCAAAGGTGCTGGACATTTACATTAATTGCCATGAAAGTCAATGGGACCCCCTACTTTATTCTTGCATTTCTCTGCTGGTGTAACTGAATTGAAAAGTGGTCACAAGCTACATGGTGGTGGTGTTGATGGGAGGAGGGGTAATTCTATAAAGAGGGTGCCAAAAATGCATGTAAATAATCTGAATACCGGCTCTGTAAAATGGTGTAATAGTATATATAGCAGCATTTCCCAAACTGTGAGCAGTGGCGAAGTCACAGGGTTGCTGCAGAGGGAGCTGGCAGATGCACACATAGCTGCAGTGAATTCTGGGCACTGCCACGCCTGAGGTTGAGGAGGCAGAAGGCTGCAAGGGAGCAGTGAATCCTGGCCAACCCTGCCACCAGAGGATGAAGAGCAGCAGTAGATAGGTTCCCTGTAGGGGCACTGATTCCCACATGCTGCCTGCCACTAACCCAGAGGCAGGACATGGCAGAGAGGAGGCTTCCGGGTTAGTGACAGGTAGTGTGTGGGAATCGCTGCCACTGTTGGGGAGCCATTGAAGTGAGGGAGAATTGTGGGTAGGGTGGGTGGGGAGGCAAGAAGAGATGTTGTATTTGGGGAGGTTTGTTAGGGTGGAGGAGGAGGAAGGAAGAGATGCAGCAAAGGTGTGGTGAGAGAAGAAAAGATGCTGCATGCTGCATGGGGGAAGAGGGGCAGAGGGCAAAATTGTTGGGGTGGAAGGGGGAGGAAGGGAGAGAAACTGCAAAGGGATGGTGAGGGTGAGAAAGGGAAAAATCTTGGGGTGGAGGGGAGGGAGGGGTGATAGTGGGAGAAATGTTGGACATAGGGGTGGAGGGGAGAGATGGTGCATAGGGGAGAGAGGGAGAAATCTTGGACATGATGGTGGAGGAGGGGAAGGGAGAGATGCTATGTGATATGTTAGACTTTGGACACAAGGGAGGGAGAAAGAGAGATGGTGATCAATGGGAGGAGGGTAGATGCTGGATGGAGGGGGAAGTGAAGGAGGGTATATGCTAAATGTAGGAAGGAGGGTAGACACTAGATGCAGAGGGAATGAATGACAGCAGACACTGGATAGAAAGGCTGAAGAGAAGAAGGACATGTGTGGGAATGCCGGCGTCAATAGCTGAAGCATACCACCAATTTACTCTGGAGCTCGGGCCTTGGGCAGTGGACCTTTTCGCTGACAGGGCTTGTGCATCCCCGCCAACAAAGGTAAGTGTCAATACAGCCAGCAGTAGCGAGGGGGAGACGAGAGGAAATGTGTAGCCTAGGGGCGCTGCGACCCAAGAAAGTTTGGGAATCACTGGTGTAGTTTGCAGGTGGGTGGGCAGGGACATGGATGCAGTTCTCTGTGGAGCATGTAGATGATAGAATCCTATAATTTATTCATATTCTTTAGCAATCTAGGCGCAATCATTTTTGCTAGCTGGTGTAAGAGATCATGCCTTGAATATTGGTGCATTCTTGGCATGTTTATCTATTTACCACCTTTTTGAAGAAATTAACCCAAGGCAGTATACAACAAGAATAAGTTGAATACAGACAGCAGTAACATTTAGAGAACAGTACATAGTATGGGGTGGAGGGGCATTTTCGATATGGACTTGGGACGTTTTGCACTAAACGTCCAAAATCCGAATAGAAAATATACCCATTTTCGAAAAAAAGAAAAACGTCTATCTCTTTTTCAAAAATACATAAGTACATAAGTAGTGCCATACTGGGAAAGACCAAAGGTCCATCTAGCCCAGCATCCTGTCACCGACAGTGGCCAATCCAGGTCAAGGGCACCTGGCACGCTCCCCAAACGTAAAAACATTCCAGACAAGTTATACCTAAAAATGCGGAATTTTTCCAAGTCCATTTAATAGCGGTCTATGGACTTGTCCTTTAGGAATCTATCTAACCCCTTTTTAAACTCCATCAAGCTAACCGCCCGTACCACGTTCTCAGGCAACGAATTCCAGAGTCTAATTACACGTTGGGTGAAGAAAAATTTTCTCCGATTCGTTTAAATTTACCACACTGTAGCTTCAACTCATGCCCTCTAGTCCTATTATTTTTGGATAGCGTGAACAGTCGCTTCACATCCACCCGATCCATTCCACTCATTATTTTATACACTTCTATCATATCTCCCCTCAGCCGTCTCTTCTCCAAGCTGAAAAGCCCTAGCCTTCTCAGCCTCTCTTCATAGGAAAGTCGTCCCATCCCCACTATCATTTTCGTCGCCCTTCGCTGTACCTTTTCCAATTCTACTATATCTTTTTTGAGATACGGAGCTTGTGTGTTTATCTTTTCAGGTCATTAAAAAAAATACACAAGTTAAAAAAAAACCACAAAATCAAGCCATTGAGATGAAGAAGGGGCCAGCATTTTTAGCAGACTGATCCCCCAAATATCCCAGGAGAGCAATGGGGTCCCCTAGGAGGCACTGCAGTGAGCTTCACATAAATGCTCCCAGGTACACATATCACCGTTGCTCCCTTATCTTGTTTGCTGAGCCCTCCAAAACCCACTACCCCCAACTGTACACCACTACAACAGCCCTTATAGGTGAAAGGGGCACCTATATGTGGGTACAGTGGGCTTCTGGTGAGTTTTGGAGGGCTCACAGTTTCCACCACAAGTGTGACAGGTAAAGGGAGATAGGGACCCGAGTCTCCAACACTTCATAGTGCACTGCACCCACCACTACATTACTCTAGGGACTTGCATGCTGCTCTAATAGACCTGGCTATAACATCTGAGGCTGTCATAGGCGCCTGGTATAAGAGGCTGGGGAGGCACAGCAGGATGGATTAGCTGTTTCTATAGAAATGCTAAATAGTATTAGTAGTAGTTCTCCTGCAGTCCTGCTGCTCTGGGGGGGGGGGGGGTTTAAATAGCAGCAGCAGTGAAAGCCGTCTCTAGCCTTGTGTATAACCAGTTGTAATTTGATTATCTTACTGCTGGGAGAGCAGAGCAGGGGGGTTGGCTGGAGGTGTCCTGGGTTGCCAGGGAGATATTTAACTAGGATCATGAATTCCTGCACATGAGCAGTTCACACCAAAGAGACTTGCACTGACCCCTGAAATTTTAAAGTGCTAAAAATAAGTTTTAAAAGTATTTGCATTAAATCTAATTGCAGAATTTAGGTGCTAGGAAGTGGGATTGGTATGCTATGTACTCAAATGTGCTCAAGCCATATGCAAATTAGTCCATTTTTGGCAGGTTCTCATTTGCATATTTATGGGTAAAAATTGTTGGAAATGTTTACAGCCTTAAAGTTAGGGCATGGCTCTGATCAAAAATGTGAACTTTGATCCAAAAACAAAGGGTTTAGCTAGTGTTTTTGACTAAAAATTCCCATTAGAGTGTCTGTATGTTAATCTGCATTCAAATAGAGCTCTCTGATTGGATGAGCAGCTCCTGTTAGAAAATCTGCCCAGGAACAGAGAGGAGAGGAGAGAATCAATGGGTGGGTAGGTGAGTGTGGATGGCTGGAGGGGGGGCAGGGGGGCGAGGACAAGAAATGAAGAAGAAAGGCAGAAAGTAAAGAAATAAATGGAAAGGAAGCCCTGGAAACGGAGTTAAGAGGACAGATAGCAGCAGAATCAGATACTGGGCCAGCATGATCAGAAAAACAAAGTCACCAGACAACAAAGGTAGAAAAGATAATTTTATTTTCATTATATTGTTTGGAATATGTCCACTTTGAGAATCAGGTGCTCAACATTAAATGTTTATATTTATTTACTTATGTATGACATTTTATCCCACATTAAACATGAATTAGGATGTTTTGTGGCTCTACATCAGAATTGTGATATTACGATCCTTGTTTCATATTGTTGACGGTCTGCATTTTCTGTATGGGTGGTATATTGGTGTATTAGGTTCTGCCCAGTGTAATATGTATGGTACAGTAAGGTTCTGAGTGTGTTTTTGCACAAAGTTGTGCATAGTGTTTTGTAGTTGAGCGATTGTGGTTAGTATATGCTTTGAGCAACCACTTTATTCTTTGACATATGATACATATCTAATATCTAAAGTTAATAAAAGGTATTAATTGTGACTTTTATTTTTATTTATTTTTTCCGTGTGTTATCAGACAATTATGGATTTAAGCTCCACCCCTGGCCCCACCCATAACCCCACCCCCTTTAGCCTCCCCAAACAGTTGGGCCACCGACCGCCTATGGAGGCTGTCATAGAGGCTGGTAAGTCATATTTTTATTCACATTTTGGGGGGTGGGTGAGTGGGTGGGAGGGGGTCAGTGACCATTGGGGGGTTCCCTCCAGTGATCATTTGGTCATTTAGGGCACCTTTTTGTGCCTTATTCATTCTAAAAACATGTCTAGCTTAAAACATCTTAGTTTTAGTTCTGAACGGTTTTGTTTTGTTCCATTATGGCTGAAAAATGTCTAAGTCTAAGGAACACCCATATCCCGCACTTATCATGCCCCCGACACGCTCCTTGAGATAAACATCTGAAAAATAGGTTTTGAAAATACCAATGTGGACTTTTTTGTGAGAAAAGGTCCAAATGCTGATTTATGTCACTTTTTAGATGTCTTTCTGTTTTGAAAATGAGCCCCATAGTGTGCTACCTACAATCTCAACACAATCTATGATAAAACATCTTAATAGACAGCATAGGGTGTAAACGAAGGTGGAACACAGAGTATCAGGAGTTAAAAAATAAGGGAACTCATCTGGCTTTTTTCATACATTTCCTACCCTCTGTGCTATACCTTGTACAATAATTAATTCATAATTACATTGAACTTCCACTGGATCCCTCTTTTGAGGTGGCAGAGAGAATAGCGGAGATTATTCAGCAAGGCTTGGCTCAAAGTTTTTTAACACAGCAGGAATTTAAATATTTGAATTTTGAACACCATAAAATTCCTGTATTTTACTTGTTGCTGAAAATACATAAGCAATTGGAGAAAACCCCTGGCCGTCCAATAGTCTCAGCCAGGAATTCGCTGCTGGATCAGTCGTGTAAATTTGTTGACAGGTGTAAAATTGTATCTTAAGGACACCACCCATTTTTTTACAAGTATTGCATGAAATGAATGACACTTTTTCGTCCCACTGGACTTTGGTAACGATGGATGTGTGCTCCCCTATACACCTGTATTCCTCAGTGTGAAAAATTGGATATTATTTTACAAGCAGTAGAAGAACGCCCACGCCCGCATACAGTCCCCTCAGAATTTTTGGTGGCACTAAGTAAAGAAGCTATGCACTATAATTTTTTTTATTTTTGATGGCCGAGATTACCAGCAGAAAGCTGGAATCTCTATGAGGGCGTCTTTTGCGCCGACTGTGGCTAATCATTTTTTGTCACAGTTTGAGGAAAAATGGGTGTATACATCAGATTTCTTTCAGTATATAAAATGCTGGAAGCGCTTTATAGACGATATATTTTGTATCTGGACTGATACTGATGAAATACTACAACAGTTTGCTGAATTTTTGAATTCTTGTCAACCCACGATCCGATTTGATGTTTCGGCTAACAACTGGATCACCTTTTCAGATGTGAATATAGATAAAAAGGACCACGGTTTGCAGACTACTGTCTATTCTAAATCTACAGACAGGAATTCTGTATTACATTTTTCCAGCATGCACCCGCTTCATATGAAGACTAATATCTCTTTTGCCCAATTTCTTCGGTACAGAAGAATTTGTTCTTCTGATATGGAATATAAGGACTGGAGTTTGGAACTGAGTGATAAGTTCATGCAGCGAGGCTATCCCAAAGGGTTGGTGAAGAAAGCAGCTAAGAGAGCATTTTATAATCCATGGGATTCGTTGTTAGAATATAAGGCAGGTCGACAACAGGAGGAAATTTTACCCTTTGTCATAAAACTTAATGCGACTACTCCTCAGATTAGGCAGGCAATAAGAAGGCATTTTGTATTATTGAAAGTGCATCCAGTATTTGAAACAGCAAATATTCAATCTTCCTATCAAAGGGGATGCAATTGAAGCGACAGATTGAGTCCTAGTCATAGGCGGTCGGTGGCCCAACTGTTTGGGGAGGCTAAAGGGGGCGGGGTTAGGGGTGGGGCCAGGGGTGGAGCTTAAATCCATAATTGTCTGATAACATAAAGAAAAAATAAATAAATAAAAATAAAAATCACAATTAATACCTTTTATTAAATTTAGATATTAGACATGTATCATATGTCAAAGAATAAAGTGGTTGCTCAAAGCATATTCTAACCACAATCGCTCAACTGCAAAACACTATGCACAACTTTGTCCAAAAACACACTCAGAACCTTACTGTACCATAAATATTACACTGGGCAGACCTAATACACCAATATACCACCCATACGGAAAATGCAGACTGTCAACAATATGAAACAAGGGATCATATCATCACAATTCTCATGTAGAGCCACAAAACACCCTAATTCATGTTTAATGTGGGATAAAATGCCATAAATAAGTAAATAAATATAAACTTTTAATGTTGAGCACCTGATTCTCAAAGTAGACATATTCCAAACACTATAATGAAAATAAAATGATCTTTTCTACCTTTGTTGTCTGGTGACTTTTTCTGATCATGCTGGCCCAGTATCCGTTCTGGTGCTATCTGTCCTCAGTGCAGGTCAGGAAGTCATCCTCGTTAAATATCTCCCTGGCAACCCAGGACACCTCCAGCCAACCCCCCCCCTGCTTTCCCAGCAGTAAGGTAAACAAACCATACACCAATTTCTACAACTGCTAGAGGGCTTTCACTGCAGCTCCTGCTGTGAGGATGGAGGTACATCAATTTAATCCCCTCAGAGCAGCTGGACTCCACAGCTGATCCATTCTGCTGCAGCAGGGGGGAGGCTTAGCCTCTCCAAGCCTCTTATACCGGGCGCCTATGGTCCTAGTGATATATGGACCGGTAAGAAACGAAATATGCATAATGGGTACCGTATTAAATGTGGCCATTGTTCTGTGTGTCATATTTTGATAGAAGATAATTGTTATGTATATGCTAAAAATGGAAAAAAAAGTTTATACTGAAAGTACAAACTAACTGTGAATCCTCTGGGGTAGTGTATTTGATCCAATGCCCATGCGCTTATGCCTACATAGGACAGACAACTACACCTTTAAAAAAGAGATTGATGGAACACCACTCATGTTTAAAAACTCATAAGATGGAAGCCCCAATGGTAACACACTGTGACCGGTCTGTACATAGTTTTGATGACTTGAGATGCATTGTGCTGGATAAACTAGAGCGATCACAAAGACAGGGGGATTTCAAGTGGTCATTGAGACAATTAGAGCAAAAGTGGATATTTTTCTTCAATACTGTCGAACCCGGTGGTTTAAATGTCCGGGTAGAATGATCCGCCTTTTTTGAGACGGGGCCTGTTCATGGAATGAGTCACGACACTTTGTATTGACAAGTTACGTATAACCAATGGTTGCATATAATTGTGATATTTAAATGTGCTCTTTGGCGCACTTTTCAGTTACCCACTGGTAGCTGAGTGGTTATGACACAGGATTTGGATTCCTAGCGCTACCTCTGATACAGCTTATAGCGACGTAAAAAAGAAACAGTGAGGAAAATCCAATGAGGATAACAAATAAGTCTTTATTGAAGATATTGAAATCGACCTGACATGGCTGTGTTTCGACCTGAAGGCCTGCCTCAGGGGTCTTGTTAAATCTCTGATATTGCTGTATAATATTCTACCCTGGAGAGATTTAATACAAGGATCAGGCAAATAATGCATCAATTACGTCTGCAATTAGTTAATCAGTTGTTACTCGTCGATTTTACAAGACAGAGGATAAATGAAGAACTTTATTTGCCATATCCTTGTATTAAATCTCTCCGTTTGTTTTGCAGCTTATAGCGAACCAGGGGCTCCCTGTTGGGCACCTGGCATTGGAGAAATGGCTGGCGGGCACCTAAAGTTTTGGAAGGGCACAAAGATTATGAATGAATATCAAGGAGTGCCTTGTATCAGTGTCTGCTCCGGTTGTTGTTTTTTGATATTCCTGTGTGTACAAGTGGGCTTCATTGACATTTGGACACGTATTAAGAACTACACTACGAAGTAAGTGGGGGTTTTTTCCCTATGATTTTATTTATTTGTTACATTTGTATCCCACATTTTCCCACCTATTTGCAAGCTCAATGTGGCTTACATAGTACCGTAAAGGCATTCGCCAATTCCGGTATGAACAAATACAGTAATGTTGTGGTAGAATAAGGTTTGTGTGTCCAGACACATTAGGGAATCGTACAGAGAAAAAGAATCGTAGAGAGGAAGAGTTATTATATGTCCATTATGAGCTTTGGTTTCGTTGTGTTGCAGGGTACAGGCATTTAAGTTGGGTCGGTAGGGTATGCCTTTTTGAACAGGTTCATTTTTAATGATTTCCGGACGTTTAGGTGATCATAAGTTGTTTTCACGGCTTTTGGTAATGCGTTCCATAGTTGTGTGCTTATGTAGGAGAAGCTGGATGCATTGGTTGATTTGTATTTGAGTCCTTTGCAGCTTGCGTAGTGGAGATTTAGGTATATTCGTGTTGAACCTGTTGTGTTTCTGGTTGGTAGGTCTATGAGGTCCTGTCATGTATCCTGGGGCTTTGCCGTAGATAATTTCATGAACCAGGGTGCAGATTTTGAAAGCAATACGTTCTTTGATTGGGAGCCAGTACAGTTTTTATCGGAGGGGTTTGGCGCTTTCGAATTGTGTTTTTTCAAATATAAGCCTGGCTGCCGTGTTTTGAGCGGTCTGAAGTTTCTTTATAATTTGTTCTTTGCATCCCACATAAATTCCGTTGTAGTAGTCTACATGGCTTAGTACCATTGATTGTATCAAGTTACGAAATGTTTCCCTCGGGAAGAATGGTTTCACACGTTTGAGTTTCCCCATTGAGTGGAACATTTTCTTTGTTGTAGATTTCACTTGGTTCTCTAGTGTGAGGTTACGGTCAATTGTAACACCGAGAATTTTCAGGCTGTCTGAGATAGGGAGGGTATAATCTTGGGTGTTTATGTTTGTGGGTTTGTTCGTATTGTATTGGGATGAGAGGATGAGACAGTGTGTTTTTTCTGTGTTGAGTTTTAGTTGAAATGCATTTGCCCATGAGTCCATGATATTCAAGCTGAGCTTGATTTCGTTGGTGATTTCGGTCAGATCACATTTGTAAGGAATGTATATTGTGACATCATCTGCATAGATGAAAGGGTTAAGACCTTAGTTGAATAAGGATTTGTTTAGTGGGGTCATCATTAGGTTGAAAAGGATCGGTGGTAGTGGTGATCCTTGAGGTACTCCGCATTCTGCTTTCCACGGTGGTGATATGTTGAGCTTGATTTCACTTGATATGTTCTAGTGGTTAGGAAACCTTTGATCTAACTAAGTACATGTCCGCCATTCCCGAAGTAATCTAGGAGTCTTAGTAGTATTTTATGGTTTACCATGTCGAACGCACTGGACATGTCAAATTGGAGGAGAAGTATGCTTTTGCCTGTTGCTATTTCCTGCTTGAATTTGGCTAGGAGGGTAATTAGTACTGTTTCAGTGCTATGGAGGGGGCGAAATCCTGATTGTGATTCATGTAATATTGTGAACTTGTTTATATAATCAGTAAGTTGTTTGGTTACCATGCTTTCCATCAGTATGACCACCAGTGGGATTAATGCTACTAGGCGGTAGTTAGTGATTTCATTTGATTTTTTTCTTGGGATCTTTTGGTATTGGGGTGAGTAGGATGTTGCCATTTTCCTTTGGGAAGAGACCTTGTTGAAGCATGTAGTTTAAGTGGGATGTAAGGTCTGCTATGAAGCGGTGGGGGGGGGGGGCAGATTTTATTAGGTGGCTGGGGCAGGTATCCAATTTACAGTGAGAGTTGGAGAACTTATTGCCTGGGTGACTGTTTCCACAGTGAGGAGAGTGAAGTTTGACCAGGTTCGGTCCGTTGGGTATTCACCAGGGGTTGGGTCCAAGCCAGTGATGAAATTTTCGATATCGGTGTTGTCCTGAGGTAGCGTGTTACATAGGTTTGCAATTTTTTCATTGAAGTATTTAGCAAGGTTGTCTGCAGATGGGATGTCTGTATTAGTTGTGGTGACCAAGGTGATGTCTAGTAGTTTGTTCATGAGTTGGTATAATTTCTTTGTGTCTTTGTAATCTGGCCCTATTTTAGTTTTATAGTATGACCTTTTGGTCTGTCTTATTGCGCATTTGTATTTTCTTTGTATTTGTTTCCATGTGTTGAGTGTGTGTTCAGCTTTTATTTTTTTTCCAAGCTCGTTCAAGTTTCCTGGATTGTGTTTTAATTTTTTTCAGTTCTTCGTTGAACCATAGTATCGAGTTATGCCTGCGTGAGGTTCTTGTTCATAAGGGTGCTATTTCGTCCTGTATGCTTCTGCATCTTTTATCCCATTCTGAGAGGTAGTATATAGAGTCCGTTTGTGCTGTCCATTCATTTTTGTATATCTGATGTTTCCGAGTCTGTATGGCCTCTTGTGCTGTAGGTTGTGTGTCCTTATATAATGTGTGAACCCTTTTTCCGCCATTTTAGGGATAGGTTTAGTTTGTAATGGTCAGTCCATGGTGTTTCTGTCCATTTAATTTCTGTTATTATTAGGTTCTGGTCTGTAGACTTGCCCAAGATCACAAGGACTTGCAGTAGGATTTGAACCAGACTTCCATTGTTCTCAATCCTAACCATTACATAATGGCATTTCTCCCCAATACTGCTAAATAGTTACAATACCTGGCCACATATCTCCATCTATGCACATTGAGGATAGCGGCCGATTCCATCCCCAATTTCAACAATAAAACATATATATTTTATGAATTTCTCCATTATTTAGTTATGTGGTTGTTCTCATTATCTAATCAGTAAATGGAAAGGTATGCTATGTACAGGATCAACTGGAAATAAAACAGGAAAACAAAAGCCTTCCACAGAAGAACAAACCAGAATGCTGGAGTATAAGATGCCAAACACAGTTTCCAAGATGATCACTAAAAAATTTTATTATCCAAATATAATGGTGCTGACCATCTGTGTCTCGGCACCCAAGCTTTTCTCAGTTAAACCTTTAAAAAGTGTAAATGTCACAATGCCAACTGTTGAAAATGAGCACCACAAGCTGCAGTAACAGGGACAAAGTAGCGTGCCTCCCATGCAAATGGCTAAATGTACCCAATATTCTTAGTAAAGCTAAATAAATTATGATAACATAAAACCCTGGCACTCAGAGCACTGGCTGAACCCAATGATACATTTACAAATTAGTGTTATGGTTCTTACAAAAAGGAAAAAAAAGATCAGTCAGCTATCATCCTGATCTAAAGAAGCGGACTTTAAATCTGCCTTCCAGAAAAGTGCCTTCATTTTGGGGCGAGGCACTTTTCTGGAAGGCAGACCAGGGATGATAAGTGACTGATCTTTTTTTTTCTTTGAAAGAACCACAACGCTAATTTGTCATCATATCGGTGAACGTTATCACTGGGTTCGGGACATGCTCTGATCACTGGGTCTTTATGCTATCATAATTTATTTAGCTTTGCTGACTGAGAATATTGAGTACCATTACCAATTGTTATTTAGAATTCTTTCAGACTCCTGATGCAGGTCATATTGCTGAAACACAGCCCATGACGAGCCCTTTAGAAGATACTTATTAAAGGACTTTGGTACACCATTGGATTTTTATTGTCCACTGTTTCCTGTGACTTGCTGTGTAGTATGGAGTCCTGTTCTTCGATTGTTTAGGGTTTGTTATGTGCCATCAAAACAATGATGAATTTCATTTCCTAGTACTAGCCTAAAATGTTTTCCCCCTTGATCCTAGCTATAAAGTTAGCATCTGCTGGTTCTGCAGAGAAGTTTGATATTGATGAAAGCAGTCTGCCATGTGCTATATCCTTTCTAACATACTTTATTTAGCACCGTGTGCATGCAGTGACCCTGGATCAGATAAATAGTTTTCATACTTTCTTAACAAAGACTGCAAAGATTTTACTAAATCTGTTAGAGCCTCTCTTCAAACTGCAGGCAAAGAAGGATGTATTCATCTTCTGGTTTCTTGTAAGGAATTCACACCTGAATGGCTTGCTGAACTACTGCAGGAAATGAACTATAAATGGGCTATAAAAACAAACCATTCCACTCAAATGTTGTCATTTATATTTTACTTTGCAGTATCTTAAAAATATTTTTGCTGGATGTCGTCAATGCCAGACTTAAAAACAGACTATGACTACAGGTTCTGTTTGCTGTGCTTCCTGCACAAATTAAAAGCAACATTTTTGCTTTATAATGCTTGATCACATACTATGGCATGTACTACTTGGTAGCCCAGTTGCTGGCATTTTAGATTTATTTCTGATCACCTGTATCTAGCTGAAAATATTAGCAACTTCATGCAATCCTAAGGCTAGTATGGCCTTCTGGGCCAAAATTTAGGCTATAGAAGGTTCCTGCAGGTTGCAGAGGATCAAGTATAAACAATTGATCAAGCAACCACAAAGACTGCCTGTTTTTTTTTTTTTTTTTTTACCATTCGTGGTAACAGCTAATAAGAATCATATGAATATATTACAATGAGCTGATTAGTATTAAAATGAGCATTCTGAGCGATACACAGAATGGAGTGCCTCCTTTTAACGAGCAAATTTTTATGAGAGGTCATGAGCTGTTGTAGCATGACGGTAGCTTCTTGGAGGAGCAGTCTGCTGTCATATTTAAATAGTATTTGCACGTGTGTGTCCTACCCATAACAACACCGCAAAGAAGTTTTCTTGGAGCCAAAAAGCACATTGTGGAGGCACGCAGCAGTCCGCAGTTTTGAAAAAAAGCTACACATGGCATCTACAGTTTTGAGAAAAAGCTACACACGGCTTTCATACACACACATATAAACAATAACCCCCCCCCCCCCCCCCCCCAGGGTATGAAAGTTGGCATGGAATCTCACAAAAAAGAAACTTTGCATGTATAAAAGCCTTGTGTAGCAGTAGAACGCTGTGGAGGCACATCCATAGCACACACTGTTCTGGGCATGCCCATAGCGTTGATGCTTAGTGACTGACTGTCCTATGCATGTGCTGCTTAGCGGGTGACTGTCCTACGCATGTACTGCTGCTTCCCTACTGAGCTGCCTGCTGTAATTAAGAGCAGCTCATTTGCATGAGATTTCCTTTGAGCATGGCTCGCTATTTCAAACTGATTAACTTTTACAGGGGATCTAAAAGTAATGGTTTTTTAATGGGGACTTTTGTGCATCAGCACCTGAAAGTAAATTAAAGGGGAGAGGCTAATTCTACCAAGTTCACAAAATTGAGGATCTGGTGGTGATTCTACTAGAACAGGAGTGGGCAACCTGTGACCCATGAGCTGAATGCAGCCTGCCATTGAATTTTATGCGGCCCCTGAGACAATGCGATGTCATTAACTGGAATTTTGGTAATTTTAAAGACTGTATTTTGCAAAGATTTTCAGACTAGCCACTCTAGCAGTTTGTTTTTATTATTTTTAGTTTAATTTTTACTTATTTATCACAGACGGTCTATAAAGCTGTGTGCATTTCTGGTTCCGACATTATGTAATGTTGCAGCCCTCTAAGAGTGCTACTGAGATTCGTGCGGCCCTCTTTCTATAAAGGTTGCCCACCCCCCATGGGCGTAGCCACAGGCGGGCCTGGATGGGCCCAGGCCCAGCCACTTTCCCTCCAGGCCCGCCCAACCAACGTCCGCCCCGCTGGCGCTGCAGTCCCCACCTGCCTACCAGCTCCGTCGACGGGGAGAGATGACCCTCTTCTGCCACCCAACACCCAGCCTTAAAAAAGAAAACGGAAGAAGCACCTCGCATCTGACCTGCTCTGCGCTGCTAAGGCAAACAAATCACCTCATCGCGTTGGCCCTTCAATCACTGTGTCCTGCCCTCTGCCCTATTTCCACGAGGGCGGGACACAGTGATTGAAGGGCCAACGCGACGAAGCGATTTGTTTGCCTTAGCAGCACAGAGCAGGTCAGACATGAGGCGCTTCTTCCGTTTTCTTTTTTAAGGCTGGGTGTTGGTGGCAGAAGAGGGTCATCTCTCCCCGTCGACGGAGCTGGTAGGCAGGTGGAGACTGAGTCGGGGAGGGGGTTCAGATGGGAGAAGGGGTCGGGGTGGGGTGGGGTAGGGAGAGGAGGGACCCAGATGGTTGAAAGGGATGGGAACGGGGTCTGGGAGGGGACGGACTCAGATGGGAGAAGGGGACGGGGTCTGGGAGGGGAGGGACAGATGGGAGAAGGGGTCTGGGGTCTGAGAAGGGGGCAGGAGGGAGAATGGGGCCATGCCTGGGGCAGGTGGGACTAAGGCTACTGGGAGAAGTGGGGGGATAGGGAAGGGTAGGGCAGATTCCTAATTGGGCGGGGGGTATAAAAGGAAGGTAGGACTGATGCTGGGCTACAGGGAGAGATGGGGGGTATAAAGGGAAGGGTAGGGCTGATGCTGGGCTACAGGGAGAGATGGGAGGGTAGGAAGGGAAGAGTATGGCTGATACTGGGCTATAAGGATGGATGGGGGTAGGGCCAATGGTGGGCTACAAGGATGAAGTGATGGGGAAGGGAAGGGTATGGTTGATGCTGGGCTACAGGACAAATTCAAATTTTTGGTCCTTTATTCTGCAATTAATGATGGTCCATCTGTGTTCTGTATGTAACCAAGGTAAGAGATTCTGCTGGCATGGGGATCTTATCAGTCTGGCTTTTCCAATGGGACACGTATTGTTATTGCCTTTTTAAAGGTGCTGTTATTGGTATTTGAGTGTTCAGAACTTGCGGTTTTAAGGTTTGCAACATAGGTTCCGAATATGTATGTGGTTTATGTTGCTGTAGGACAGCTGTTGGGCAGACTGTTTATTAAAAATTATTTAGGATCCCCCCAAAAAACTACTCACACCTATATATACATAGTGCCCACCCATATTAGCTCTGGGCCCACCCAAAATGTCAGGTGGCTACGCCACTGCAACCCCCATATTAGAAGCTAGCACCACAATGACTGAGGTGTTCTTGCTAGCTTAAGACATGAATAAAACAGGTTTTCATGGATATTCTTAATTTTTTTACACTATTGGGCATCTTCTAGGCCAATAACTATCTGCTACTTTAGCTAATTGGAAAATCTGTGAAATAACAAATATTCATGAGGTTTAATTAATATCCTGTATTTTCTTAATCTACATATTTTGAAATTCAGCCAAAAATATTTGTAGACACCATTTATAGGTAAGATGCAGAAATAAGGGTTAACAAACGAGTGGAGGAGTGGCCTAGTGGTTAGAGCACTGGTCTTGCAATCCAGAGGTGGCCAGTTCAAATCCCACTGCTGCTCCTTGTGATCTTGGGCAAGTCACTTAACCCTCCATTGCCTCAGGTACAAACTTAGATTGTGAGCCCTCCTGGGCCGCAGCAGGAACGGCAATTGAAACTGACGCTTCTGATCCTGATGAAGATGTTGATTGGCATGATGTATTTCCTGACAGGGCCGGTCTTAAGGCGAGGCGGCCGCATAGGGCCCCGCGCTCAGTGGGGCCCCGCGCGCACCTCAGGTCTCCCTGCCTGCCCGAAGTCGTCCGTCCTTTCGTCCTCCCTCCCAACGAATCCGATGCGCGACGACGGTGTGGTGGGGGCGGTCCGCCCCCCCCCCCCCCGATGTCAGCGGGTGCGCGGGGCGTGCTCCGAGTCGCTGCTCCTGTCTCCTGCCTTTAAAAACGCAATTTGGAAGCGCCGAAGACAGTGACAGGCAGCGCCTTGCGTCTGCCCGCCCTGCTACAAAAATCTGTTCGACGTCATTGGGCCTTCCCACATTGAGTCCCGCCCTCCTCTGAGGTAACTTCCAATTACCGCGAGGGCGGGCGGGACTCAATGTGGGGAAGGCCCGAACAACATCGAAGAGATTTTTAGTAGCAGGGCAGACGCGAGGCGCTGCCTGTCACTGTCTCTCCGATGCTTCCAAATTGTTTTTTAAAGGCAGTGAGGGTGGTGGGCGGCAGAATGGAGCTGAGCTTGTAGGTGGGTCGGGGGGGAGGAACTCAGATGGGAGAAGGGTGGGGGGTGGGTGTTCTCAGGTGGGGGAAGGGTAGGGTGGGGGTTCTCAAATGGGGAAGTGGAGAGGGGGTTCACGGATGGGAGAAGAGGTGGGGAGGGGGTTATTGGATGGTTGAAGGGGACAGGTGTGGAGAGGACTGGGGTTCTTGAATGGGATAAGGGGACTGAGGTGGGAGGGGTATTCACGGATGGGAGAAGGGGGTGGGGAGGGGGTTATTGGATGGTTGAAGGGGACTGGGGTTGGGGAGGGGGTCACGGATGGGAGAAGGGGATGGGTGGGGAGGGGACTGGAGTTCTTGGATGGGATAAGGGGACTGAGGTGGGAGGGGTATTCACGGGTGGAGAGGGGGTTCTTGTATGGTTGAAGGAGGCTGGGGATGGGAGAAGGGGGCAGGGAGGGGGTTCTTGGATGGTTGAAGGGGACGGGTGGGGAGGGGACTGGGGTTCTTGGATGGGAGAAGGGGACTGTCACTGGGGTCTGAGAAGGGGCCATATGGGGCCTGGGGCTGGTGGGAAAATGGGGCATGCGTGGGTCAGGTGGGAGAATGGTTCTGAAAAGGGGGCCCTAATACAAGGCATGTGGATGAAGGGGGTTGGAACTGGGGGCTGAAAAGGAGGGTAGGTGGGATAAGGGGGCTAGTACTGGGACTGGAGGCTGAAACTGGGGGCTGAAAAGGGGACAGGGAGAAGTGGCTGGGGGGCTGAAGCTCGGGACTGGTGGGATAGTGGGGCTGGAACTGGGGGCTGAAAAAAAAGGGGCGGAGAGAGGGGCATATCCTGGATGGGGAGCGAGAGGGAGGGCAAACCCTGGATGGATGGCAGAGGGAGGGCAAATTGTGGATTGAAGGAGCAGAGAGAAAGGGCAGACAGTGGATGGAAGGGATAGAAAGGGCAGACAGTGATTGGATGGGGGAGAGAGAGAGGGCAGACAGGGGCAGATGGTGGATGGATCATGGAAGGGGCAGAGATAGAGGGCAGATGTGGATGGAAGGAGCAAGGAGAGAGGGCAGACATTGGATGGAGGTGACAGCAGAGAGGGCAGACACTGGATGGCAGAGAGAGACCGAAGACAGATGCTGGATGGAAGGAAGACAGTGAAAAGAAGATGAGGAAAGGAGAAACCTGAGACAACAAACTGTAAATAAAATATATATTTTTTAGCTTTAGGATAAAGTAGTATTGTAGATGTGTTAATAAATGTTTATAATATAGAACATGTAAACAAGGTAATCTTTTGATTGGACTAATTTTAATACATTTTGTCTAACTTTCGGAGAACAAAACCCCCTTCCTCAGGTCAGGATAGGATACTGTAACAGTACTATACTATATTGACCTGAGGAAGGATGTTTTGGCCTCTGAAAGCTAAATCTATTAGTCCAATATTTGTTTTATTTCTATTTGTTAATTTGTAAAGTGGTGATTGGTATTTGTTATTTTTTTTTTTTTTCAAATTTACATCAGCTGTCTTTATATTTTGCACAGTACTAGGGGACATTTTCTGTTTCTGTGGTGTTGCATTGTATGCAGAGTCTGGCATCTTGGGGGTTCAGTTTAATTTTTGTCTAAATAGAAAGTTTTAATATTACTACTTATTCTATCGTGGATTAGGGTGTATCTGTGTTTGTGAAAAAGACATGGCTTTCACTTGGCATTGACTGTGTAGGATCGACGACGATCTGTACTATTCTGTCTGGTTTCATTTTACAATAGGTGAATCGATGCTCTAGTGCTCACTGTAGTGTTTTAAGATGTTTTCCTTTTCTTTGTGTGATTTAGTAGAAATGACTGCTTATGGTATGGTAGAATTGCTCTATAGGTCCTGAGTGTTTTGTATTCTCGGCATACCTAGTACTGGATTTTGGAGGGGGATGTTAAAAAATGACTGGGAGGGAGGGAGGGGGGCCTTGGAGCTGGGAGGGAGGGGGGCCTTGGAGCTCGGAGGAAGCGGTCTGGGAGCTTGAAGGGAAGGGTGGCCGGCCCTGGAGCTAGGTAGGGGCGGAGCTAGGGGCGGGGCTAGGGTGGGGCCCCATCAAATTGGTCTGCATAGGGCCCCGCACTTGCTAAGACCGGCCCTGTTTCCTGATCCAGAACAACTGGAGGGTCAGCCGCACTTGCTGAGCCAATCAGATTTAGATGATCTGGTAAGAGATCTGTCATTATCTAAAGAAAAGTCAGAACTGCTAGCTTCTAGACTTCAGGAATGGAATTTGCTACAACGAAGCACCACAACTTCACACTTTCATCATCGACACACGAAGTTAGCTGCATACTATGCAATGGAAAGCGATGTCTGTTTCTGTACTGATGTAAATGGTCTTATGATGGAGTTAGATGGTACACATGTTCCCGATGAATGGAGGCTATTCATAGACTCTAGCAAAATGAGTTTGAAAGATGTCTTGTTGCACAATGGTAACTAAAAACCATTGGTTCATGGGGTTGGAATGAAAGAGACCCATGCTTCTATGGAGTTAATTTTGAAAATGATCAAATATTCTGAACATAAATGGAATATTTGTGCTGACCTGAAAGTGGTAGCACTGCTGCTTGGCCTACAGTTAGGGTACACAAAGCATATGTGTTTCTTGTGCCTATGGAACAGACATGATGACAAAAATCATTACAAAATGAGACAGTGGCCTCTCAGAGTTGAGCACACAGTTGGTCGGTACAATGTACAACACAAATCACTGGTCAATCCACTTCAAGTTTATCTTCCACCATTTCACATTAAACTTGGTTTAATAAAAAAATTTGTAATTGCACTTGATCGTGATGGAAATGGTTTCCAGTATTTGAAGGCGATGTTTAGCACACTGAAAACTGAGGCTAAAATAAAGGATGGAATTTTTATTGGCCCCGAAATCAACAAACTAATGTATGATGACACATTCAGAACAAAACTCAACCCTCTGGAACTTGCAGCTTGGGATTCATCTGTGCTAGTAGTGCAGAACTTCCTTGGGAACAGACGAGCTGAAAACTATGCTGAACTAGTAGACAACATGCTTAAAGCATATGAACAACTTGGCTGCCGAATGTCATTGGGTGGGAAAAAGTCAAGATGGGAATGTAAGAAATGCATTTTCAATTTGGGACACGTAAGTGATGAACATGGAGAGAGGTTTCCATAAAGACATTTCTACAATGGAGAACAGATATCAAGGCCACTGGAATCCCAACATGATGAGGGACTACTGCTGGTTTTTGCAACGGGAAAATATGACCGGTCACAAACGCAAAAGCAGACGCCTGAAGCACTTTTTACAGTACTGGGCCTTGCTGAAGTAAGACTTTTAAACTGGAATACGAGACTTTTTTGAAATTTTGTTATTCCATTACATTTTCATATACTGTTTACTACGAAAACTTTGATGTAGATCAGGTAATTGTTGGAGTAAAACTCGTTCTGTAAAAAATTATTCAATGCTTTCCAAGTGCTTAATTCAATTGGGCAAACTTATGCATAACAAAATTTCCTAAGGTGTTACAACAATTCTGACCGGATTTGGAATACGCACACTGAATTTAGTACAGGACAAATGGTTTTTGCCCATTAGCACACGAAAATTTTTTTTTTGTTGTGCTGTGAAATAGGGCAGAAATTCTTTTCTTTGAATATGAGGCCTATTGATTCTAAATCTAATGGTGGCTGGAATAACATACAGAAACAATGGTGCTATATACCTTAGAAAAGACAAATCATGCGTAAAGCGATCTTTGAACCTTTTCACTTAGGGCACTCCATTTGAACTCCTCCAGTTCTCATTGTATATATGTGGAGGGGCATAATCGAACGCGAACGCCTATCTCCATGGGCGTGTATGTCCAAAAACGGGTACGTGAAGAGGCGGGACAGACCGTATTTTCAAAAAAATGGACGTTTTTCAGCTGGGCATTAGTTTTTTTTTAGCGATAATGGAAACTAAAAACGCCCAGCTCAAAAACGTCCTAATCCGAGCCATTTGGTAGTGGGAGGGGCCACGATTCGTAGTATACTCGCCCCCCTGACATGCCAGGACACCAACTGGGCACCCTAGAGGTTAGTGCGGTGGACTTCAGACAACGCTCCCACATGCATAGCTCCCTTTTCCACGGGTGCTGAGCACCCAACCCCCTCCCCCAAAACCCACTACCCACAAATGTACAACACTACCATAGCTCTTAGGGGTGAAGGGGGCACCTACATGTGGGTACAGTGGGTTTTGGAGGCCTCCCATTTACCATCACAAGTGTTACAGGTAGGGGGGAATGGGTCTGGGTCCACCTGGCTGAAGTGCACTGCGGTACCCACTAAAAGTGCTCCAGGGACCTGCATACACGCAGGCTTCTAGGACTTGTTGCTGCTATATAACATTGGCACACCAGTTGACACCTGAAGACTAATCTCTCCGAAAAAGTCCTTTATTGGAATAAGCACGCTTACTCACAGTTAACTGCAGATCAGAGGTTGTGCCCCACTGGCAACGAGTCTCCCTGGTACTGAGATTAGCAGTAGGTCAGAGCTGGCAGAATGGTGTACAATGCCCTCTTTCAGCCACATTCAAGGTAAGAACTAAGTTCTCTAAGGTGGCTAAACCCATGAAAGGGCTCTAAAACTGGCTTACAAAAATGGCCACTACCTCATGGACTACCGGAAACAAAACAGGGCACACTCTGACCCAGCAGAGGGAAAAGCACCATGGGAGTAGAGCCTACCAACTACCAACATCGTGAGCATGTGGCACAAGCTAGTGGAATCACGGAGCCCAATACCCTACACCCACCACAATGCATTGCTGATGTGACTCTGCAGTGCCCTTAACAGAAAAGGTGTCACACTCACCCGAGAGCCACATCAGAACCAGGGAAAGGCTGTCAGAGGATGTCTGCTGTCATGGAGGTGGGTACAGCATTTGAGGCTGGCATACAGGCTGGAAAAAAAGTTTTTAAAGTGGGTTTTTTTTGGTGGGAGGGGGTTAGTGACCACTGGGGGAGTCCGGGGAGGTCATCCCTGATTCCCTCCAGTGGTCATCTGGTCAGTTGGGGCACTTTTTTGGGACTTGTTTGTGAAAAAAAAGGGTCCAAAAAAGTGACCCCAAATCGCGGTAAACACACCTTATTTTTCGATTATCAGCTAATGATGTCCATCTCTCCTCGGCCGATAACCACACCCCAGTTCCACCTTCACCACGCCTCCAACACGCCCCCGTCAACTTTACCCGTTTTTGCGACGGATTGCAGTTGGAAACGCCCAAAATCGGCTTTCGATTATACCGATTTGGGCGCCCACGGGAGAAAGACGCCCATCTCCCAATTTGGGTCGCAATATAGGCGTTTTTCTCTTTCGATTATAAGCAGGAAAGTGTATATGATGAAGTTTATTTTCATGCTCAATTATGCATTTTTACATATTTATTCTGGGCAGACTGAGTATAATTATTTTATTATCTTTCTCAGGTAGGGGCTAGGGGCCTGAAAGTTATTTGAAATGGATACAAACCTGAAAGGTCACTTATAATGCCAAATATCTTTGCTTTGAGCCTATTTTTTTAGATACATGACACACATATGGGCATTTGAGTTCTCTCATGAAACTGCTTCAGGGTTTTGACTGTCCCTTGAAAAGAATAGGATTTTGTCTATAGAATGATAAATTTACCATATATTATTATGTTGTAAGTTTTTATGTTGAAGCTTGAGTCAGAGTCAGTACATTTTTACCAACTCTGATGCCACCCAAAATTGCTTCCGACTCCAGCTCCACAGTCCCTTTTGTGATCTAATATTTAACACATCTCCATTCTCAATTATTATCCATTCCTGACATATATTTGATTTCATACATGCCCTGGGCCTGCACAATGAGGGATGCACCATTTTCTCTTCCTCTTTTTGTAGTTCAGGAACATTTGCAAGTCTAAAGCCTGTGCAAAGTCTGCAGGTTTACAAAAGGAAGCAGGAAACACACAGTTTCCTGGGATACCTCCCAAGCACATCTTGCCAATGAATTCTTTTCCTATTTCATTTCATATTATTTTCAAAGCAAAAGAATATGACACTAGAAGCCAGCTGAATTTTGGTTTTGGTTTCAGCACCAAAATCAGCTCAAAATCTAGATTCGGCCATTTTCAGTTTTGGTTGAAAATGCAGCCCCCCTCCCACCGAAAGCCACTGCCATCCTACCACCCATAGGCCTACCTTAGAAGCCCTGATGGTCTACTGACCTCATCGGGGCAGGAGTGATCTTGCCCTTGATGGCTCTTCAGTCAAAAAGGCTGCCGTGGGAGGCTTAGCAGCCATTTTGAGATTGGAACTAGCATGGGAGGAGCGACTTAGGATCGTTCCTTCTCTGAGGCCACTAGACCACCAGGGCTTCTAAAGTAGGCCTAGGGAGAGCCTATGGGTGGTTGATGGCAGCGTCTTTCAGTTGGGGGGGGGGCATGGAACTGAATTTTCATCAGGGAGCTCGGGAAAGGCTGTATGCCTGGTTTCAATTGCGGCCACAGATTTGGTTTTGGCCAAAAACCAAAACCCCCAGTTTCAGTTGTCCTCTTTATGTGCTACCCAAAATGGCATGTAGAGCTGGAAAGCAGTGTGCGCTATTAATGACCCAAACCAATTTGATTTTGACCAAATGCCAAAACCCAGAAATGACAGAGGAAACAAAAGGAAATAAAATATTGTGCATGCACACCCCTACTCTTTGTTTATAGTTTATCTTTATTTGATATACCACAAATCAAATTCAAATATATAGTTGGTTTAGAAAACCTCTTTAAAAAATGGGGTTGAAAGGAGGAGAAACACAATAGATGTCCTAGTTTACAAAATGTCTTCAATGAAACAATATGGCTAAAAAGACAAGATGGGAAACACTAGTCCTATAAGAAGAAATAATAAATTTAAATATGCTAAGAAAAAATAAGGGGGGGGGGGGGTTGTAAAAGATAGACACGGATCATGGAAATTATGTGGAGAAAGTGTGAGGACAGTGAAGTACAGGATACCCTGGAGCTGGAAACCAAGTTTTTGCTACTCTCCGTGGAGGTTCTGGCTAGGTAGGTGACCAGAACATAAGCCCGAGGTTTCTTGACTTTCTTCAAAGAAATTTCATTTTCATCAAATATATACTGTAGAGAGACACTTCAGAACACTGGAACTAGACCTCTATTCCTTTTTTTCCTGCTGTCAGTTCAGTTATATTACAGACTGTTTACTTCTACTGCTGTTATAACGGCATCAAATGCAAGACAGTTTCATTTCAGTCCCTCTGGAAAACTCACTTAGGAAGAAAACCAGCTCTGTGTAACTGCTGCCAAGTCACTCTGCTTTGCAAATAGATGTATCTGGCAGAAGTAAAGAAATGTGAACTCTGATAAACAGGGGGAAAGCATAATCCCATCTAAAATGAATCCTCATGTTCATCAGTAAATGCTGAACTTGCTCATGTATCTATGTAGGGGTAATAAAAAATCATGTGACGTCAATGTTCTAGCACCAGTAGGGTGGTCCCTTAGTTGATAGGGTAGTCCCACGAGTGCTGTGGCGGCCATGGCAAGGGAGTCCGTAGTGAGTCTCTTCCAATGTAGTTGTTCCTGAGCTGCTGTAGTAAAATAATCCCTGTAGAGATGGCGCTCTTTTCCTTCAGACTTGATTTGCCTGTGCCAGGTCTTTCTTGGAGCACTTTATGCAACCTTCTAGCCAGGTGGTCAACACCATTGGTAACTGCAATGCCTCCATTCTGCAGACATGGCTGAACCAGCGGAGGCCTGATTGTCTTATCATTTCTTACACTGTAGATTGTTGCAAATTTCTGGAATGGTTTCATTGTACTAGTGGTTGAGTAGTAAGATGCCATGAATTGCAAGAATGGCAACCAAATATGAGAGGGGGGACAATTATTTACATTTAAATTCTTTTTTTTTACCAACTGAACTCATACCTATACATACAGCATTTTGAAGTGACATCCCAAAGATCAAAATACACTTACTTAAGAAGTCACAAATACAAACCAGCAACAACAATACAGAACATAATGTCCAGCCACAGTGAGGCATTGTTATGCTGATGATATATTTTAGCAAGAGTCTCCCCACAGAATATTGATTTATCAGTTCTTCAGGATTGCTTAGAGGCTCTGTTAAGTTGGTTAATGGAAAATCACTTGTTGATGAATAAAGAAAAAACAACTGCCTTTTGGATTACAGGTTCATTAGAGTGACCTCTGTTTACTCTTTCATTTTTTCGGAACCCTGTTGCCATAATAGACAGTTTTAAATATTTGGGTATCATCGTCAACTATAAATTGTCATTTGACGAGCATATCTCTTCTTTGATAAAGAGGGGGTTTTGTACCCTATGACAAATCAAGGCAGTAAAATATTTTTTGGAGGAAAAAGCTTTACATTCAGTTATTCAAGCACTTCTTGTTTCAAGGCTAGATTATGGGAATAGTCTTTATGCGGGAATTTCAAGTTATAACTTGAAACAATTACAAACATTGCAGAATTCAGACTTGCGGCTTTTAGGTAATTCAAATAAATTTGACCATATAACTCCTTTGTTTTTAAAGTATCATTGGCTTTGAGTAAGGTATAGAATTTGTGTTAAGATTTTTGAGAATTTTTTTATTTTTTTTAAATTTTTGTTACATTTGTACCCCACGCTTTCCCACTCATGGCAGGCTCAATGCGGCACAGAGCGTTTTACTCATTTCAACCGTCATATTTAAATTCTTTGACAATCACTTATACTACTAGAAGAGTTTTGAGATCACTATAAAATCATAGAATGGTTGTTCCTCCTTTATCTAAAAGTGGAAGAATGTGGGACACTATGAACTTGTTTCTGGCAAAGCAGGATGCCTTAGATTAGAGGGAGAAAAGTTGTGTCATAGGAGATGGGGCACTGGAGAAGAAAAGCTGTAGGATTGTTGGTGGGTGACCTCAGACAGTCTCATCTCACCTACTCTGTATATGTTTTTACACAGACATTTTTTGAACTACTATTCATATTAGACTGCTGAGGCAGGCACTATTGCTGAAACATGGTGCCATGTTGAGTCCTTTTAGTAATAAAATGTGTGTTCAATAATCTCTGTCTCCCTCGTGTCCTCTTGGAAGCATCCTGTTGGTTACACTACTCCCTTGCTCCTTCTCCTTTATCTATATCACACTGGGAATTTATACGGGTGAGAGCTTTTTTATTTGGCTTGCCCCTTCCTTATGGAGTCAGATGCCTAAGTACATAAGGGAAAGCTTTAAAAAAAATTAAAATATTTTTGAAAACATTTTATTTTCAATCAGCATTTGATAATTGGTCTGAGGTTTCTAGCAAGGTATATTAATATTAATATATTAATGTAGTATTTTTTATTGCTATGGTTGTTTTGGTATGTATGTTTTAGGTCTTTCCTGTATTTTTATGGAGTTCTTTTCTTGATGAAAATCTTGGTATATTGTACACTGCTTAGAAACTGTATGTGGTAATGGCAGTATATAAAATGTTAAATAAACATAAACACCAACAATATTTTAAAACTAGTAAAACAGGCCCGTTTCTGGCAGAAATGAAACGGGCGCTAGCAAGGTTTTCCTCGGAGTGTGTATGTTTGAGAGAGTGTGTGAGAGAGTGACTGTGTGAGAGAGAGAGAGAGAGTGAATGTGCTAGTGTGTGTGACTGAGAGAGTGATATAGAGTGAGAGACAGATTGAGTGTGCATCTATCGTTTGCCACCAGTTCACACCTTTCCTCACCTGCTGGCCAGATCCTTGACCCCTACCATCAGCAGCAACTGCTCCTCCACAAACCCTGTTCCTCCACATCGTGAACCACCCCACCCAGCCACATCTTCCCTTCCTCACTCTTCTGCTCCTCCCTCTTCTGTCTCACCCGTCCCGGGACACTCAGGGTCACAGACAGGGTAGCCGACAGAAAGAAGGTAGGATAGGCTGGAGGGGGTTTGGAGCTGGTTTTTGGAGATTGCTAATTGTATGAGCGATGGGGTAATGGGGCGTGAATGTTAAAAAGTGTTGGTGGGGACCTGAGCTTGTTTATTGTTTACAAAATGCAAAGCTTGTATGGATTGCACACAAACATTTCTATTCTCCGCACCCACTGCACCCCTCTTCCACCCCCACCCAAGTCGTCGATACCACCGCTCCCCCCCTCTCTGTTCACCCACCCACCCAACATACCTGTCCAAACACGACCAGCTGTTTTTTTAGAAGCAAGACGGCACCGTATGCAGCCAGCAGCCATTGGCTGTTGTCTCTGAAGGCGTGCCTCTCCTCTGACGTCTCTGTGCTCCTCCGGGTTCGTCCACCAGGGGCATTGACGTCAGGGTAGAGGAGGAGCGGCTTCTGAGTTTTCAGCCAATGCCTGCTTGCTGCCTGCGTTTCCGTCTTGCTTCTTTAAATCATCTGTTTCTGTTTGGGCAGGTATGTTGTGTGGGTGGGCGGACGGAGAGGGGGGAGCAGCGGTATGGACGACCTGGGTGGGGGTGGAAGGGTGGTGCAGTGGGTGCAGAGACAATGTGTGTGTGGGGGGGTGGAACGGTGATGGCCTCTGGGGGGCGTGGCGGCAGGGGCGAAGAGAGAGTGGGGAATCGGTGGGTGGGTGGAGGGTGAGAGAGAGTTATGCAGGTCTTTTGGGTGGGTGGACGGACGGAGAGGGGGGAGCGGCACTGGCTGTTGTGACGTTGTGGGTGGGGTGGTTGCGTTGGGGACCTTGAGGTGGGTGGAGTGTTGTGCAGCTGCGACCTCGTGGGGGGGCGTGTCAGCAGGGGCGGAACCCCGGGGGCGGTCGCAACTCGTGGAGATCTCCGCCCGCGTTTGTCATCACGTTGTGATGCGAGGGCAGGGCACACAGTAATAGGGCAAAACGGATATCTTGGGTGCCTCACACTTGCGGTTGAGGCTTCACTTAGAACGTTGGGGTTGCGAATTATGGCCGGAAGGGGCGTGGCTGAGGGCGGGTCTATGAGTGACAGTGAGTGGTGCATGAGTGAGAGTGAGTGTTGCTGACAGCCTAGACTTCAGTGTTTCCCTCCCACAGAGTGAGCTTCAGAATGTTCCAGGTGAGAATTATTTATAGTAGATGATGCTACACTGGGGAAAACTCTGGTTTTCTTTCATCTTCATTAAATGTTAGCACCTACTCTCTCAGCCTAAGGAATAGTTTGAGCAACTCTGACTTAAAAGACAACATTTTCAGTTTCGGAAACATCAGCCACTGAAGTCTTAGATTTTAAATTTATGCCATGGAATGGAATTTTAACAGTGGACAACTTAGAAAACAAGCCCAGAAAAGTGACTTTTATGACTTCAGTGGTGAGGAAATAAAACATGTCTCCTGTTAGATATTACTGAACAGACAAAAAACCTGTTGTGAAAAACAGGCTGCGGAGTGCTACAATCTCCTGGGCAGAGAAATGCAACATTCCTGTTGATTTTGCGCCTTTTGAGTGCAATTTTTTGTACAGCGCTGCTTAAACCTGGTAGCGCTCTAGAAATGTCAAATAGTAGTAGTAGTAGTAAAATTATGGTAATGTTTTTACCCTGTTTTGTACTCAGATCTACCTTTTAACCAGCAGCTAAATGTGAAGTGTTACTTTAAAAAGGTAGCATAACATGTTCTTAAAGGGATTAAGCAAAAGTACACTCTGCAAAATAAGTAAACTGAATTAAATATAATTTATAGTGCAACAGCACACAATGCAGAGATAATTAAGGCAACTATTCTCCGGATTCTCATGTCTGGTTGCTGCACAGCAAAATCACTTGATGCAGAAACCACACTAAGACACTAACCAGCATAATATGCAATAAAATATAAAAGTGTTTAGTGATAGTGAGGAGGGCAATTCTATAACAAGCAATGTTCCCTCTAAGCTCAGTAAGAGTCCTCCATCTACATTCCTGCCAATAGGGGTGCTGTACCTAGATCACATTTTCAATAGCAAGAGACAGGCAAGCTCTGAAGGATCCCAGGGAATCTGCCTATCCCTAGCGATTGAAAGCATAATACTGAAGCACCATTCCCCTACACTGCCCCTGGCTGGAATGTGGTTGGAGCACTCTTGCATAACATAGAGAAAACATCAAGGTGCATACAGTTACGCACACCCTGTGTACGTAAATTCTGAGAAATCTAGCACTTACATGTGTAAGTGCTCTAAGCCCATTCTAGAAGGATGTGCATAAGTGCATTGGCACCCAACTGCTAAAGGGGTGGAGCATGGTCAGGGCTCCCAGTTACATTACACATACCTTTACCACATTTACGCCAACTCTATGTTTGGGGTAACTCCATGCACCATGTAAGGCACACTAGTACTGGGTTACACTAGCATTCTATAATGGACTCTGGGCATCCAAAAGCCATTCTAAAATACACCATGTTGCACTGCTGTGCCTAAAAGGAGGAGATCACTTATAGAATTATCACTGTAATGTTTTGTGAATTCAGACTTCAGGACATTGCATGGATGCGAAAGTACATGCCAAGGTGAATATTAGAGAAGAACTCTTTATATCCTGGGTGCTAAGATGCAAAACCTTTGGGTGTGTGTCAAAAATCCTCAGTGCATAGTGTCATGTGTTTTAACTTATGTAGTGGAGTGGTGCTCAAACTGGTCTTTGCTCCTCCCTCAGCCAGTTGTGTTTTCAAGATGTCCTTAAGTATGCATGAGGTAGTTAAATTTGTATACACTACAAATATCTCATCTATATTTATAAAAAACAAAACAAAAATGGGATTAAAAAATACAAATAATTTTACCACAAAAAATCCTGAGACATATACAGGTCAATCTAAACCATTTTACCAAGAACTATAACAATTTATAAAACTATTAAAAACTTTTGAGGCAGGCTTGTTCCTGGCTCCTCCTGTACCCCCTGAAGAAGCTGATAGCAAAACCTGGATCCAAGTCAGGGTTGTTTGGAGAAATAAGGCACTGTTTCTGTCTGGTCACAAAAGAAGAGTAGCTATGGGAGTGGCTTCCCAGTTTCAACTTTTTTTTTTTTTTACAATGTTTTTATTAAGTGGAGAAACACAACCTACAAGTTGAAAGAAACAAAGTATACCAGCAATCACAAACTCATGGTACAAGCACAGAGCAAAACTAGTATACAGTTGACGTACTTTCCAGCATCCACTCGTCTAGTACATGACTCTGTATCTCCCATAGTAACCAGAAATATAATATTGAAAAGAACCATGAAAACTGTAGCAAGTAAACAAATAACAGTTGTCCTTCTCTCCCCCTTTTTTTTCCCCCCACCCCAGGACCCTGGATAGACCCCCCCCCCCAGTGGGTACCAACCTCACCCTCTCCCCCTTCCCCCCACTCCCTCCCCATCCCTAACCCCCCCTCGCTGACCACCCCACATCTCCCCTTCTTATATGTATTGTGTGTGCTATCGGAGAACCACCTATGTAACCAATGTATTCATCGCCTGCCACTTCTTCCATAAGCTAATGTACTCCTTGCCTCTCGTCTGGGGTGTATGGGCGTCCCCCCCCCTCCCACTCCGCCATCTGGGCCATGCTGTTCCGCCATTTAGCCAGGGGGGGTGGGGATTTGTCCATCCAGTGCTGCAGAATGACTCTTTTTGCCATCACAAGGGACAAGAGGACAAATTTGCATTGAGGGGCAGACATACCCTGCTCCACAAGATCCGTATCAGAGCCCATCAGAAGCATGCCATAAAACCATTCCAGCTGTACTTGGAGAACCCCTTCTATCCTTTCAAGAACTCCTTTCCAAAAGTCCCTCAGAACCCAGCACTCTAAGTGATGCACTATAGTGCCTTTGCTCCTCTGACATTTGTCACATTCCTCAGATTCCCACAACCCCAACAGCTTACCCTTGCATCGTTACATATGTAATATGCAAAATTTTGAGTTGAATTTCATGGAGCCCCGCATTCGGGGTAACCTTAAAGGCCAGGAACAAACACCTGGAAAGTTCCTTTCCTGATACCTCTGTCCACAGTAAGCTCCATTGCTGCGCCAGTTGTGCAAAGAATGGGGACGGTCGCTTACCCAAACCCAACTTGTACCACTGAGATAGCCTATTTTGCTCTGGTGGTAGTTCCCTAAAGACATTATCCAGGGCAGTGAACGTCGGGTACTTGTTAGCTGTGCCTCTTAGGGAATGCATGTAGTGTGCGAGTTGCAAGTACGAGAAAAATAGTTTCTTCGGTATGGACCACTGAGTCTGACACCCCGAAAAAGAAGAAACACGACTTCCCCCTTCCTCACTCAACTGACCCACGTATCGGCACCCCAATTGACTCCACATCTGAAACGGAGATCCCCCTTGTCCCGCAGGGAACTGAGGGTTGTTCTTTAATTCCAGGAAAGGGGAAGCTCCCTCCGCCCCTCCCACCTTTTCCTTCCACCACTGCCAGGCCATGCGTAGCGGCTTCAGAAGCGGGGATATCTTGGTTTTAGGTGTAGCAGTATGAATAGCCGAGAACAGCGAGGACGACTCAGCTTCATGTTCCCACACGCCTGTTGGGGCAAAAACTCGCATCCCTGTGTGCATTTCATGCAGACATCGCAATGCTGCTGCTACATTGTATAATCTGAGGTCGGGTAATTTAACCCCCCCCCCCCCCTCAGTCCTTTCCCTTGTCAGCTTGTTGTACCCAATACACGCCCGCCGACTGCCCCAAATAAAGGAAGAGACTACTCCCCGAAAAGTTCTCTCGTCCTTTCCTTTTATCCATAAGGGCATCATCTGCAAAGGATATAATATCTTGGGGAAAATTACCATATTTATCAGGGCCACTCTTCCTAAAAATGAAATGGGGTAGTCCCTCCATCTGTGGCACAGCCCCTTGATCGTTTCTAACCTGTCGCTGATATTCCGCTTGTACATTAGAGTGTGTTCGAGGTGTAGGTGAACTCCTAAATATTTCATTGGGCCTCTTGACTATGTGAGTGGGAAATCTGGCAATCTCCTACAGGCGCAGTCGCAAGATAGCGCCATAGCCTCCGATTTTTCAAAGTTAATCTTTAGGCCCGAGAAGGATCCAAATTGTTGAATTAAGTCAATAAGTAGGGGTAGACCTCGCGTCGCTCGGCCCAAATAAATCAGCATGTCATCTGCGAACAAATTGATTTTATATTCATGGGCTCCAACCTGTATCCCCTGGAGGTCTATCATCTGTCGGATTTTACATGCTAGAGGCTCTAAAGCTAGAACAAATAGCATGGGGGATAGGGGGCATCCCTGCCTTGTTCCCCTTTCCAACCTGAACGTGCCCGATAATTCCCCATTTATCATTATCTGTGCTGTAGAATTACTATATAGCGTTCTTACCCCTGTCAAAAAATCACCAAATATACCAAATTGTGGCAAGATCCAGAATAGATGGTCCCAAAGTATTTTATCAAATGCTTTCTCTGCGTCGAGGCTCGCTATGATTTCGTCCCCTGTCTTCCCTCCTCTGGCTTGCATTGCACTTAAGGCCCTAAGTATGTTCATAGAGGCGTATCTACCTGGGACAAATCCAGATTGATCTTTATGAACCAGAGAAGGGAGAACCCGTCCTAGTCTGCATGCTAAAATACTGGTGAACATTTTGATATCTTGGTTCAAGAGAGAAATCGGTCTGTACGAGCCCAGTTGTTCTTTGTCTTTACCTGGTTTTGGTAAAACCACTATGGTTGCATGCGTCAAAGTGCCCACTGATTGTCCCGGGGTGAGCAGTGCCTGCCCCAAACTGCCAAAGGGACCCATTATATTGACTCCCAAGGTTTTGTAATACTCCAGTCCCAGCCCATCCGGGCCAGGCGCCTTAGCTAGCTTGAGTCCCTTGATAGTGGCCTGGATTTCCTTGCCCTGTATGGGGGCATTCAATACGGATAACTGATTGGGATTCAAGGTTGGGAGTCTGAGACTTTGAAAGAACTCTGTACGTTTGTCTATGTCGCAGTGACCCGAGTTGTATAGTGTTTTGTAAAATTCCACTCCTGAGCACACATCTTCTCCGTCTATGACTTTATACTAGATATTACTTGTTTCGCAGGCCTATTCCTCACCAAACTGGCCAACAACCTCCCAGCCTTATTTCCCCATCTATGAAGTTTGTGTTTGTATATTTGAATATCTCTCATGGCCCTTTGGTTCAGTATCTCATTGATTCTAACTTTTAGATTCTTATAGTTCTCTCTGGCCACCAGGTCCCCCCGCATGCACGCCACTCTCACATCCTGCAATTGCTTTAATATGGATAATAGTTCCCCATCCCGCTTCTTCCACACACGAGCCGTGTATTCTATGATTTTCTCCCTCATCACAGCTTTACCCGCTTCCCAGAACGCCACTGGATCAATGCCCTGTGGGTCGTTATCCTTAAGGAAGTGCTGCCACTCCTCATTCAGGAACAGTTTAAAGTCTGGATCTAGATATAGTGCAGGGTTCATGCGCCACCCCATTGCCTTTTTACCCTTGAGATTACCCAAATCTACCCAAACCATACTGTGGTCTGACACGACACTTGCTTCAATGTTCGTTCCTCGAGCCTGTGAGAAGAGAGAGGGGGATATCAATATGTAATCCAGTCTAGCCTGGACCTTGTGTACATGGGAGTAAAAGGTGAAGTCTTTCTCATCCGGGTGCAGTGCCCTCCATATATCCACTAGCCCCAGTTCGTGTTGCATGAGTCCCACTCCTCGTCCCTCCAACCCCTTGGGCCGTTTTTTGGGGGGACTGCAGTCAACAAGGGGATCTGCTGTAATATTAAAGTCCCCCCCCCCCCCTACTATCAGTTGATAATCTTTCAAAGGAGCCAGGACCGCTATTAGCGCGGAGAAGAACTTTAGCGAGTACACATTAGGGGCGTAGACAGAGCAAAATGCCACCTGACTGCCCTGCAGAACACCAACCCACACGACAAACCGTCCCTCCGGGTCTTGTATAATCTTGTGCCTAGTGTGATCCAACCCCTTACTAATCAAAACAGCCACCCCCCCTTTGTCTGCTATTAAATGAGGCAGATATTAACTCCCCCACCCAACCCTGTTGAAGCTTGATATGCTCTTTTTGCGAGAGGTGGGTTTCCTAAAGGAACAAAACATCAACTTTCATGTGCTTACTGTATTTCAGTAGTTTGGATCTCTTAGCAGGTGAGTGAATACCATCTACATTCAGCGTTGCAACTCACAGATTAGCCATCCCATGTGTCCCCGTATTTGCCTCTGGTCAGGTAGGTCTGTGCGTGTCTTCCCAGAGTGACTTCCCAGCTGAGCCGCCCCTCGTAAGACTGTATCGCTGGAATTTGCATACAAGGTGCCCTCCGTACACTATTTTCTGCCACATTCTTGGTCAGCCCCCATTGCCTCCATCTTCCCTGCTTCTCATCCTCCTCCCCCCCCCCCCCCCCCCGCCGCCCTCTCCCCTTCCCCCACCCCGCCCCTCCTCTCCCCCCAGCCACACACACATTCATCCCCCTCACTAATCTCTCCACAAGCTTCCGTCCCTACCAGCCTCCCCTACTTGCGATATCCTCCTTCCCCCCTAAAGTATTCCCAGAACCCAGTGCTCCCCCCTCCCCCTCCCTCCTCAGCTCATACATTTATTTAGCCATCGTTAACCTATCTCAACAACAAACCAGTATCCCCGCATAAAAATAAAAAGCGAAACACAAATGTAGAGAGGAAGAAAAAATAAACAACCATATAGAGTCTCATCTCATGCCCATGTCGGGATTTGGGTCCCCTGCCGCTACTTTGAACACAGCGAGTTTAATCACATATCTGGTGTAGTCAGTCAGCAGCGCGTCCATTTTGCTCCGTATTTTCGAGCTGCAGGGACACTTCAAACACTCCGTGAGCTAGGGTAAAGTCCTCTTTTCGAGCCATTCGCATTGCTGATGGTCTTCCCTCCGCTCTCGGGCACACAAAAGTAAACCCTGAGGTGCGAGGATAACCCCCGCCACAGAGCGCCTGCATCTCCCTTTGCTTTCACCAAACAAATCTCAAATTCCTATGAGCCCTATCAACTCGGGCTCATAAACAGTGGTACAACTGTCCCCATTGAAAACAATCGGACATTTACTCGGGCGGTAGCTTGTCCAAAAATGCCTTAAGGTCTGCCGGAGAGGTCAGGGTGACCGTTCTGCCTTCATGGGTTATTCGGACTCGCACAGGGTACTGGAAGGCGAACTTGATTCCCCTGTTAAACAGTTGGGAACAATATGGCGCCAAAAGCCTCCGCTGCTCCGCCACTTTCACCGAAAAGTCCTGAAAGAGTAATAAACGTGTACCTTTGTAATCCACTGCACGCTGCTTTTTAAACAGCTCCAATATCTTGGCCTTGATTGCATAGTTCAGATATCGGGCGATAACAGGTCTTGCCTTGCCAGATTCTTCTCGCCGGTTTCCTATTCTGTGGGCTCGTTCCACGTGCACCCAGCCTGCTTCTTGGGGCAACCCCAAGGCCTTTGGTAACCACTGCTCAGCCAGCTCTTGGAGCTCGCTTTCGGGTACGCCAATAATGCGCAGATTGTTTCTGAGGCCTCTGTTATCTTGGTCTTCCACTCTTTCGAGCAGCTGCTGGATCTGGGCCTCCAAGGCACCAATTCTATTCCCCGCCGCCGCTAGCTGGTCCTCCTGGGCAGAGATCCACCCTTCCGCCTGTTGAATGCGCACCGCGTGCCCCGCAACACTGTCCTTGATCTCTTCAACTCCCGCATGTAATTTGGCTAATTTGTCGTCCAGCACCTGGAAGAGATTCCGCATAGATACATGTACTGTGTCCTCCTGTAGTGCCAGTAGTGCTGCGGTACCAGGCGGCGAGGGAGCCGGCGACGCCATTTTTTTCAGAGCTGCTTGAGGCTTGTCCCGGCCCTGCAGCAGCAGTTTCACTGGCATTCCTTCCTTCCCGCTAGCACGGTGGTTTGTTTTTCTCTCACCTCTGCCTGCACCGCGCTGCCACGAGTGCCTTTCTCCATTTTCGGGCAGCACAAGTCCGGCTAAATCAGTTACTTTGCACAAAATTAAGAGAAGGGGAGAGGAGCCGAGCCAATGGACGTCCACTCAGGCTGCTACCATCACGTGACCCCCCCTCCCAGTTTCAACTTTAAAGATAAGTGTTCTTCTTTGCTTTTTTGGAAGAAGATTATTAGACTGAAATTTTAGAACTGTGAACACTGATGACTTGCTATTAAATAATGAGGAAGTACGATGATAGATAATGGTGACCTTAAAATAAGAAAATTTAGTCACTTATTGGTCACATGGGTTTTCTGAGCACATTCACAAATTTTTTTAATATTTATAAACGGTTATAGTTCTTAAGAAAATGTTTTAGATTGACATGTATATTTATCTGGTATATTCCATTTTTGTGGAATTCTATGCCCCTTTACTATTCGAGCAGAAGCTTCTTTCAAAAAATGTAGAACTGAGGTGAAAACTTGGCTTTTTCAACGTGCTTTTGCCTCTTCTTAAGTCGATCTGCGATCCCATACCAGTAAATACTTATCTCTGCCCCACCCCTCTCCCTTACTTCTTTCCCCATCCCCATCCTTTCCTTAACCCAGTGGCATAGGAAGGGGGGGCGGTGGGGCGGTCCGCCCCGGGTGCACGCGCTGGGGGGGGTGTTGGCTCGCTGGTTCCCTGCTCTTTTCCATGGACAGGATCTTCTAGCCACACCCCTTGAATATACGCCACGATTACGTGCGTGACCCGGCCATCCAATAGCAACGCTTTAAAAAGAAAGCAAAGAATTAGCGGATTCCCGCCCATACATATGGTATAAATACCCTTGACAGCTCAGACCAGTCAGTTTTATTTTTTCCGCGATTGACAGCGACCCGGTTTTTACTATTTACTCAGTTAGTCAGTCAATTAATTTAAATTTATCACGTTATGTCTCAAAAGAAAACGGGGTTTAAGGCTTGCGCTACATGCCCCCGTAAATTATCTCTCACAGATACACATTTTAGATGTTTGAGGTGTTTAGGTGAACATCACGATACCAAGTCCTGTTTTGCTTGTAAAAATATGTCTCAGAAATCTTTGGACATTAGGGCGTTTAAATTACAACAGTATCTAACAGCGTCTCAGTCTGAAACTCGATCGGTCAGCTCCTCTGACAAAGCTTCACCACATATGGCGGCCACAACAGCAGCAGCTTCAACGCTTCAGGATGTGGCCATTCTCCCTGCTCTCCCCCTTGCCTTAGTGCCCGGGGATCAGGAGGCGTCCATTCCTGCTCTCCCCCTTGCCTCAGTGCCCGGGGATCAGGTTGTTTCAATACAAAATGGACAGCAGACTTCGAGGAGAGAAGTCACTGACATCGAGGTCAGTTCTCGAGATCGACGTCGGCATCATAGATCTTCGAGATCAGCTGATGCTCGACGTCGTCATGACAACCCTCGACGTCGTAAAAGGTCAGCCAGCTCGACTTCGAGCAATGGATCCATGATCGATGCCAGGCAGGTTAGTGCACGGCACCATCGACATTCCTCAAGATATGAGTGTTTTCCTCGAGGCAGAAGCACTGTCCAATCCAGTTCTTCTTCTTCTTCATCTGCTACTCCTCAGAAAAAGCGATGCAGAAGGCAGGCTCGATCACCCTCCCGCTCTGTTAGATGCAGGGGATCGACTCGGTCTATTTCTCATGCCTCCTCTAGAGGGCGTTCTTCCACTTCTTCCACTACACAATTAAAAATAGTGGATTTGCTAACGAAGTTGTTAGAAAACCAGCAAAAAATACAGCAGCCTGCAGTTCATTCTGACTCAATTTCTTTACCTCATTCACCTCAGAGACAGCAATTATGTGCCTTTTCTCCTTCACCTTTGGTGCAAGACGAATTGTCAGTGAAGTCATTAGTAAATTCACCACCTCCTTCAGTGGATTCTTCGCATCATTCACACAAGACTACCACAGGACAAGATTTACCTGTGCTTCCACCTATTCCTTCCACGTCTCAGGAAGAGACTCTTCCTGTTCAAGATGAGTCTTATACAAAATTTTTACACAAATTAGTGACTACTTTGCATATACCCCTTACATCTCAAGGGGAGATTTCTGAAGGTAAAAGATCTGTCACTAAATATTTAAATTTAGTCAAGCAATCAATAGCCTTGCCTATACCGCAGGTGCTTCAAGATCATCAAAAATTAGTTTGGTCCACACCTTATTCAATTAGACCTACACAAAGGTCGTTAGATAATAAATATAAGGTTCAGGATTCTCTGGGTCATGAAAAGTTGCAACTTCCTCATGCATCTTTGGTAGTCAAATCAGCCATGAGACGAAGTAAGTTACAGAAAGATATCACCAACCATCCACCACCAAAAGATTTGAAATTTATGGACATTCTAGCACGGAAAACTTTTCAGTCTTCCATGTTGTCAGCACGTATTGCGATTCACATGTTCCATCAGATTGAATACCTTTATACCATCATGGAAGACTTATCTAAATTACAATCATTGATTCAGCAACAGAACATGCCACTTTTTCAGCAAATTCTGCTGAATTTAGAAGACAGTTCTAAACAAATGATCCGAACTATTCATGATCAGTTTGACACTTCGGTCAGAACTGCGGCTACTTCTATTGCATCCAGACGTTTGTCATGGCTAAGAGCGTCGGCATTAGGAGAAGATGTTCATGACAAGGTAGCTGATGCTCCTTGTCTTGGGGATTCTTTGTTTGGAGATAAAGTAAAACAGTTAATTGAGGGTCTTAAAGAGGACTGTACAACGTTAGATACGTTAGAGCACAACATCCGGTGGGGGGCAGGATTCAACATTTTTTCCCTGCTTGGAGATCAATAACAACAGACAAGTGGATTCTGGAGATTGTTCAACATGGTTATTCTCTGGTATTTTCACAAACCCCACCTTTTCGATCATCTACACATCTCCATGTCCCCAGTTCTCAACTGTTTCAATTACGTCAAGAAGTATGCAGACTTCTTCAACTCAATGCTATAGAGATTGTACCTGCTCACGACATAAACAAGGGCTTTTACTCCCGATTTTTTCTCATTCCCAAAAAAGATGGAGGTCAAAGAGCGATACTAGATCTCCGGCATCTCAACAAGTTTCTCCCAAAACAACGATTTCGAATGACATCGTTACAAGTCATTCTCCCTCTATTGAATCAGGGAGCATGGTTTTCAGCCATAGACCTACAGGATGCTTACCTACATATTCCTGTTCATCCCTCTTCAAGACGATTTCTTCGGTTTGTCTGTCAAGGGCAACATTACCAGTACAAAGTTCTGCCCTTTGGTCTAACATCAGCTCCAAGGGTGTTCTCGAAGTGTGTCATAGCACCAGTGGCTCAATTACATCGACAAGGAATTGTCCTTTTCCCATATCTCGACGATTGGCTGATTGTAGCACAGTCTTCTCAGCAGAATCTTCAAGATTTACAAACTACCATTGTGCTTCTCGAAAAGTTAGGTTTAGTGATCAATTACAAAAAATCACATTTGATCCCAACACAAAGATTGACTTTCATCGGAGCGGATCTGGTGTCATACGAGTCTCTAGCGAAGTTACCGCTCCTTCGAGCTCAATTGCTTATCCAATTAGTTCACTATCTTCAATCACTGAAAATCATAACAGCTCGGGTTCTTCTCATTCTGTTAGGTCATATGGCATCAACAGTTGCAGTACTTCCACTAGCACGTCTGCACATGAGACCTTTACAGTGGTATTTAAAGAACAGGTGGATTCAGTATCAAGATCCACTTACTTCAAGGATTCTTCTATCCTCCCGAATCAAACGTCAGCTCTCTTGGTGGACACATCAACACAATCTCTTGGTAGGAGCGCCTTTCCAGTCACCTCTTCCAACAAAAGTTCTTACCACAGACGCATCCAAAGTGGGATGGGGAGCGCATATCGACCACTTCTCGACACAAGGCTGCTGGACCACTCAAGAGAAGAGTTATTCCATCAATCTTCTAGAATTGAGGGCGGTCAGATTAGCTATTCAAACTTTTCACCATCTTCTTCGATCCCAAGTGATACAAGTTCGTATAGACAATCAAGTAGCAATGTTTTACATCAACAAGCAAGGAGGTATGGGTTCTCTTCATCTATGTCAAGAAGCTGTCACACTCTGGAACCTAGTTCTCTCCCTCAATTCGGTGATTCAAGCAATTTATCTACCAGGTCGGGAGAATCAGATTGCAGATGTGTTAAGCAGGAGTCTTCAACCTCACGAATGGTCACTGAAGACCATAATTATTCACGATCTGTTCCAGATGTGGGGCTGGCCTCTAGTAGATCTTTTTGCCTCCCCACAGAACAACAAATGTCAGAGATTTTGTTCAAGGTGGCCTGCAAAGAACAGAATAGCAGAGGACGCATTTGCTATCCGTTGGACAAATTCTCTGTTTTATGCATTCCCTCCAATCCCTCTTATTCCAAGAGTGTTGCAGAAAGTTCTCCAAGACAAATCATCACTCATTCTAATAGCGCCGTATTGGCCGAGACAGGTGTGGTTTCCTGTGCTAACCCAGTTAACTATCCGACCACCACAATTTCTGCCTCTAGTTCCAGACCTTCTTTCACAGAACAATGGTCAGCTTCTACACCCAAATCTCAACCACCTCCAGCTCACTGCGTGGTATCTTCAAATCAATCATTAGTTTTTTCTCAACCAGTTCTTGCAGTCTTGTTGGCTTCCAGGAAGCACTCGACTCGAATGGTTTATGCCTCAAAATGGAGAAGATTTTGTCATTGGTGTACAGCACATCAACTTGACCCAGTGTCCTGTTCAATTTCTTCCTTATTGGAATATTTCCTTTCTTTATCTAATTCACAACTAGCTGCATCTTCAGTAAAGGTACATGTTGCGGCGATTTCTGTTTTTCATGATTCAATTGATGGTTGCACTGTCATGTCACATCCCATCACTAAACGATTTTTGAAAGGGTTATTTAACCTTAAACCTCCGATTCAATTACCTCCAGTAGTTTGGGATTTGAATTTAGTTTTAGAAAAACTTATGGAACCTCCTTTTGAACCTCTTCAAGAAACAACCCTTCAATATCTTACTTGGAAAACCCTGTTTCTTATAGCTATTACTTCAGCTCGAAGAATTGGGGAATTACATGCACTGGTATATTACAGTCCTTATACTCAAGTATTACATGATAAAGCGATACTACGTCCTCATCCGAAGTTTCTGCCAAAGGTAGTTTCTTCTTTTCATATAAATCAATCTATTGTTTTACCAGTGTTTTTTCCTCCTCCACATCAATCTGTTCAACACAGTAGGTTGCACACATTGGATTGTACCAGAGCATTATCCATTTATTTGCAACGTACATCAAATAGTCATAGACCTTCACAGCTTTTTTTATCATACAATAGTAAGGCTCAACAGCCAATATCAAAACGAACTTTATCATCATATGTGACTCAGTGTATAAATTTTTGTTATAAACAGCATTCATCACATCCTCATGTTACTGCTCATAAATTACGTTCAATGGCGGCCTCTACTGCATTTCTACATAGAGCACCTCTTATTGATATCTGTAAAGCAGCTACCTGGTCCTCTCTGCATACGTTTTCAAAGCATTACTGTTTGGATGCAGCTTCACGGGCAGATTCATTGTTTGGACTGTCAATACTGCGGGAGGCTATGTAACCGACAACTGTCCTCCTCCTCCTATCACAGGTAACAGATCTCCAACATGGGATTTACTTTATACTTCATGTTAATGATTGCATGTTTTGGTTACCTGTGTTGGCTTGGGAGTCTTCAAGGGGTGTGGCTAGAAGATCCTGTCCATGGAAAAATCTTAGTTTCTTACCTGTAACGGTAGTTTTCCGTGGACAAAGGATCTTCTAGCCACACCATCCCTCCCTACCCTCCCTGGTTGTCGTAGCTATATTATTAAACTGACTGGTCTGAGCTGTCAAGGGTATTTATACCATATGTATGGGCGGGAATCCGCTAATTCTTTGCTTTCTTTTTAAAGCGTTGCTATTGGATGGCCGGGTCACGCACGTAATCGTGGCGTATATTCAAGGGGTGTGGCTAGAAGATCCTTTGTCCACGGAAAACTACCGTTACAGGTAAGAAACTAAGATTTTCTGCCTCGGAACAGGTTACTTCCTGTTCCGGGGCAGGGAAGCAGCAGAGCCGATGCAGCTCCCAGTGACGTGCACTGGGGACGGATCGGCCCTCCCGTCTGCCCCCCGCTGAAAGGTAGGGTGCATTTCGGGGGGGGGGGCGCTCCGGAGGGGGGGCGCCGTGCCCTGCACCCGGGGGGGGGGGGGATGCGCAGCGGCGACCCGCCCCGGGTGTCAGGCACCCTCGCTATGGCACTGCCTTAACCTACTCTTTGCCTGTCATTTTGTTTTTGTGTGAATGAAACTGACACTATAATATTTTGTAGCTCCTTTCCATTATACTTTTAAATTTGAAACGCTTTGATCTGCTGGTTAGCGAAGGTGGTATAGCAAGTTTGAATAAACTGTAAACCAATTGGTTAGCAATTCAAAATCCCTATCTATGTCTTTATTGTTTGACAGAGTTGATTAATGCAGCAGTTTCAGAAGAAGGCGAGATAGCTATGTGGTTCAGTCATGTATAAAATAAGTACCAGAATATATGTAGACCGCTTTGAATGTAGCTGTAAAAACTTCAGAAAGGCGGTATATCAAGTCCCATTTCCCTTCCCTTCCCTGTTCTGGTCTACCATTACATAGTTATGGTTTCAAAATCGTACCAATAATTGGAATAAAATGCATAGAGAACCACAGCCAAATTAAATGTACACAAGTCTGCACAGAGATTACAGAAGTGGCATGCAAGTCAACACCGCCTTGGGTGAATCTCTTCATAAAGGTGATTAATAAATCCCAATAAATAAATAAAACAAATAAACATCAGAAAAGAAGGGAAGAAAAACAAAATGCTCTGAAGAAAGAACAAAAAGCGGAGACAGACAGTGGAATAAGGATGTTATTGGAGCCACATTCAGCTATGTTTCGGTAAGTGCCTGTGTCAGGGGTCCTTAATTTTCTCTGAGAATAATCTCAATGCGTTTACACAAACATGAAGCTCCTACAGTGGTCATAAGTACATAAGTATTGCCATACTGGGAAAGACCAAAGTTCCATCAACCCCAGCATCCTGTTTCCAACAGTGGCCAATCCAGGTCACAAGTACCTGGCAAGATCCCAAAAAAGTACAAAACATTTTATACTGCTTATCCCAAAAAAAGTGGATTTTCCCCAAGTCCATTTAATAATATTCTATAGACTTTTCCTTTAGGAAGCCATCCAAACCTTTTTTAAACTCCGCTAAGCTAACCACCTTTACCACATTCTCTGGCAACGAATTCTAGAGTTTAATTACACGTTGAGTGAAGAAACATTTTCTCCAATTCATTTTAAATTTACTACTTTGTAGCTTCATTGCATGCCCCCTAGTTCTAGTATTTTTGGAAAGCGTAAACAGACACTTCACATCTACCCGTTCCACTCCACTCGTTATTTTATAGACCTCTATCATATCTCCCCTCAGCCGCCTTTTCTCCAAGCTGAAGAGCTTTAGCCTTTCCTCATAGGGAAGTCATCCCATCCCCTTTATCATTTTCGTCGTCCTTCTCTCACCTATTCTAATTCCACTATATCTTTTTTGAGATGCGGCAACCAGTGAACACAATATTTGAGGTGCGGTCGCACCATGGAGCGATACAAAGGCATTATAACATCCTCATATTTGTTTTCCATTCCTTTCCTAATAACTAACATTCTATTGGCTTTCTTAGCCGCAGGAGCACACTGAGCAGAAGGGTTCCCACATGAATCACTTTGCACTTGCTCACATTAAACGTAAACGTCATCTGCCATGTAGACGCCCAGTCTCCTAGTCTTGTAAGGTCCTCTTGTAATTTTTCACTATCCTCCCGCGATTTAACGACTTTGAATAACTTTGTGTCATCAGGAAATTTAATTACCTCACTAGTTCATTTATAAATATGTTAAAAAGCAGCAGTCCCAGCACAGACCCCTGGGGAACCCCTTTGGGGTCTGTGCTGGGACCGCTGCTTTTTAACATATTTATAAATGACCTAGAGATGGGAGTATATAGTGAGGTAATTAAATTTGCTCATGAACACGTGAGCTTATTCTCATAGAAAACATAGAAACATGACTGCAGAAAAGGGCCAAATGGCCCATAACCACTAACTGATCCTTTTCCTAAGGGATCCCACATTCCTGTCCCACGCTTCCTTAAATTCTGGCACAGTCTTCATCTCCACTACTTCCACCGGGAGGCCTTTCCACGCACCCACCACCCTTTCTGTGAAGGAGTATTTTCTTAGATCTCTCCTAAGCGTATTTCCTCTCAACTTCTTCCTATGCCCTCTCATTCCACGGTTTTCCTTCATT